>NC_133128.1:108116125-108716125 GCF_048418815.1 Hemitrygon akajei | reverse complement strand
ACCGAGCATCTACGCACCATCCACCAGAAGAAGTGGGATCTCCCAGTGGCTCCCGTTTTAATTCCACTTCCCATTCTGATATGTCCATCCATGGCCTCCTCCTCTGTTGTGAAACAGCCACAATCAGGTTGGAGGAGCATCACTTTATATTCCATCTGGGTAGCCTCGAAACTGATGGCATGAACATCAATTTCTCGAACTTCCAGTAATACCCCTCCCCCACTCCACCATCCCCATCCCCTTTTCCCTCTCTCACCTTATCTGTTATCCTGAACTCACTTTTCAGGACCTCATCAGCCCTCCCACCCATGCCATTGGTACCGAGGTGGGTCACAACCTCTGGCTGCTCACCCTCCTGTGGAGGCTGTTGAGTTGATCCAGGATGTCCCTGAGCCTGGTATCCAGGAGGTAAAATCCATGTGGGAACATCATTCTCATCCACAGAGCCTCCTTTCTGCTCCCCAGCCAACAAATGGGCAGGTGGGTTTAAACACCACCCTGTATGTCCTATCTATCACCCCTCAGCCTCTCACATGATCCAGTTCATCCAGCTCCAGCTCCAATTCCATAACACGGATTGTTGGAAGCTGCAGCTGGAGGCACTTCTTGCAGGTGTAGTCATCAGGGACTCTGGGGATCTGCCCGCCTTCCCAGGTCCAGGAAGAGGAGCATTCTAATGTCCTGTCTGGCATGTCTACTGCTCTCAGGGTTCAATAAGAAAGAACTAGAGAATAAATAACAAAATAAAAATCTACCTAAGACCATCATCTCCCCTCACCAAAGCCTCAACTCTTCACTCCAACACTGGCCACTCACACAATGGTCACTCCAGTTAAACCTAACTTCTTTTTATTGGGCTTTGCCAAATGCCTAATTATGCACAATCCAATGCTTCCTTGGGAAACACAGCACACAATAAGTGCCGACTACCCCTACTCCCTTCTTTTAAACTATCTCTCCCTCTACACAATCCAGTGTCTCCTCGGAACTGTGGTGCACATAAACATTGATTTCTCTAACATCCAATAATTTTCCCCTCTCTGCTTTTCTTTTTCTTCCATTCCCCACTATGGCTGCCCTCTCACCTTTTCTCTTCTCCTCACCTGCCTATGCTAACCCTCCTCCGCCTCTTTCTCCCATGGCCCACTCTACTCTTTAATCAGATTCCTTCTTCTTCAGTCCTTTACTACTCCCAAGTATCACCTCCCAGCTCCTTACTTCATCCCCCTCCTCCACATACCTGGCTTCTCCTATCACCATCTAGCTAGTCCTTCTTTGCTCCCCCAATGCTTTTATTCAGGATTTCCTCCCCTTTGTTTTGTTGTGTATTTAATATTGCAGCAATCATCATCATCGTTATGAGCCTGAACATCATGGTCTCCATGACCATGCTTGTTCTTGGCAAATTTCTCTACAGAAGTGGTTTGCCATTTCCTTCTTCTGGACAACGTCTTTGCAAGGTGGGTGACCCCAGCTATTATCAATATTCTTCAAAGTTTGTCTCCCTGGTGACAGTGGTCATATAACCAGGACTTATGATATGCACCAGCTGCTCATACAACCATCCACCACCTGCTCCCATGGCTTCACGTGACTCTGATTGGGGGCTAAGCAGGCGCTACACCTTGCCCAAGGGTGACCTGCAGGCTAGCAGAGGGAAGGAGTGCCTTACACCTCCTTTGGTAGAGGTAAATCTCTACCCCACCACTCAAGTACAGTAATATTTGAGTAATATTGTAAATATATTGTTTGATTAGGCATTCTGGGTTTGTTTAAACAATTCATTACAGGTTATATATAAAAGTATGTGAATGGCATACGTCATTATGCCACCACATCATAGGTGCACGTCCCTCTAAAAATGAAAACAGAACTAAGACATGCATCTCCCAAACTCCCTTGTTTTTCTTTCAATTAGTTTGATGTTTTGGAATTACAAAACATAACAATTACAAAGAGTAAATTTCAAAATGAACATGAGATGCCTACCTATTTGTTGAAGTGCTTTGCAACTATTCTGCGTAAAGGGTAAAGAGATGTTTGAGTTCTAAAAAAGTGCAGCGCATCATTTCTTCCTAAAGGGAAAGAAGATCGAGTTAAAAAAGCCAATAAACAGGCAAAATTTAAGGGTTCATAAACAATGAAAGCGGGGTGATAATAATCATTGAAAAAAGAGCTGAAATGACTGGCTACATTGCAAAGATTAATGCTTTCGATTACATATCAGATAACTAGATATTGTATATGGTGTAAATTGAGCAGTATTTTAAAGCAAATGGGATAGCCAATGTGAAATAAACATCAGATTTGCTAAGTGCATTGGGTGGAAAGGCAAAACAGCCAAAATAAGTTTTGCTGATATCATGAAAGTATTGCAGGAACATTTTGAACCAAGTCCATTGCTGATTGCAGCACGCTTTAGGTTTCATAAGTGGAATCAAAAGCAAAGGGAATCCATTTCAGAATTATTACTTCAGTGATTGGCTTAATGATACACTGAGAGATAGTTTAGTTTGTAGAATCTTACAAGAAAGCATTTAGAAACAGCTCCTAACTGAAGCACAACCCACATTCAAAAGGGCAGTTGAAATCACAGTATCAGTGGAAACGGCAGTCAGAGACACAATTGCGTTTGCACTCAGAGATGAAAGTGAGTGTGAACAAAATTGCAACAAAACCTGCCTGGCTGAACAAATGATGGTACCCTTGTGGCAGGGGCTCACAGACACCAGACCAACGCAGGTTTAAAGGTGAAATTTCCAGCAAATGCAACAAAGTAGGACACATACAAAGAGCATGTCGGGTAGAAAAAAACAAAAACACAGGGAAGAGAAAAAGATAAAAAGTCGTTTCAGTTTTAAAAAGGGCACTAAGCTGCATTCTATTGTTGAAAAGTTTGATAATGAGAGTGACACAGACTAAGTAGCCTTGAGATTTAAAATGTGAAAACTAACAAGAGACAAGCCTTACACCAGAAATGAAACAGCAAATTAAAATAGAATTGGGCACTGGATCGACTGTTTCAGTCATTTCACAAAATGAGTGTGAAGCCTGCAGATATCCAACTAAGAACTTATACTGGAAAATGATAACTCTTGTGGAATGACACTCGCAACAGTGAACTACAACAACCAACGAGCAACATTGGGCTTGTATGTGGTAAAAACAGATGGGTCAGCATTGTGGTGTCATGATAAGCTGAGACAACTACAACTTGATTGGAGATACATCCATCATTTGCACGCCACACCCCCTGCAATAGAATCAACTCAAAGTGAATTGAGAAAGGCTCTGCATGATGCCACAGCAGTGTTCAAGGATGCCAATGGTAAACTCAAATATATCAAGAATAAAATAGAGTTAAATGAAAAGGCCATACCCAAGTTTTACATAGCTGGTCCAATTCCTTATACTGTCTGTGATAAAGTAGCCAGTGAGCTAGAGCACATGGAGGCTAAATGAATTCCCTTCATTGTTGCGTGGGGCTCATAGGTAAAGCCAGTGTTATCAGTAGCCAAGAACGAAGGGTCTGTGAGGACCCGTGTGATTTTAAGGTCACCATCAAATCAGTACTGAAAGTAGATCTGCTGAGGATGGAGGATACCTTTGCAAACTTCTCTGGAGGGAAACACTTCAGTAAAGTGGACAGCTGAGGCCGATCTACGGATGGAGATGGAGGAAGAGTCCCACGTGTTTCTCACCATAAACACTCACAAAGGGCTTTATCACTATAATAGACTTGTTTTGGAGTGTCAGCCACACCTGCACTCTGGCAGAAAGCTGTGGACCAGGTGCTGCAAGTCTGCCCAGGCACCCAGTGTTACCTGGATGTCATCATTGTTACTGGTGAGTGTGTCAAGGAATATCTCCAAGATCTCTATACAGGGTTAAAATATTATAAGGTTAAGGGCTCAGAGCACGATGCAGTAACTGTGAATTCTTTAAAACAAGTGTCACTTACATTGATGAACGAGAATTACTCAAGTGCTTTGAGAAAATCCAAGCACTGGTGGGTGTCCCAAGGCCAAAGGATGTGTTACAGTTGTGTTCCTTGTTAGGATTTGTCTACTATAGCAGGCTCCTGCCAGGTCTGGTACTGTGTTCCACCTTTGAACTTATTACTATAGATCAGGAAGAAATGGCAATGGACGAAGCAGTGTGAGGTGGCTTTTCAAAGGGTAAAGGAAGCGGTGACCTCAAATACCATACTGACACATAGTGCAGTGATGCTTGTCTGTGGTCCAGGTGGTCATCTTGCCTTATGGTCCAGGTGCAGTCACGTCTCATATTATGAGTGACAGAACTGAATGCCCTACAGCCTTCGCTTCACGTTCCCTTGCTGCTACAGAGAAACTTTATGTACCGATTGATAGAGTCTGGTTTGGGGTGTAAAGTGTTTCAACCGGTGCTTGTATGGGAGAGAGTTCACTCTCATTACTGATCATCAACCACAGGTGTCCGTATTCATCCACGGAGGGTGCTCCACTAACAGCAGCAGCGCAAATGCCAAGATGGGCTTCGTTTCTGGGACAAGATCACATTCAAAGGGACAACTAATCACGGAAATGCTGCTGGATTGTCCCATTTACCTGTGAAAAAAGAAATACTTGAAAAATTTACACTCCTCTTGGCATATTCTCCCTCATGCAAATCAAGAGTCTCCCTATTACAGCAGAGATGATCAAAAGTGAAACCAAAGAAACGAGTCCACATTGTCTCTGGTCTGCATGGCAACCCAAAATGGCTAGAGTGTACGGCCGAAATCCCAGTTTCCCAACTTTACCAGTGCCGGGATGTACATGCCCTTATTAGAATTTCCCGTTTGTGGAGATTGAGAGTTATTGTACCGTGCAAGCTGAGAGCTGAAGTGTTGGAGGAGCTACACGCCAGTTATCCAGGCATGGTCAAAATGAAAGCGCTGCTGGTAGTCTGGGATTCATCAGCAGATCAAGCAGCTTACCATGTACTGTTCAGGGAGAAGTCCAGATCTGTCAGAACCACTTCCTGCAGTCCCAGAGTCAACTTCTACAACCACCACAGAGGCAGGCCCAGAAACTGAGATTATTTCACAGCCACAAGTCTCCACCGCCCCCACCCTGGCCCTGTCAAGAAAGACGCTATCCCTCAAGAGTAAGAAATCCTCTACAATGATTAAATCTTTGGCCTGAATGGGACAATTTAAAATTTGCTATGTTGTGGATGTCTAGAAAGTATACTGTTATATAGTTGAGGGGTATTCTATATTAATTTGGAGTTTATAGCTAAACGGGGAAGAGTGTTGTATATTTAACATTTCAGTAATATTTGAGTGATGTTGTAAATATTGTTTGATTAAGCATTCTTTCTTTGTTTAACTAATTCATTACCAGATGTATGTAAAAGTATGTGGCATACATCATCACACCACCATGTAATAAGTGTGTGCACCTCACTAAAAGTAAAAACGAAACTGAGAAACACATTTCCTGGACTCCTTTGTTTTTCTTTCAATCAGGAGTTACAAAATAGTTCACCTTTTCAGTCCTGATGAATGGTCTTGGCCCAAAACGTCGACTGTTTACTCTTTTCCATAGATGCTGTCTGACTTGCTGATTTCCTCCAGTGTCTTGTGTGAGTTCCTCTGCATTTCTCTGTATGTTTCAATATACAGGTTCATCATGACCAATAAAATTCATCTTTAAAATCCTGACTGTGCCACCCCAAAGTGGTGTCTATCAAACACAATTAATGTGGGATTAGCACAAATGAGAATCAATGTTTGGTATAGACTACGGAGTCTTTTCAAAGAATAAGTAAAGGTTACTTGATAGGGAAGACTTGATTTTAATCCAGACCTGACCCAGCACCAATTAATCAGCCTCTGCTCAGTGTATGTAGTTCCATTTTTAATTGAAAATGTTTCTGTTGTGAAGATATGTCAAGGAAACATTCCTGCCTTTCCCCTAAAGGCATTCACGATTCATGACTGAACAGTGAATTAGCAAGTTGCATTGATTTGAAACAACTCACACAAAGTGCTGGAGGAACTGTATGTTTTGTAACTCCAAAACAATTGAAAGCAAAAACACAGAGCCAGGAATAATACTGTAGTTTTGTTTTTACTTTCAGTGAGGCTGTAGTGGAGGCAATTAGCAACACTTCTGGCCACCTTTAAGCTGCATCTACTACTACCAGGACATTAGTGCCTATGAGTGGTCCGGCAAAGTCCACATGCCAGGGCAATGCAGGCCGTTCCCAGGGGTGGAGAGCTGCTGTTATTGGCATTGTCTGGATGTGTTGGGGTCCCAAATTGCACAGTAAGCTGCTTGATCTGCTGATCTATCCCAGGCCACCAGACAGATCTTTCAGCCAAGGCTTTCATTTTGACCACACCTTGATTACAAGCATGTAGCTCCTCCAACACCTTAGCTCTCTACTTGGATGTTACAACAAAGTCAAAGACATACAGCCCTGAGGTTCATTTTTCTGCAGGCATACTCAGCAGGTCTGTAGAATTCTAACCATGATGTTTTTGTTGGCTCAGGCATGGGGTGTGTGAGTGTCAGTGTCTGAGGCCTACGGAAGTCGAAAGACAGAGTATAAAGGGAGCAGATTCAGGTAAGGCTGGTCTTTTTTTGGCTGTGCAGGTGCCAGTAAGTGTCGGCATTAGAGGTCTAAACTCAGCAGCAAATAAAAGGAAGGTAGGCTGAAGGAAAGCCACCATCGTTGGAGCGGGAAGGCTTCGGTGTAAGCAGGCAGAGGTCAGGATGGAATGCTTCTCCGGACGGATGTGGGAATTCAGGATACCTGTGCAAAAAGTGCACTCCACTTCAGCACCTGGCTGAGCGGGTCAAAGAGTTGGAGCTGGAACTGGATGTCCTCAGGATCGTTCAGGCAGCAGAAGATATTGTAGATGAGACTTTTCTGGGGAAGGGGTGACCTATACAAGAGAGACGGGTTGCATCTGAACTGGCCAGGAGGTTTGCTGTTGCTACTTGGGTGAGTTTAAACTAGTCTTGCAGGGGCCTGGGAACCAGATGCCCAGGTAGGTCAGAAAGGGAAGAATCAGACCAGAAGGTAGATGTCAGGGAAAGTATTGACAGGCAAAATCAAAATAAAAGGTATGATGGGTTGGATTGTTTGAAATCTTTTTATTTTAATGCTAGGAGTATTATGAGTAAAGGTGATGAACTTAGAGCATGGATCTGTACTTGGAACTATGATGTTGTTACTGAAACTTGATTGAGAGAGGAGCAGGAATAGGTGATTAATGTACCACATTTTCAAAGTTTTAGAAAAGATAGAGGAGGAAGTAAAAGAGGAGGTGGAGTTGCACTACTAATCAGGGACACTATCACAGCTGCACTCAGGAGACATAATAGTGGGTCAGACACTGAGTCTGTTTGGGTGGAACTCAGAACTAGAAAAGATGCAATCACACTGATGGGATTATACTACAGACTCTCTGATAGCCACCGGGACATTGACGAACAGATATGTAATCAGATTAAGGAAATGTGTACAAATTGTTGTTGACAAAGGAGATTTCAACTTCCCTAATATAAACTGGGACCTACTTCATGTAAGGATGTAGATGGGGCAGAATGAGTTAAGTATATCCAGGAAGGCTTCTTAAATCAATATGTATATGTCCAATGGACCTGGTGTCAGGTAATGAGCCTGGTCAGGTGACTGACTTTACAGTGGGTGAGCAGTGACCACAACTCCCGAACTTTCAGGGTAGCTACAGATAAGGAGAGGTATGATCCTTGTGGGAGAATTTTAAACTGGAGTAGGGACAATTACAAAAGTATTAGGCAGGAACTAAGAAGGGTTAATTAGTAAAAACCCTGTCTCTGGAAAGTCCACATCAGACATGTGGAGGGGGCTGAAACATTGATTGCACAGATGACAGGAAAGGTATGTTCCTGTTGGAAGGAAGGACGGGGATGGAGAGATAAGAGAGCCTTGGATGTCCAGAGAGGTGATGAATTTATTCAAGAACTAAAAAGAAAAGTATGTAAAGCTTCAGAAGTTAGGATCAATCAAAGCCCTTGAGGATTATAAAGAACCCAGAAAAGAACTGAAGAAGGGAATTAGTAAGGCCAGGAGGGGCCTTGAATAATAGAATGAGGTGAATCCCAAGGCATTCTATACATACATCAACAGCAAGAGAACAGGTAGGAAGAGGGATGGGACCACTTACGGATAAAGTGGGGGGGGGGGACATTTGCTTGGATGTGGAGAAGGTGAGTGAGGAAGTTAATGAATACTTCGCTTCAGTATTTACCAAGGAAAAGGACACGGAGGACCAGGAGATCAGTGCTGAGTGTATAAATATGTTAGGATGTTCAGAGGTCAAGGAGGAGGAAGATTTGGGCCTCCTAATGAGTATTAAAGTGAATAAGACCCCAAGGCTTGATGGATTTACCCCAGGGTATTGAAGGTGGCAAGAGAGGAGATTGCTGGGCCCTTGACCAGTATCTTTGTGGTCTGTCTGGCCACTGCTGAGGTCCTGGAGGAATGGCGAGTGGCTAATGTTGTACCTCTATTTAAGAGGGGAACAAGGGAAAATTCTGGGAGCTATAGACCAGTGAGTCTCATATCAGTGATAGGAAAATTGCTGGAGAAAACTCTTAGGATAGGATATCTGAGCATTTGAAAACACATGACCTAACTAGGGAGAGCCAGCATGGCTTTGTGCTGGGCAGGTTGTTTCTTACCAACTTGAGTTTTTTAACAAGGTGTCAAGAGAGATTGGTGAGGGTAGTGCAGTGGATGTTGTCTACATAGATTTTAGTGAGACATTTGACAAAATCCCCCATGGAAGGCCAATCCAGAAGATTAAGATCATGGGGCCCGTGGCAAATTGGCTGTTTGGATTCTGAACTAGCCTCCGCATAGAAGACAGAGAGTAGTGTTTGAAGGGAATTATTCAAGATGGAAGTCTGTAATTAATGGAGTTCCACAGGGATCTGTGCTGGAACTTCTGCTGTCTGTGATGTATATAAATGACCTGGATGAAAATGCAGGTGAGTGGGTCAGTGAGTTTGCGGATGATAGCAAGATTGGTGGAGTTGTGGATAGTGTAGAAAACTGGCAAAAAATACAATATAGATCAGTTGTAGATATGGGCAGAGAAATGACAGATGGAGTTTTACTTGGATAAATGAGAGGTGTTGCACCTCGGTGAGGCAAATGCAAGGAGACAGTGTACTGTTAGGGAAAGATCCTCAAGAGGGTTGCAGAGCAGAGAAATTTTAAAATCCAAGCTCATGGCTCCTTTAAAGTGGCTGCATAGGTTGATAAGCAGGTTAAGAAGGCTTATGGTTTTTATTAGTCAAGGCATTGAATTCAAAAGTCAAGAGGTTATGTTGCAACTTTATAAGATTCTGGTTAGGCCACACCAGGAGTATAGTTTACAGTTTGTAAACTGTATACTATAGTTACAGTTTACTGTATAAAGTAAACAGTTTACTTTAGTTTACAGTTCTGGTTTCCCCGCTAAAGGAAGGATGTTGAGGAGGTGCAGAAGAGGTTTACCAGGATGCTGCCTGGTTTAGAGGACATGTGCTATTACGAGAGGCTGGACAAATGGGGTTGTTTTCTTTGGGGTGGTGGAGGCTGAGGGGAGATCAGATAGAGGTTTTTTTCAGATTATGAGGGGTAGTTGGTAGGGGGTTGACTTTTTTATATTAAAAAATTTCTTTTATGATGTATGACCTATCTTTAAATTTTTGATTACAGAGTTGTATACCTTTATGTGATATGCTATAACATTTTGATCTATTTTATTACAATATATGAATGTACACAATTTATGTTGAGATGTATCTATGTGTTGCACTCTGTAAATCTTGTGTTTTCTTCTGAATAAAAATATTATAAAAAGGAAAAAAAAAAGAGAGGCAAGATAGAAAGTGCAGAGTATCTGTTTCCCAGGGTCAAAACGTCTAATGCTAGAGGGTATGCATTGAAGGTGAGAGGGGTGGGTTCAAGGAGGATGTGAGGGGTAAGTTTTTTACTCAGGAAGTTGTAGATGCCTGGAATGTTTTCCCTGGTTTGATGGTAGAAGCAAATGCATTCGAGCAAATACGTTCTGGTCACCTCATTATAGGAAGGATGTGGAAGCTATGGAGAGGGTGCAGAGGAGATTTACCAGGATGTTGCCTGTTTTGGAGAACAAGTCATATGAAGCAAGGTTAGCAGAGCTAGAACTTTTCTCTTTGGAGCGTAGAAGAATGAGAGGGGACTTGATAGAGGTCTACAAGATTATGAGAGGCATAGATAGGGTGGATAGTCAGTACCTCTTTCCCAGGGCACCAACAGCAAACACCAGAAGGCATATGTACAAAATTAAGGGAGGGAAGTTTAGAGGAGACATCAGGGATAACTTTTTAAACAGAGGGTTGTGAGTGCCTGGAATGACTTGCCAGCGATGGTGGTGGAGGCTAAAACATTAGGGGTATTTAAGAGCCTCTTGGACAGGCACATGGATGAAAGAAAAATGGAGGGTTATGGGGTAGTGTGGGTCTAGTACTTTTTTTTAAGGATTATGTGGGTCGGCACAACATGGAGGGCTGAAGGGCCTGTACTGTGCCGTAGTGTTCTGTGGTTCTATGGTTCTATGGAGCCTTTTAAGAGATGTTTGGATAGGCACATAAATATGAGGAAGATGGAGGGATAGGGACATTATGTAGGTCAGAGGGTGTTTTTGATCTGATTTTTAGCTGTTTCAGCACAACATTGTGGGCTGACTGGCCTGTTTCTGTGCTGTACTCTTCAATGTTTTATAACAGGATCAATGAAAGATCAACCAGAGTGCAGAAGACAACAAACTGCAAATTCAGATATAAATAAATAGCAGTAACTAATGAGAATGTGAGATAATGAGATAAAGAGTCCTTACAGTGACATCATTGATTGTGGGATCATCTCAATAATGGACAAGTGAGTGTAATTATCCAATTTTATTCAAAAGCCTGATGGCTGAGGGGTAGTAACCATGTTGGCCAAAATAAACTACAGTCTAACCAAGGACAGACAAACCATTTCTCTTTGTTTCCCCCATTTTGTGGACTCTGAACTGAATCTTGCTCTTGGATAATCTAATCAGAGCAGCTGAATGTGGACAAAGGAAGCTTCAGGCAATGATCTGCTGAGACCATTCTCAAACAAGTAGCCATTTGTTATGTAAAAGACGTGGACTCTGAACTGATCCTCGCTCTGGGACAATCTAACCAGAGGCCATTCTCAGAGGAGTAGCTACTTGTTATGTAAAATACCTGGGCAGCCCCAACTCTTATGTCAGAATGCTGTTCATTGACTTTCAATACTGTGATTCCCCTCCAAGCTGGTCGTCAAACTTCACCAGCTTGGTATCAGCTCATCCTTCTGCAACTGGACCTTGGACTTTCTGACAAATCGACCCCAATCTGTTAAATTAGACAACCTCTCCTCCTCCACTCTCACCCTGAACACCAGCGTGCCTCAAGGCTGTGTGCTGAGCCTTCTTCCGTACTCCCTTTTCACCTATGACTGCATTCCTGTACATGGTTCTAGCTCCATAATCAAGTTCGCAGACGACACCGCGGTGGTTGGCCTGATCAGAGTGGGTGATAAGACGGTTTACAGGGATGCGGTCCAGTGCCTGGCCACATGGTGTGCCGACAACAACCTGGCCCTTAACACCCAGAAGACCAAGGAGATCATTGTGGACTTCAGGCATGCTAGGAGCCACACTCACGTCCCCATCTACATCAACGGAGCTGCTGTGGAGCTTGTATCAAGCTTCAAATTCCTTGGTGTCCCCATTTCCGATGATCTGACCTGGTCCCTGAACTCCTCCATCTTGATCAAAAAGGTGCAACAGCGCCTTTATTTCCTGTGGAGCATCAAGAAAGCCCACTTCTGTCCCAGGATACTGACGGACTTTCACTGCTATACCATTGAGAACATACTCACCAACTGCATCTCAGTGTGGTATGGCAATTGTCCTGTATCAGACCGCAAAACACTCTAGCGTGTGGTGAAAACTGCCCAGCGGATTATCAGCACCCAATTGCTCAACATTGAGAACATCTACCATAAATGCTGCCTGGGCAGGGCAAACAGCATTATCAAAGATGCATCCCACCCTAACCATGGACTTTTTACTCTCCTCCCATCCAGTAGGCGCTACAGGAGCCTCCGCTGGCTCAGGAAGAGCTTCTTCCCTGAGGCTGTGACCCTGCTGAACCTCACATCACAGCGCTGAGCAGTATTGTACTCATATTGTACTGTCTCAGTACTTTTATATTTGTGTGCTGTAGCACTTACTTTTTGTTCACAGTTATTTTGTAAATAACACTATTCTTTTGCACTTCTGGTTAGATGCTCACTGCATTTCATTGGCTTTGTATCTGTACTCGGCACAATGACAATGAAGTTGAATCTAATCTAAAATGCCAGACCTACCAACGAAGCAATCTGTAATCCCATCAGACTCTGTCTGGTTGCCTCATTTAACTGGTTAAATGGTTAACCAGTTAGGATCCTCCAGGATGGAGGAGTTCAGGGACCAGGTCAAATCATCGGAAATGGGGACACCAAGGAATTTGAAGCTTGATACAAGCTCCACAGCAGCTCCGTTGATGTAGATGAGGACATGAGTGTGGCTCCTAGCATGCCTGAAGTCCACAATGATCTCCTTGGTCTTCTGGGAGTTAAGGGCCAGGTTGTTGTCGGCACACCATGTGGCCAGGTGCTGGACCAGTCAGAGTGTAAAGACACAAATACACAAGGTTGGGGTAGGCAGAGCCATGGAACAACATTGGTTGTAACCCTGCACAATGAAGGTGATCCAGGTAGGCCAGGTGACCTTGAGCCAATGGGATGGAGATCCAATAGTTCAATGGAAGAGGAACAGTATAAGAGTCAGGAGCTCCAAATACACATGGGTGATAAGTCTCCAGCAGCCATTGTGGATAAGGAGGACCTCACAGACACGTGGAGGTCGGGACCACGAGGAACACCTGGACAACGCGGAGTCCTTTCCCAGGTAATACCTTTTCTCTTCATTGACTGTCATGGAGGGTCAGGGATTCTAGTAGGGTGCACACAGGGACATAAAGTGTGAACACACATGCTTTTTAGTTAAAATAATAGAAGTTACTTGTTGGTAAATACAAGATTCTCTGTGCCTCACTGATCATTTTTACAAGGGATGATTCTTGTAACAACCTGGTGGGTGCGAATCCTGAGGCTCATGTATCTTGTACCTGATGACAGCAACAAGAAGAGAGAATAACCTGGGTGGTGGGGATCTCTGATAATGGATGCTGCTTTCAATAGACAATAGGTGCAGAAGTAGACCATTCGGCCCTTCGAGCCTGCACCGCCATTTTGAGATCATGGCTGATCAATTACTATCAATACCCGGTTCCTGCCTTGTCCCCATATCCCTTGATTCCCCTATCCATAAGATACCTATCTAGCTCCTTCTTGAAAGCATCCAGAGAATTGGCCTCCACTACCTTCCGAGGCAGTGCATTCCAGACCCCCACAACTCTCTGGGAGAAGAAGTTTTTCCTTAACTCTGTCCTAAATGACCTACTCCTTATTCTCAAACCATGCCCTCTGATACTGGACTCTCCCAGCATCTGGAACATATTTCCTGCCTCTATCTTGTCCAATCCCTTAATAATCTTATATGTTTCAATCAGATCCCCTCTCAATCTCCTTAATTCCGGCGTGTACATGCCCAGTCTCTCTAACCTCTCTGCGTAAGACAGTCCAGACATCCCAGGAATTAACCTCGTGAATCTACGCTGCACTTCCTCTACAGCCAGGATGTCCTTCCTTAACCCTGGAGACCAAAACTGTACACAATACTCCAGGTGTGGTCTCACCAGGGCTCTGTACAAATGCAAGAGGATTTCCTTGCTCTTGTACTCAATTCCCTTCGTAATAAAGGCCAACATTCCATTAGCCTTCTTCACTGCCTGCTGCACTTGCTCATTCACCTTCAGTGACTGATGAACAAGGACTCCGAGATCTCTTTGTATTTCTCCCTTACCCAACTCTACACCGTTCAGATAATAATCTGCCTTCCTGTTCTTACTCCCAAAGTGGATAAACTCACACTTATTCACATTAAACGCCATCTGCCAAGTATCTGCCCACTCACCCAGCCTATCCAAGTCACCCTGAATTCTCCTAACATCCTCATCACATGTCACACTGCCACCCAGCTTAGTATCATCAGCAAATTTGCTAATGTTATTTTCTATGCCTTCATCCAAATCGTTAACGTAAATGGTAAACAGCTGTGGTCCCAATACCGAACCCTGTGGCACCCCACTAGTCACCACCTGCCATTCCGAGAAACACCCATTCACCGCTACCCTTTGCTTTCTATCTGCCAACCAGTTTTCTATCCATGTCAATGCCTTCCCCCCGATGCCCTGAGCTTTGATTTTACCCACCAATCGTCTATGTGGGACCTTATCAAATGCCTTCTGAAAATCGAGGTACACTACATCCACTGGATCTCCCCCGTCTAACTTCCTGGTTACATCCTTGAAAAACTCCAACAGATTAGTCAAGCATGATTTACCCTTGGTAAATCCATGCTGGCTCGGCCCAATCCTATCACTGCTATCTAGATATGCCACTATTTCATCCTTAATAATGGACTCTAGCATCTTTCCCACCACCGATGTCAGGCTGACAGGTCGATAGTTCTCTGTTTTCTCCCTCCCTCCTTTCTTAAAAAGTGGGATAACATTAGCCATTCTCCAATCCTCAGGGACTGATCCTGAATCTAAGGAACATTGGAAAATGATTACCAATGCATCCGCAATTTCCAGGGCCACCTCCTTTAGTACCCTAGGGTGCAGACCATCTGGACCTGGGGATTTGTCAGCCTTCAGTCCCATCAGTCTTCTCATCACCGTTTCCTTCCGAATGTCAATCTGTTTCATTTCCTCTGTTACCCTATGTCCTTGGCCCATCCATACATCTGGGAGATTGCTTGTGTCTTCCTTAGTGAAAACAGATCTAAAGTACTCATTAAATTCTTCTGCCATTTCCCTGTTTCCCGTAACAATTTCACCCAATTCATTCTTCAAGGGCCCAACGTTGTTCTTAACTATCTTCTTTCTTTTCACATACCTAAAAAAGCTTTTGCTATCTTCCTTTATATTCCTGGCTAGCTTGCGTTCGTACCTCATTTTTTCTCCCCGTATTGTCTTTTTAGTTAAGTTCTGTTGTTCCTTAAACGCTTCCCAATCATCTGTCCTCCCACTCACCTTAGCTCTGTCATACTTCCTTTTTTTTAATGCTATGCAATCTCTGACTTCCTTTGTCAACCACTGTGGCCCCTTTCCCCCCTTTGAATCCTTCCTTCTCTGGGGGATAGCATTTCCTATGATAGCATTTCAGGTAGATGTGCCCAGTGGTTGGGAGGGCTTTACCCTTGATGCACTGGGCCAAATCCATTACCTTTTGTACAATTTTTTGTTCAAAATTTTCCATACCAGGCTGTGATGCACAGCCTGTGACAACACCCAGCCAAATTTCAATCTCCCTCCAGTATGCTGATTCATCACCATGTTTGATATGGCACACAACAGTGGAGTCATCAGCAAACTTAAATATGGCATTGGAGTTGTACTTAGCCTCACAGTCATAGGTGTAAAGTGAGTAGAGCAGGTGTCTAAGCACACAGCCTGTGTTGAATGGTGATTGTGGATCAATCAATAGGGTCAATAGGTACCTTTAATGTCAAAGAAATGTATACAATATACATACTGAAATTTTTCTTCTTCACAAACATCCAAATGCTATTGACAATCCAAACTGACTGGGGTCTACAAGTGAAGAAATCCAGGATCCAGTTGTACAAGGAGTATTGACAACTATAAATCCCCACATAAGCAACCTCGATCAAAGGCAAGCTCATCCTGGTGCTGATAGAAATGGGGGAACTGGGATTTCTGCTGCACATTCCAGCCATTTTGTGTTGCCATGTAAACGTGAGACAGTGTGAGGTCTTCTTGGATTTTCCTTTGGATCATGTCTGCCATAATAAGGAAACATTTGATTTGATTAGGGAGAATATGTCAATGACTATCGTCCAGTAGCACTTACAACCACAATGATGAAGTATTTTAAGAGGTTGGTAATGAAACAAATCAACTCCTGCCTGAGAAGACACTTAGGTCTACTCCAATTTGCCTGCCATCACAACAGGTCCACAGCAGATGCCATTTCATTGGTTCTTCACTCAACACTGGAGCATCTGGACAGTAAAAACGTGTACATCAGGATACTCTTTATCGACGTGATGGAACAGGTTGGCAACACTAATTCTCCCACTGACATTGTCCCTTTGCCCAGTTAGTCACGCCTCTTCATTCTAGTTTCTCTAGTAGTTCACAAACCTTGCCCTCCTGTACTGCAGTTCTTGGGAGTTTACCATTTACACACCCCAACAGTAAAACAATCACTAGCTTGTCTAATCAAAACAACCTCTTCCATCAATGTGCTCTACTGGTCTATAACTGATAAAAAAAATAAGGATTCTAGACACAGGCATTCCAAACAGTTCCATTTATTTTCATTCACACCATTACATCAGTTTGTAGACAGCAGAACGGCCCCAAAAGATCCGAGGGACTGTTTGGGGCGTCCTAAAATAATGCCCGGGTTAGTGGGAGCAGACGCACTACACCCTACACAGGCAGATTTAAACCCTCGGTTTGGCTTTGCTGAGGGGTGTGGAGATTGGGTTTGATGGTTGGTGAATAGTTATATGGGAAAATTAACGACAAAATGTGTCATGGAGAAAGCCCCTGTATAGTTGTAAATTTTTGTACATGTTTATTTTAATTTGTCCATTTGTAAATACTTTTTTTCTTCACAACTTTCAAGCAGCTCTTGCTTTTTTTTCACCTGGAACTAAATTACACCCCTTTGCACTAACGTGCTGTTGCAGCTTATCATCTGCCTTTCCCAACGGGTGACCCTCATCAGCACGCTTCCCCTCACCTGATAGCAAGGTGTGACAATGAACTACAGATCAGGATTTAATATTATTATCCCTTCAATTCCAATCAAAAAGCTTCATGACCTTGACTCCAGTACCTCCCTTTGCAATTGGATCTTCAATTTCCTCACTTGCAGACCCCAGTCAGTTCAGATTGGCAACAGCATCTCCTCCACGATCTCCATCAGTGCATGTGAACCATAAGGCTGTGTGCTTAGCCGCCCATCCCTGCTCTACTCATTTTACACTTATGACTGTGAGGCTAAGCACAGCTCCAATTCCATATTCAGGTTTGCTGACAACACCTGTACGACTACGACTGTAGACTGACAACATCTGTACGACTACGAGTCCGAATCAAAGGTGCTGAGGAATCAGCAAATAGGAGGGAGACCGAAAATTTGGCTGAGTGGTGCCACAACAACAATCTCTTCTCCACCTTAACATTTCTTTTGGTATTTGCAGAGTTTTTTTTTCTTGTGCAACAGTAACGGTCATTTTGTGACACTGTCCATTCTGTGAACTGATTGATAAACTGGCTCTTGCTCTAGGATAACTTAATCAGAGCAATTGAATGTGGACACAGAGCTTTTGTTAATGATCTGCTAAATCTGAGACCATTCTCAGATAAGAAGCCGTTTATTGTGTAAAATGGCACATGCATGCATAAGTAATCTTGCACCTGGGCCCAGTGTCTGGGTGTCTCAGTTTGACTGGTTTGAACCAGTCAGAGTTGAACAGAACAAAATAAGTCACCTACGGCACAAAGATGAAGGTGAAGCCCATGAAGCAATACTGCTTGTAGCAACAACACACACAAAATGCTGGTGGAACACAGCAGGCCAGGCAGCATCTATAAGGAGAAGCACTGTCGACGTTTTGGGCCAAGACCCTTCAGCAGTCCTGACAAAGGGTCTCAGCCCGAAACGTCGACAGTGTCCTGACGAAGGGTCTCGGCCTGAAACGTCGACAGTGTCCTGACGAAGGGTCTCGGCCCAAAACGTCGACAGTGCTTCTCCCTAGAGTGCCTGGCCTGCTGTGTTCTACCAGCATTTTGTGTGTGTTGTTGTTTGAATTTCCAGCATCTGCAGATTTCCTCGTGACAGCTTGTAGCCCTTGGTTACACCAATGGGAAGCCATCATAGGTCAGTCAGATGAGCGAGCCAATGAAACAAACCATCATAGCTTGATCTGATGAAGAGTGATTTTGGAAGCTCAGGCAGTGATAACTCTGGAAAATAACCAGTAAGGATGTGGAGGACCCCACATCAGATACGTAGAGATCACATCTTGGCTACAAAGAACTTTTGGCCAGTGTAGGTGATTTATCCCAGGATTTACCTTTTCTGTTCTTTGACTGTTTATGGAGGATCAGGGAAACCTAGTAAGTGTGCACACAAACTTCACGAACTTCTGAACTGAGCCAATAAAGGTTCTTGTCAGTAAACACAGATTTTCTCTGTGCCTGACTGATCAACATTACTAGGGGGTAATCCTTGGAACATCGTTGACTTTCAAAGGGTGATCCCATGTAAACACTGAATTGCTTTTGGTTGAGTCATTGACAAGAGTCCATAGAGTCATGAAGTAAAGAAACAGCCCTTCTTTCCCTCAAGTCCATGCCAACCATTCACCCCACATTTATACCACACTAATCAGGTTTGGGAAAGACTGCACTGGCAACCAGAATGAGTTCACAGATTGCTCACAGAGTGCAAATGGAAATTCTGCCCACAAGAGACATCGAAGACAAATTTCACTCAGTGATGAATGAAAGAAAGAAAGAAAGAAAGAAAGAAAGAAAGAAAGAAAGAAAGAAAGAAAGAAAGAAAGAAAGAAAGAAAGAAAGAAAGAAAGAAAGATTAGCTTTATATGTCAAATGTGCATTGAAACATCAAAAGGTAAAGTGAAATGCATCACTTCCATCAACAACCAACACAGTCCGGGGTTGTGCTGGGAACAGGCTGCAAGTGCCACCACACTAGCGGTGTTAACATAGCATATCCACAGCTTGCTAACTCTAACCCTAAACCATGCAAAATAATGCTCTTTTAACCCTTCAATAGGCTTGGACACCAACAAGCGAGAGGAAGGAGTTAAGGGGAATCTTTCTTAGTGTTGTATAGTCATACGGAGTATAGAAACAGTCCTTTTGGCCTAACATCCATCATGAGGACCAAGCTGGTCCCATTTGACAGCATTTGACCTATATCCCTCCTAACTCATCCAACCGACAGACTTCATTAAAATGTCTCCTTACTGTTGTTATTGTACCCACCTCGACCACTTTCTCTGACAGCTTTTTCCATGTACTTACTACCCTCTATGTAAAGTAGTTTCTGCTCAGGTGCCTTTTCATTCTTTCACCTCTTGCCTTAAATCTATGCCTCTTGGCTTTTAGTTCCCGTTTCCCTGGACAAATGACCAATTGACCATAAGACCAAAAGACATAGGAACAGAATTTGGCCATACAGCACATTGAGTCTGCTCTGCCATTCAATCATGGTTGAACTATTTTCCCTCTCAACCTCTCCCCATAACCTTTGATACCCTTACTAACCAGGAAATAATCAACCCCTGCTTTAAAGTCTCCAACCATTGTTCGTAGAATTTCAGATAGTGATGAGGAGTGAGATATACCAGCTAGTTGAGCGGTGTTGCAGCAACAACCATGCACTCAATGTCAATAAGACAACAGAACTGATTGGACGTCAGGAAGGGTAAGAGAAGAAAACACAAACCAATCCTCCTAGAGGGATCAGAAATGGAGGGTGTGAGCAGTTCCAAGTTCCTGGGTGTCAAGATCTCTGAGGATCTAACTGGGTCCCAACATATTGATGCAGCTGTAAAGAAGTCAAGGCAGCTGCTATATTTCATCAGGAGTTTGAAAAGGTTTGGTTTGTCAACTAAAACACATTATTTACTCATCGGTTGTATTGAACATTTACTAGCTGTAGTTCACCTTTCTTTATATTTAATATTCTGCACTTAACTAGTCCAAAGTTCATGTATATATCTTTAGAAAATAGTTCTATTATTTGAGTTAATTGCTTTAGCGTTACTGATGAAGATGCATATAATTTCAAATCAGTGTACACAATGCACAGATTATCTCAGAATGACCTCAGGTTTAGCAGATCAATAGCAGAAACTCCCTGTGTCCATGTTCAATTGCTCTAAATGATCCCACAGCAATAATCAATTTATCAAACAGTTCACAAAGTGGAGATTACAGAGTAGCTTCACAAAATGGCAGCCTCCATTCCATGAAGCACGTGGTAAGAACAAAGACAGCTGTTTATCTATTTTCACTGTCCTTGACCCATATGGATTTGATGTTTTCTTCCATATTTTAATTCCTTCATGGCCAACATTTTCATTCTCAGAAACATTCTCGTAACCCTCTTCTGGACTCTCTCCTATGCCAGCACAGAGAGAAAGAGAGAGAGAGATAGGAGAGAGATGCCAGCACAGAGAGAGAGAGAAGAGGCTCAGATCTGCTCAGAGTAACGTATAAAGCCTCAACATCGTGTCCTTGTTCTTCACAGGACTAGAATATAAGAATATAATTCACCTGGAAGGGCTGTTTGGGGCCCTGAAGGGTAGTGAGGGAGGAGGTGTAAGGGCAGGTGTAGCACTTGTTCTGCTTGCAAGGATAAGTGCCAGGAGGAATAACAGTGGGGAGGGGTGAATGGACAAGGGAGGCAAAGTTGTGCTTGGTGGTGGAATCCCTTTGGAGATGGTGGAAGTTCTGGAGAATTACGTGCGGAACGTGGGGGCTGGTGAGATGGTAGGTAAGGACAAGAGGAACCCTATCCCTGGTAGGGTGGTGGGAAGATGGAGTAAAGACAAGAGGAACCCTACCCCGGTAGGGTGGTGGGAAGATGGAGTAAGGACAAGAGGAACCCTATCCCTGGTAGGGTGGTGGGAAGATGGAGTAAGGACAAGAGGAACCCTATCCCTGGTAGGGTGGTGGGAAGATGGAGTAAGGACAAGAGGAACCCTATCTCTGGTAGGGTGGTGGGAAGATGGAGAAAGGACAAGAGGAACCCTATCCCTGGTAGGGTGGTGGGAAGATGGAGTAAGGACAAGAGGAACCCTATCCCTGGTAGGGTGGTGGGAAGATGGAGTAAGGACAAGAGGAACCCTATCCCTGGTAGGGTGGTGGGAAGATGGAGTAAGGACAAGAGGAACCCTATCCCTGGTAGGGTGGTGGGAAGATGGAGTAAGGACAAGAGGAACCGTGTTCCTCAGTGTTGATAGTGGAGGAAGAGAAGCCCCTTCTTTGAGAAAGGAAAATTTCTCCTTTGTACTAGAATGACTCTCACAGCTACCTTGACTATACCTCATCCCACCCTGTTACTTGTAAAAACACCATCCACTTCTCAATTACTCTGTCTTGGCCCTTTGCCACATCTGCTCTCAGGATGAAGCTTTTCATTGTAGAGCAAAGGAGATGTCCTCCTTCCCTCCCCCTCCTCCTGTACGATACGATAGGCTCTTGACTTCACAGTCTACCTCGCTATGATTTTGCATCTTATTGTTTACCTGCACTGCACTTTCTCTGCAGCTGTTACACTTTATTCTGAATTCTGTTATTGTTTTACCTTGTTCTACATCAATGCACTGTTTGAACAACATTCAAAACTCAAAATAAATTTATTATCAAAGTACATATACAGTATGTTACCATATAATATCTTGAGATTCATTTTCTTAGAAACCAATTCCAATTCCAATAAGAGTTATAGAGCTATAGAACACCACAGCACATTAAGTCCTTGCTCAACTGTTATTATGCCCAGGCCCATTGACCAAGACCTACAGCTGCACCTTAGCCCTCTACACCCCTCACGTTCATCTACCTATCCAAATATCACTTTAATGTTGAAATCAAACCCTCATCTATCACTTCCACTGGCAGCTTGTTCCACACTTGCACCACCCTCTGAGTGATCTTTCAATCTTATTTATATTCTAATTTCCAATTCAAATTCCAATTTAAAATTTTTCTTTTAATCTGCTGACAGCCCCCCATTCACAAATCCCTGGTTTGCTTCATTTCTTTCTGGATTTATTTAGTAGTCATTTGAAGCCCATTAATTAGTAACTGACAGGTGTTCATTCCTCTTTCTTACCATAGACTAGGCATTTGCACCCATTCTTCCCAGCTCTCTCATACTAATCTGTCAATTCCTCCCCGTAAATCAGTTGTTTTAGCAAAGTAATTTACTCTCAAACAAAAGGTGTAACACCACATTAAGTACAGGAGCGCATTTATCTTTTGTCATTTTCCACCCTTACTCAATGACCTAAAGTCATAGAATCATAGAGTTGTGCACACAGAAACAGGCCCTTCAGCCCACCACATCAGTCCCAGCCCCTTTGCCCACCTACACTAATTCAATTTCCTAGCATTAGTTCTGTATCTCTCCAAGCCTTTCCTGGTCATGTTCCACATTCAAAGCTTATTTTACTTAGAGATACAGCAAGGCAACAGTCTCTTTCAGCTCAACAAGCTTGTGCCACCCCAATTACACCCATGAGGCCAATTAACCATATATCTCTGGAATGTGGGAGGAAACCAGAGCACCTGGAGGAAACCAATGCGGGTAACAGGAAGAACATGCAAACTCCTTACTGACAGCAGCGGGATATGAACCTGGGGTCGCTGGTGGTGAAATAGTGCTACGCAAATGAGTGCACTCCCATGCCACAAAGTAAATTAATTATTGATGTATATATATGTCACCATACACTGCCTGGAGATTCATTTTCTCGCAGGTGTTTACATGGAAAAAAGGAATATAGAATTTTATATGCATACATATGTAAAAACTATACAGAAACAAAGACTGATGTGCAAAAGAAGACAGATATTGCAGATAAAAAATACTGAGAACATGAGTTATAAAGTGTCCTTGAAAGAGGGTCTGTAGGTCGTAGAATCAGTTCAGTGTTGAGGTGAGTGAAGTTATGCACACCAATTCAAGAGCCTGATGATTGAAACATAGAAACATAGAAAATAGGTGCAGGAGTGGGCCATCCGGCCCTTCGAGCCTGCACCGCCATTCACTATGATCATGGCTGATCATCCAACTCAGAACCCTGTACCTGTGATCATGGCTGATCATCCAACTCAGAACCCTGTACCTGCTTTCTCTCCATACCCCCTGATCCCTTTAGCCACAAGGGACATATCTAACTTCCTCTTAAATATAGCCAATGAACCGGCCTCAACTGTTTGCTGTGGCAGAGAATTCCACAGATTCACCACTCTCTGTGTGAAGAAGTTTTTCCTCATCTCAGTCCTAAAAGGCTTCCCCTTTGTCCTTAAACTATGACCGCTCGTTCTGGACTTACCCAACATCGGAAACAATCTTCCTGCATCTAGCCTGTCCAATCCCTTTAGAATTTTATACGTTTCAATAAGATCCCCCGTCAATCTTCTAAATTCCAGTGAGTATAAGCCTAGTCGATCCAGTCTTTCTTCATATGAAAGTCCTGTCATCCCAGGAATCAACCTGGTGAACCTTCTCTGTACTCCCTCTATGGCAAGAATGTCTTTCCTCAGATTAGGGGACCAAAACTGCACACAATACTCTTAATATTAATAACTATTCCTGAGGGTTAATAACTATTCCTGAACTGCCCTCCCTCCCAATAGCAACCACAAGGAAAGAGTGTGGACTGGATGGTCTTTGATGATGGAACCTGCTTCTTGAGACAGTGCCCCATATAAATGTACTCAAGTCTGTTATGAACGGAGCTGTATGCAACGTTGTCTATGCCTGGACCAGCCTCGGTGAGAATGGTGACAAACAGGTTTGTGACATTGTCCCTAACATTTTAACGATTTGACCTCACCTCCTACCAACTTTCCTGGGAAGCTTTTCATCCCATAGTGACTCCGCTGCGCAAACAACTTTAACCTAACGTCAAATTCAATGTCAAACTTGGAGTTTTTTGTCAGATGCCAAAGTACATGTGTAGACAGACCATAAGACTACAAGTCATCAGAGCAGAATTAGGCCATTTGACCAATCGAGTCTGCTCCTTCATTCCATCATGGCTGATTTAGCAAGCCCTTTCCCCAGAATTTTTGATGCTCATACTAATCAAGAACAACTCAACCTTTGCTTTAACTTTACCCAATGACCTGGCCTCCATTGCTACTGTGGCAATGAATTCCACAGGTTCTCCATCTCCTCATTTATCTTTGCTCTAAAAGGACATCCCTCTATTCTGAGGCTGTGCCCTCTGGTCCTAAACTCGCCCACATTCTCTCCACATCCACTCCATCTAGGACTTTTAATATTTGAAAGGTTTCAATAATAAACATTCATAGACATAAGAGATTTGAAATGCTGAGATCTTTTGAAAAATGCTGGAGAATCTCAGCTTGTCAGGCAGCAACTGTGGAGGCAAAGGGAAAGGCAACGTTTCAGATTCAGGGTCTCAACCTGAAATGTCAGCTTATCAAGGATAATCGCCACAGGAAAGCTCACCAATACCTCTACTCTGAGTAGGCTGAAGCTAGCTGGACTGTGCACATCTACACTCAAGTCATTTTATTCCTGTGCAGTAGAGACCATTCTAACATGCTGCATCACTGTGTGGTACAGAAACTGCTCAGTGGGTCGTTGGGAGTCAAAACCGCCCAACCAGCACCAGCCTACCCACCATCAAGGACACATATACAGAGAGATTCTGGAAGAAGGCCAGGAACATCAGGAATGATCCCACCCACCCTGCACCCTTCCATCAGAAGGAGGCCACGCCAGGACCTCCAGACTCAAAAACAATCGAGTGGCGGAAATCAAATCCCAACCTTACAGCGTTGCACTAACTGCTACACTACCGTGTCTCCTGAGGATTCATGGGTTCCTGGACCATGAGGGAGGATGAGATTTCTTATAGTGACCTTTATCATTATTGACCCTAACTTCCTGCTGATACTGACTGA
Source organism: Hemitrygon akajei (assembly GCF_048418815.1). NCBI lineage: Eukaryota > Metazoa > Chordata > Chondrichthyes > Myliobatiformes > Dasyatidae > Hemitrygon > Hemitrygon akajei. The sequence continues at coordinate 108,691,151 of NC_133128.1, read as the reverse complement.
TTCCAGAATTTTCTATCAAGTGTCTTGACTGGTCGCACCATCATCCAGAATGGACAAAAGCAGCAGGAAGCAATGGACTCAACACACTGCTTTCTGTACCATCTGAAGAAGCCAACATCTATCCTTACATTTCTCATCATTTTGGCCATGCCATCTGCCATGGGGTGGCACAGTAGTAAGTGGCTGGCTCATCGCTGTACAGCATTCAATTCCCACGGCTAAGGAGTTTGTACTTTCTCCTCATGACCATGTGGACTTCCACTGATGTCTCCGGTTCCCTTCTACATTCCTAAGACATACAGTTCATGGCTAGTAAGTTGTGGGCATGTTGTGTTGGCACAGGAAACCTGGCAAAACTTGCAGGCTGCCCCGCTCAGGCCTTGAACTGATGTAAAGTGACATATTTCATTGCATGCTTAGATCTTCTGATGTGTATGTGACAAATAAAACTAATCTTTATCTCTTCTTGCAGCTGCCATTGGACAGGAGGTACAGGCTCACATCACCACATTCAAGAACAGCTACCTTTCTTTTCCACCGCTTGGATCCTGAACCAACTAGCTCAGCACTAATCACCACATCAGTATAGCAATTCTCCGATCACTTTGACCATTTTGCACTACACTGGACTTTTTCTGTATAAATATTTTTGTGCTCCCCTGTTGTTGATGTGTCAAAATCCTGGAACCCCATTGCCTTTTGAAAAATCTTTACCACAAGCACTGCAGTGCTTAAAGAATTGTGTTCTTCTTGCATAGTTTTGTACAATTTATGCATGATTTATTTTTTCTTGCAAATATTGTCTCTCTGATGCTACGTGCCTGTGATGCTGCAGGTGAGCTTCTCATCGCACCTGAGCATTCATGTACCTGTGCAGGTGACAACAAATTCCACTTGACTTTGACAACTTCACACTGCATTACTTCTCTTTCACACTGTGGTCAGAAATTATTGCAGCGAAGACATCAAAATCCACACAAACAACACATCAATCGGTCACATGATCATCACATCACTACTGATTTAGGTAAATATTAGATATTGATCTAACGAGAGGTGCAAAATTTGTAGTTTACACCATGAGATTATGGGAATTTAGCTCTTTTTAGTTCCTTTAAAAATCATAAGAAACTTGGTCTACCAATGTCTTTGTTTCTGAGACTGAATCCAAATCTGCTGGAGCTGGGAGTTTAACAAGAGGACTGTGTATCTGTGTGGGTGGGTGGGAGAGAGGAATGGGAGCTTGTTTTGCTGCTGTTGTTTTGTTGCTTGTTGTATGCTGCTTTGCTGTCTTCCATATTGTTCCACTGAGCATTCTGGGTACGAATGCTGGCACTGGAATGTGTAGCGACACTTGCAAGCTGCCCCACGCACCCTTGTGTCTAAGTTGTTTGTTAATAAAAAAATACGTATTTCACTGTATGTTTCAATGTACAGATGATAAATTAACTTGAATCTTGAATTTATTTTATTATGTGTAATGGAATATATTTTATTATTTGTTAATTTATTTGTGGTAATATTACTTCATGTGTTGTGTGTGTGATATATATACCATGTTGTGCAGAGGAACATGGCTTTGTTTGGCAGTATCCATGTATACTACCAGTGGCAATAAACTTGAATTTGAACTTGAACTTGAATCTTGAATCTTAAATCTCTGTATTAGTCTTGCTGGCAGTTACACAGAACCACTTTAACCAACACCCAGCTGACATTCTGTTAAAAACCCAACTTTTCTGAAAGTACTTTAAATGGGTCACAGTGAACTGCCTGAAATAGATGGTACAAGTGTTCTTTAAGTGGGTCAATGGTGACGGGAGGGCAAGTAGTCTGAGCACAAAGTTCCAGGCAGATACTCCAGGAGTATACAGCAACATCAGTTGGATGAGATGTTGGGCTGTTGCCCCATTTCCTCTCCCAGAATCTCAAGGCAGTAATTCAAAAAAGAGCAGTCAAGAATGTCCACTGGTGCCCTGACCAACAGCTTTTTTTTATTAAACAAAATATAATTTATTCAAAAATAAAATTATATACAACAACCATTCAATGACTTTCAATTCTTTACAGTTATTACCATTACTGTTTTAACATTTTCAAAATTCAAAATTTTGCCACCCACATGGCACTCTGTTCTTTCATATTTACATTCAGGGGGTATACCCCCAACCTCCCTACCCTCAACTCCCGCGGGAGAAGAACCCCAGACTGTCGTCCTTCCCCACCGGGCCCTTGCGGTGGCTGCACTGAGTTTGAGTGCGTCCCTCAGCACGTACTCCTGCAGCCGAGAATGTGCCAGCCGGCAGCATTCCCCCACGGACATCTCCGTGTGCTGGTAGAACATCAAGTTTCGGGCCGACCAAAGAGCGTCTTTCACCGAGTTGATGATCTGCCGGCAGCACCTGATGTTGGTCTCGGTGTGCGTCCCCGGGAACAGCCCGTAGATCAGAGAGTCCTCTGTTACGCAGCTGCTGGGGATGAACCTCGACACCGCCCCTTCCATCCTCCTCCACACCTTCTCCGCGAACCCACAGTGTGCAAAGAGGTGGGTCACCGACTCCTCCTCCCCGCAGTCCTCCCGTGGGCAGAGGGGTGTGGAGACGACGTTCCGGGCGTACAGGAAGGATCTGATTGGGAGGGCCCCTCTCACCGCCAGCCAGGCGAGGTCTTGGTGCCTGTTGGTGAGGTCTGGCGATGAGGCATTTTGCCAGATGAACTGGACAGTCTGCTCAGGAAACCACCCCACCGTGTCCATCTCGTCCTTCTTCTGCAGTGCCTGCAGGACCTTACGTGCTGACCACTGCCTGATTGATGGCCCTGTGGCAAAGGCGTTGACCTGGAAGAACTTCTCTATGAAGGACAGGTATGGCGGCAACAACCAGCTGACAGGGGTGTTGCGCGGGAAAGGGACCAGACCCATCCTTCGTAGCCAGGGCGACAGGTAGAACCTGGGCACGTAGTGGTACTTGGTGCCCACGTACCTGGGATCCACACACAACCTGATGCAGCCACACATGAAGCTGGCCATCAGGGTGAGGGCGACATTGGGGACGTTTTTGCTCCCGTTGTCCAGGGACTTGTGCATGGTGGTCTGTCTGACCCGCTCCATCTTGGATCCCCAGACGAATCTGAAGACGGCTCGGATGATTTCCGAGCTGAAGGAGCGGGGGACTGGCCACACCTGTGCCAAGTACAGCAGCCCTGAGAGCACCTCACACCTGATGACCAGGTTCTTGCCCGCTATCGATAGGGAGCGCCCTCCCCATAGCCCCAGTTTCTGTTTCACCTTGGCAGTCCGCTCCTACCAGTTCTTGTTGCACACCTCGGCCCCTCCGAACCAGATCCCCAACACCCTCACGTGATCAGGCCTGATGGTGAAGGGGACGCTGGATCGGTCGGGTCAGTTGCCGAAGAGCATGGCTTCGCTCTTCGTGCGGTTGACCCTGGCCCCCGACGTCTGCTCGAACTGTTCGCAGTTGCTGATCAGCCTGCGAGCAGACCTCGGATCAGAGCAGAAGACGGTGACGTTGTCCGTGTACAGGGAGGTTTTGACTTGGGTCCCTCCACTGCCTGGCAGCGTCACCCCTCTTATGCCCTCATCCCTCCTGATGGCTTCAGCAAAGGGTTCTATGCAGCACACGAACAAGACAGGGGAGAGAGGGCAGCCCTGCCTGACTCCAGACCTGATGGGGAAGCTGTCTATTTCTCACCCGTTGACCTGGACTGCACTACAGATGTCCGTGTAGAGCAATTTGATCCAATTCTGGATTCCCTCCCCAAATCCCATTTTGGAGAGTACATCTGCCGTGTACGTGTGCGATATCCTGTCGAAGGCTTTCTCCTGGTCCAAGCTGACCAGGCAGGCGTCCACCCCCCTGTCCTGCACGTAGGCGATGGTGTCCCTCAGCAGTGCGAGGCTGTCTGAGACCTTCCTGCCCGGTACAGCACAGGTTTGGTCTGGGTGGAGCACCTGCTCCAGAGCAGACTTGACCCTGTTGGCGATTGCCTCGGACAGGATCTTGTAGTCCACATTCAGGAGTGAGATGGGCACCAGAATGTGTAGAGATACTTGCAAGCTGCCCCCAGCACACCCTCAGGTGTGTTGTTTGTTAAAGTAAGCAACACATTTCACTTTTGATTTGATATGATAAATAAACTTGAATCTTAAATCCTTTGTGCAGTCAGACTCATTATAATTTGTGCCTGGAATGCACTCCTGGGCTGGTGGTACAGGCAAAAACATTGGGGATTATTCAGAGACTCTTAGGCATGTACATGAATGTGAGGGAAATAGGATATTGTCGTTGTGAAGGCAGAGGAGATTAGTTAGCCATTTGACTACTAACTTCATTAGTTTGGCACAGCAATGTGGGTCGAAGGGCCTGTTCCTGTACTCTGCTGTTCTATGTTCTAGAAAAGCTCAGCCCAGGATGTTGTGCTGGCCTTTCAACCTACTCTCAGACCAATCTATCTCTTCCTTCCTACAAATTTCTATCACTTATCGAAGAGTTCCTTATATGCCCTGATACTATGTGCCTCTACCAGCATCCCTGGTAAGGTGTTTCACACCAGAGTGTACCTTCCTATCATTTCTTCAACATAATAGTTAAGACCTTGGACTAAATGACTTGCTGGCACTTCTCTGAAATTTAAGACCTATTTTCATCTCTACCTGTTTCCAATGAAGGGATTTTGACCTGAAATATTACACTTGCTTCTTTCTCCAAAAATGCCAACATTTATTTGTTGGGCATTCTTTTCTTCATAGTCATTGAACTCTACAGCACAGAAACAGTCCCATCAGCCCATCTAGTCCATGCCAAACTGTTTCATCTGCCTAGTCCCATCGACCAGCACCTGGATCATTGTCCTCCATATCCTTCCCACTGGCAGCTCGTTCCAAATTTGCACCACCCTCTGAGCGAGGACGTTTCCCCTCAGATGCAAGATTTCACTCTGAAACATCAACAGTTCCTTCCCTCACAACAACGTTCTTCCATTGCTTGACTCGATCATGTTCACTAGTGATGATTGTTAGCCAGGGCAACACTACCAAAACCAACTGAACTCAGAGTTGTACTCTAGAATCTATCATGACCTACTCAAGGGATCTTGGCACAAGGCACCGTGTACTCTGGACAGAGAGGCAAGACAGGGGGTAGCAGAGTGCCACAGCTGATTGAGCTTCTACCTTACAGCATCAGAGACGAGTTCCCATAAACACTCACAAGCTTATGCAGATGTACCATGGAGAACATTCTACCTGGCTGCATCACCGTCTGGTATGGGAGGGCTATTGCACAAATCAAAATTAGCTGCAAAGGGTTGTAAACTTCGTCAGCTCCATCACGGGCACTAGCCTCCATACTATCCAGGACATCTTCAAGAAGCAGTGTCTCAAAAAGGTGGCGTCCATCATTAAGGACTCTCATCACCTAGGTCAGGCCTTATTCTCATTGCTACCATCAGGTAGAAGGTACAGAAGCCTGAAGGCACACACTCAATGATTCAGGAACAGCTTCTCTCTCTCTGCCATCTGATTTCTGAATGGACATTGGACCCATGAATATAACTCACAACTTTTTACTTCTATTTTTGCTCTACTTATTTAATTTAACTACTTAAAATATATATACTTAATGTAATTCACATTTCTTTTCTATTATTAAGTATTACTTTGTACTACTGCTGCAAAGACATCAAATTTCACAACATATACCGGAGACAGTAAACCTGATACTGATTCTAATTCTGAATCCGATTCTGATTTGGGTTCGTTCCTGATTTCGGGCACTGTTGGTGTGGAGTTTGCACATTTGGATTTCTTTCAGCTCACTGATCAAGTCAAGTCAAGTCAAGTCAACTTTTATTGTCACTTCGATCATAACTGCTGGTACAGTGCATAGTAAAAACGAGACAATGTTTTTCAGGACCATGGTATTACATGACACGGTACAAAAACTAGACTGGACTACGTAAAAAAACAACACAGAGAAAGCTACACCAGACTACAGACCTACACAGGACTGCGTAAAGTGCACAAAAACAGTGCAGGCATTACAATAAATAATAAACAGGACAATAGGGCAAGGTGTCAGTCCAGGCTTCGGGTATTGAGGAGTCTGATAGCTTGGGGGAAGCAACTGTTATATAGTCTGGTCGTGAGAGCCCGAATGCTTCAGAGCCTTTTCCCAGACGGCAGGAGGAGAAGAGTTTGTATGAGGGCTGCATGGGGTCCTTCATAATGCTGTTTCCTTTGTGGATGTTTATCCACATCCCAATGACGTGTGAGTTGGTTAAAGCCAAAGTTCGTTACAGCACAGAAACTGACCCTTTGGCCCATCTAGTCCCTGTCAGCCTGGTCTTCCATCTATTTAGTCCCATCTATCTGCACCTGGACCATAATCCTCTATACACTTCTCATCCATGTAGCAACCCAAACTTCGAAATGCTGCAGTTGAACTTGCATCCACCATTTCCACTGCACTGACAGCTCACTCCATACTCATAGCACCCTCTGAGTGAAATTTCCCCTCAGATTCACCTTAAATATTTCACTTATTACCCTTAACCTATGTTCAGATCTCACCCAACCTGAGGGGGAAAAGCTGACATACATTTGCCATAATTTATTTAGTAGTGGAACAGAAACAAGGAGCTACAAGGCCTGTTCCTACTTCTATGTATTATATTCTTATATAACAGGTAGAAAGTGACAGAGATAAGCAGTGTCTTTTAACAGACGACTGTTCAATGAATTGAATGGCGGCATCTGGAGATACAGGAGACCGCAGATGCTGGATTCTGGAGCCACACACAATCTGCTGGAGTAACTCAATGGTTTGAGCAACATATTTGATGGGAGAGGAACGATCACTGTTTCAGTTTGAACCCCGCCCCAGCTCAAAACACTCCATAAATACCTGTGCTCAGGGCTTCAATGTCAACAATTCCTTTCCTCACACGGGCGCTGCTCAGCCCGCTGCGACCCTGCAGCAGATTGTTTGGTATCACAGGGTGGTACGGCAGTATAGCAGTTAGCATAACCCACTCTTATTTCCACTGCAGTCTGAATGGAGTTTGTACATTCTCCCCGTGAGCGTGTGGGTTTCCCCCAAATGTTCCAGTTTCCTCTCACATTCCAAAAACGTACGTAAGGAGCAAGTTAATTGATCACGTGGATGTAACTGGACCGTGAGGGCTGATTGGACCAGAAGAGCTTTTTACCTCACCGTATCTTTAGGTGATAAATATAAATAAATAACATGTGGAAGAAGATGGGATTTGTGCGAGAAAATATATTTAATTAACATATGCTTAACATGAGGAGGAGTTGCTGTCTTTGGGCCTGTACTTAATGGAGATCAGAAGAACGAGAGGTAACCTTATTGAAGCCTATGGGTTACTGAATGGCCTGGATAGAACAGACATTCAGAGGATGTTTTCATGAGTTGAAAAATCTGAGATTTGGGGCACAGCCTCAGAATAAATAAGCCCATAACACATACGGCCAGAATTAGGCCATTCAGCCCATCAAATCTGCTCCACCATTCAATCATGGCTGAATTATTATCCCTCTCAACCCCATTCTCCTGCCTTCTCCCTGTAACCTTTGACAGCCTTACTAATCAAGATCCTGTCAACCTCTGCTTTAAATATACCCAATGACTTGGCTTCCATAGCTGCCTGTGGCAATGAATTCCACAGATTCACCACCGTCTGGCTAGAGAATTTCTTCCTCATCTCAGTTCCAAAGGAGCATCTTTCTATTCTGAAGCTGTGCCCTCTGGTATAGACTCCACCACCATGGGAAACAGCCTTTCCACATCCACTCTGTCTAGGCTCTCAGTGAGTGCTCCTTCAAATGTAAGATGAGGAGGAAATTCTTCAATCAAAGGGTGGTGAGTTTGTTGGCACAGATGACTGAAGAGGCCAAGCAGAGATTGATCGGTTTATTGATTGATTCAGAGGTGCAGCGTGGAGTGGGCCCTTCTGGCCCAATGAGCCACATCATCCAGCAACCAGGGCAATTTACAACGACCGGTAACCTACTAGCCGATACAGCTTTGGTCTGCGGGAAGAAACCAGAGCACCTGGAGGAAACCCACACACTCATGGGAAGGACATAAAAGCTTCTTACAGAGGATGTTTGAATTAAACTCCGGCACCCCGAGTTGTAATAGTGTTAGGGTGAAGGCAAAAGAATGGATTTTCAAAATTCACCCATGATTAAATGGTGAAGTAGACGAGCTGATGGCCTTACTCCATTCAGCCCTGCATCGATGTCAAGTAAAGGTAAATTTATTAACAAGGTATTAAAATGTCACCATATCCTACCTTGAGATTCATTTTCTTGCAGACATTTACAGGAAGATTGAGAAATACAACAGAATTTCTGAAATTTGTACTGAAGTGGAGATTGACAAGCACCCAATGCCCAGAAGAAGACAAATCATGCAAATAACACAAAAAAAGCCTTAGACAGATTGGGAGAATGGGCAAAGAAGTGGCAGATGGAACACAGTGTAGGGAAGTGTATGATCATGCACTTTGATAAAAGGAATAAAAACATAGACTATTTTCTAAATGGGGAGTAAATTCAGAAATCAGATGTTCAAAGGGACTTGAGAGTTCTCGTGCAGGATTCCCTAAAGTTTAACTTGCAGTTGGAGTTAGTGGTAAGGAAGGCAAATTCAAGAGGACTAGAATATAAAAGCTGAGACTTTGGTCAGACCACATTTCAAATATTGGAGCAGTTCTGGGCCCCTTATAAGTCCATAAGACCATAAGATGTAGCAGCAAAATTAGGCCATTTGGCCCATCAAGTCTGCTCTGCCATTCCAACACAGCTGATCCAATTTTCCTCTCAGCCCTAATCTCTTTCTTTCCACCCATAACCCTTCATGCCCTGACCACTCAAGAATCTATCAACCTCTGCCCTAAATATACATATAGAATTGGTCTCCACAGTTTCCAGTGCCAGCTGTGTCTTAAACTACTCTCTGTCTCTTCCACCTCTAATGCAGAGTTTTGACCCATAAAGTCAGCAACTCCTTCTCCTCCGTGGATGTCGCTTGACTCACTGAGTTCCTCCAGCAAACTGTTGCTATAATTTCTCTTTATGTAGCTTGCTCATGAGAAACACTTTCGGATGTTTGACAATTTTAATGACACTGAACATTCTTCCCAAGACTGCCTGAGTTTCCTCAGCGTGTTCCAGTTTCTTCACAGAAACCAAGGACATACTGGTTGGCAGGTAGTTGACCAGAGGGTGAAATTGGGTGGCATGGGCTTGTGGTGTGGAGGGCCTGTTACCGTAGTGTATCTCTCTAAATTAATGCAAGTTATAAACACAAGAGATTTTGCAGATCACAAGATCACAAGAGAGCAGAAGTAGGCCATTCAGCCCATCGAGTCTGCTCCGCCACTCCACTATGAGCTAAACTATTCTCCCATCTAGTTCCAATTTCTGGTTTTTTCCCATATCCCTTGATACCCTGACTAATTAGATACCTATCAATCTCCTCCTTAAACACCCTCAATGATCGGGCCTCCACAGCAGTATCTGCAACAAATTCCATAATTCCACAACCTTCTGGCTAAAAAAAGTTCTCCTTATCTCTGTTTTAAATGTGTACCCTCTATTTCTAAGTCTGTGGCCTCTTGTCCTGGACTCATCTACCAAGGGAAACAGCATTTCCACATCTACTCTGTCCAACCCTTTCAACATTCGAAATGTTTCTATGAGATCCCCTCTCATTCTTCTATACTCTAATGAATACAGTCCAAGAGCCAACAAACGCTCCTCATATGTTACCCCCTGCATTCCAGGAATCATCCTCGTAAATCTTCTCTGAACTCTCTCCAACATCAGTACATCCCTTCTAAGGTAGGGGACCCAAAACTGCACACAGTATTCCAAATGAGGTCTCACCAGTGCCCCATAGAGCCTCATCAACACCTCCTTACTCTTATACACTAATCCTCTTGAAATGAATGCCAACATAGCATTCGCTTTCCTTACTGCCGATCTAACCTGGTGGTTAACCTTCAGGGTATCCTGCACAAGGACCCCCAAGTCCCTTTGTACTTCCGATTTTTGAATTTTCTCCCCATCTGAATAATAATCTGCCCGATTATTTCTTCTTACAAAATGTACAACCGTACATTTCTCAACATTGTATCTCATGTGCCATTTCTTTGCCCACTCTCCTAAGTCTGTCTGCAACCTTTCCATTTCTTCAACACTTCCTGCTCCTCCACCTATCTTGGTGTCATCCGCAAACTTAGCCACAAAACCATTGAATCCATAATCTAAATCATCGATATACAGTGTAAAAAGAAGCGGCCCCAGCACTAACCCCTGTGGAACACCACTAGTAACCGGCAACCAACCAGAATAGGATCCCTTTATTCCCACCCTTTGCTTCCTGTCTATCAGCCAATGCTCCACCCATTCCAATATCTTTCCTGTTTTTCCAAGGGCTCTCATCTTATTAAGCAGCCTCTTATGCAGCACCTTATCGAAGGTCTTTTGAAAATCCAAATACATAACATCCACAGCCTCTCCCTTGTCAATCTTATTTGAGATTAGTTCAAAAAATTCAAATAGGTTGGTGAAGCGGGATCTTCCCTTCATGAAACCATGCCTACTTGGGCCTATCTTGTCATGCACCTCGAGGTATTTCATAACCTCGTCCTTGAGGATCGACTCCAATAACTTTCCAACTACCGATGTCAGACTAATAGGTCTGTAATGTTCTTTTTGCTGCCTCCTTCCTTTCTTAAACAGCGGAACTATATTTGCAACCTTCCAGTCCTCCGGAACTATGCCAGAGTTTATTGATTCCTGGAACATCATTTTCATTGCCTCCACAATCTCCAAAGCCACCTCCTTCAGAACCCATGAGTGCACTTCATTCAGTCCGGGAGACATATCTATCCTTAGTCCATTCAGCATCCCAAGCACTTTCTCTCTAGTAATCTTGACTGGACCTAATTCTATTCCCTGAGACCTCTGGCTATCAAGTATGTTGCTAATGTCTTCCACTGTGAAGACTGATGCAGAATACTTATTTAGTTTCTTTGCCATCTCTTTGTTACCCATTATAATTTCTCCGGCATCATTTCAATCGGTCCTATATCTACCCATGTCACTCTTTTACTCTTTATATATTTAAAAAAACTCTTAGTATCCTTTTTTATGTTAATTGTCAACTTCCGTTCATAATTCAAGTTTTCTTTCCTAATGACTTTCTTAGTTTCCTTCTGTAAGTTTTTAAAAGTCGTCCAGTCCTCAGTTTTCCCAATAATTTTTGCTTCCTTGTACGTCGTCTCTTTTGCTTTTATTTTAGCCTTAACCTCTCTCGTTAGCCACATTTGTGCCATTTTTCCATTCATGATTTTCTTTTTTCTTGGAATATATTTTTCCTGCACTTTCCTTATTTCTTGTGGGAATTTCATCCAATTCTGCTCTACCATCCCTCCATCTAGCTTAGTTTTCCAGTCAACTAGGGCCAGTTCCTCTCTCATACCACTGTAATTTCCTTTGTTCCACTGAAATATTGATACACCTGATACCAGCTTCTCCTTTTCAAATTTGAAACTGAACTCAATCATATTATGATCACTACTTTCAAGGGGTTCCATTACCTCTAGCTCCCTAATTGACTCAGGCTCATTACACAGCACCCAATCCAAAACAGCCGACCCCCTGGTGGGCTTATGGACAAGCTGCTCCAGAAAGCCATCCCGTAGGCATTCTTCAAACTCCCTCTCCTGAGATCCAGTACCTTCCTGACTTTCCCAATCCACTGTCATATTAAAATCCTCCATAATTATCTTGACATTTCTCTTCTGACACGCTGTTTCTATTTCCAGCTGTAACTTGTAGTCCACATCCTGGCTGCTGTTTGGAGGTCTGTATATAACTGCTATTAGTGTCTTTTTACCCTTGCCATTTCTTAACTCGACCCATAAGGATTCTACCTCTTCTGATCCTATGTCCCTTCTTTCTAGTGATTTGATATCGTTGCTTACCATCAGGGCCATGCCACCCACTTTACCTACCTTCCTATCTTTCCTATACACTGTGTATCCTTGGACATTCAGTTCCCAATCACATCCATCATTTAGCCATGACTCGGTGATGGCCACAATGTCATATCTTTTAACCTGTAGCTGTACAAAGTCATCCACTTTAATTCTAATGCTGCGTGCATTTAAGTACAGTACATTTAGATCAGTATCTGTTACTAATTTTGCTATATTTCTATCCCACAGCAGATTACCCTGTCTATTCACCTGCCTGTCCTTCTTGCCATGTTTGCTGCACAGTATCTTTGACTTATTTCTATCTTCCTCTTCCTCGACCCTAACACCCTGGTTTCCTTCCCCTTGCCAACTTAGTTTAAACCCTCCCTAACAGCTACATTAAACAATCCCACCAGGATATTAGTCCCCTTTGAGTTCAGGTGTAACCCATCGTTTTGTACCTCCCCCAAAATAGATCTCAGATGCTGCAAGTCCAGAGCAGCAGAAAAGTTTACTGTATTTTTCTTCACAGCTGCACAGACCAACCATTGCTCTGAGCTTGAAATATTTACACAGTCTGAAAATTGTGCAGCACTTTAAATATTTTGTAATATACATTCTGTGAATATTTACAATAAAATTGAGAAAATCACATATTTTGATTTTATTTTATTGAAGCATATAATGAAACACAGTGCAAATTTTCATGATTTTTAAACTTTTTCTTGTCTATCTTTATTCCAGCTGTGCTACAACAAAGGCTATGTGCATGGGGGCATTTCAGTCACTGTGTGGCCACGTACCTGCACAGTTTAGAGGGAACAGTGAGCAACACACACAAAATGCTGTAAGAACTCAGCAAGTCAGGCAGCATCTATGCAGATGGAGAAACAGTTGATGTTTCTTGTCAAAACCCGTGATCAGGACTGGAAAGGAAGGAGAAGAAGCCAGATTAAGAAGGTGGAGGTGGGAAGGAAAGAAGTACAAACTGGCAGGGGGTAGGTGAAAATCACACAAAATGCTGGAGGAGCTCAGCAGGTCAGGCTACATCTATGGAAAGTTGATGTTTCAGGCTGAGACCCTTCATCAGATTCCTCCAGCATGTTGTGTGTGTTACTCAGGATTTCCAACATCTACAGAATCTCTTGTGTACGTGATAGGTGAAACCAAGTGAGGGGGGAGATCGGTGGGCAGAGGAGAGTGGATGAAGTGATCTGGCCTTGTTTCCGATGTATCGGTTGGGGAAGGGGATAATGGGATGCGTTTAAAGCGCTGCTGCTCAGCGCATTGTTCCAAATGACTAAACCCGGGAAGTGGCTTAGAACTGATACGTGGTCTCTATGCATTTCGTTGTTACCGCTTTGATTACTAGAGCCATTTTCTACGAATCTTATTTCAGTTGTGCATTTAATGGCGCGTAACACTTTGTTTTTATTTAAAAGTGCGCGGGTATCGTTAGGTCTACACGACTGCACATATTATTTCTGGGTTTTTTTGTGTGTGGTTTATATTGGTAGTTCGACTAAAGACGGTCTACAATGCAAGCGAGCGTGTACAGACACAAACCAGCAGATTTTCCGAACGCTGCTGAATGACACGCCGTAAATCTTACACTTGAACTTTTGTAAACAAATGCATCAAGGAAAAATAATTTAAATGCAGGAATATAAACTGGCATTTTAAGATAATATTGGCGTCTCGGCTCAGCGACTGTTCTGCAAAGCAACACCATGCATTCATCCTATGTCCTGCCCCTTTGCCTTAGTACGTTGAATCCTAATGGTTATCGATGTTGCAACATCATTATAGTTTTTCTTGTGATTGGCTATCGTTCTGTCAATTATAATCGTTTGTTTTCTTTAGCTCGAAAATTCTGGCTTCTCTGCGTGTTTATTGGTAGTCTGGACTGTCAATCAGTAGAGCTTGCGTTTTACTGGTTCCATTCGTTCTGGCTTTCACTGCAATAGGTTGGAGGGTGAATAGGTCGGATGTGTCGGTGAATGTGATTGGCTTGGTCTGCCGATCATCGCTGGGACGAAACCGGTGGTGATGCGGACCGCGTCAGTCCGGGGAGAAGAAGCTTGCGGTAGGTTGTGCGAGGGGTCGGTGAACACATCCGAAGGTTTCGAGGCAGCCTGCTGTAGCCACTGACTCGGACCCCGTCTCCCACCGGCCACAGAGACCAGCAGGTCGCTGGATGCGGCGTTGTTGAGTTAGGTAGGTCTGCATCCGCCAATCCGCGCCCAGCGCCACAGACAGGCAGGTGTTACAGCCCCACAGGAAGGCAGCGCGGCCGGCTACCAGACCAGGAGATGGGCACGGTGCTCTCGTTGTCCCCGGAGCCCAAGGGCAAGGGAGGATCGGCCGATGCTGCGCAACAGGGCGGCAAAAATCCCAAGGAGAAGAGTCTGAAGAAGCATTCGGTCCTCATCTCCGCCCTGACCTGGAAGCGCCTGGTGGCAGCGTCCGCCAAGAAGAAGAACGCCAAGAAGGTGAATCCAACGCCGGCGGGGCAGGTGAACGCCGCAGGTAACAATGACCCGGTGAAACAGCTCAATAGCGAGAACCTGAAGAAATCCTTTCCAGGCCTGGCTCAAGCTCCAGCCGGTCCCGAACCCTACCCGGGGCAACAGAAGCCACCGAGTGTCCCCATCCCGGTGCCGGTACCCGTGGCCCCAAACAGCGTCAAGCCCCCCGCCAAGAACCTGCTGCCAACGCAGAAGCAAGCCAGCAGTGGCAGCCTCGGCTCGCCCCGCAGGGTGGTGGTGCAGGCGTCCACCGGGGAACTCCTCCGGTGTTTGGGAGACTTCCTTTGCCGCAGGTGCTACCGTCTCAAGCAGCTGAACTCCAACGAGCCGGTGCTGTGGTTCAGGAACGTGGACCGCTCCTTGCTCATCCAAGGCTGGCAAGACCAAGGCTTCATCACCCCGGCCAACGTGGTGTTTGTCTACCTGCTGTGCCGGGAGGTGGTGGACGAGGAGCTCGCCACCGACTTCGAACTGCAAGCGACGTTCCTCACATGCCTCTACCTCGCCTATTCCTACATGGGCAACGAGATCTCCTATCCCCTCAAGCCTTTCCTGGTGGAAGCCAACAAGGAGGTCTTCTGGGAGAGAAGTCTCGCTATCATCGACCGAATGAGTGCCAAGATGCTGCGGATTAATTCCGACCCGCATTACTTCACCGAGGTTTTCCAAGACCTCAAGAACGAATCTAACATCAGAGACTCCAGTGGGCAGTATATAATTAACCTGGACCGTTAGATATGTTTTCTTTTTAAAAAAGAAATATAAAACATCATTAATTATAAATATATAATAGTCGAAGAAGGGGGTGAACGAATGTTTATTGTTAAATCTCAGTGAGAAGGGCTGTGGTGACAGAGCTTGGGATCTGGGTCTGGCAACACAGGGTTCACGAGACATTTGGAATAAAGAGTTAATTTTTTTTAAATGACCCAGAGCCCTAAAACCAAACAAAATTGGCATAGATTGTATTAAAAAATTCTGAAGCCCAAATCCTCACTTCAGTGAGTTTTATTGAGAAAAAAATAATTGTTTTCCAATTTGTGCTGTAGATCACGGTATCAACGGTGGTCGTTGTTACATTTTTGAAAAAAGTTATTCTGATTTTTGTTCTGGGGGTGCGTAACATCAACAGTGCATGCTGAACATTGTCCCTGTGGTATTCCATTGATGGCTGTTTTAATATCAACATCGCGCAGTTGCAGTCGAAGGCTGCTGAACAAATTCTGTAGATAGAGTGTGAATTTAAAAAAAACATATATGTATATACACATATAAATTTATTTATTTATTTTCCCCTCGGGGGAAGAAAATAATTCTTAAGAGCCTTGGGCGGTAGTGGGTGGATTGTGCGGGAGACAGAGGCGGCGGGAGAGAGATACACCCGCTTTCCGTGGGACTAGTGTTTTAAAGCCAGCGTTTTAATTTGCACATTTGATCCGCAGAATCTCATTCTGTCAGTCTGAATGTACTTTTTTTTCCTCAAAGACAAGAAAACACAAAAAAAGGGTGGGGTGGAATCTTAACCAATTGTCAAACGTGCCAATTGTTGGGATACTCTAGATAAATTTTCGTTTTGTATTGTACATTAAACATGCCGTAACGAAAAAGAAATATATTGAGATATGAGCCGATTAGTCGCCTTCATTATTTCAAAAGTCTTCATGCAAAGCAGCGAGTGTTTATTAATTTAGAATTTTATGTATGGCTGGACATAAGAATTTATGCGTGTGTGTGTGTGTGTATTTGAGAGTTAATGTCTTTATAGACAGCTCTTGTTGTGTGGAATTTACTAACATATTAATCAAACGCATCATACCTACCGGGGTATTGGCCGTCGACAGCAGCTCGCCAGAGTTCTCTGGCCCAGAGCGTCTTTCAAGCTATCCCCAGGTGTAACGCATCTTCGAAAATCCTTCGCTTCCCAGGGCCGAACCCCTTAGAGTTTCTGTAGCTCTGGGTTTTTACGGAACGGGGTTGCTAGCCCCGTGGCCCACCCTCCCTTCGCAGCCGGGCATGAGACCATCCATGGTGGAGTGTATTTTTTTTAAGTGTGTGTACAGTTACATAGCTAATCTATTAAAATCTGATGTTGCGACCATTTTGTAGCTTTCGGATGTGTGGGGTGCGCGCAGTGAATAGACGCGGCCTTGACTCTCATTTGCATTTGCCCTTTAGTCCTTGTGCACTGATTACTGACAGCAGATTTAACAGTAATCCCGAGACCGAGACCACTGCGATGGAATGAGATTGGAACTGCATTCAGAGCGCTAGACATGACGTATGTATCCCTGCACGCTGCTGCCGACTAGAAAGGACGTAGTTCAACATCTTGGGCAGCTTGAGGGGCGGATCGCCGTACTACACCGACCGAACAGCGGGTGCGTTTTATTCTAAAAAGTCTACGGCCCTGGTGAGCCCGGATTTACTCTCTCCGCCTCCCCTCCCCGTATTTAAACCAGTAGTCTGCACATACAGGATGAGAGTTCGATCAGGCTGACTACAATCAAATCGTGCATCGCATGCAGAATCACTTCACTCAATATATGCGAAACCTGAACGTGCCGAGTGTTTTATCGAGCGTCAACAGACAATAACTTCCGGTGACTTTTGATTCTTTATCTATTTTTGCCCGCCTCTTCCCATCTCTGTCTGTCTATATCTTGTCCGTCTGCCCCTGGGCAACACAAAGGCGCAGAGAACAGAGCAGCTACCTCAAGCCCCATCACCTAAATCCGGGTTCAATCCGGTGAAGTCTGCGTGGAGCTTGCTTGTTCGAATTATTTGGCCACTTAATATCACATATGTGTGGTAGTTGAAGGGAATGGGGGAGAATAAAATGGGATTAATGTGAAAGGATGTTTGATGGTCGACGCGAACTTGATGGGCGGGAGGGCCTGTTTCCGCCCTTCATGATGACTACTAAGTCAGTAACTCTATTTCCAACTGATTTCAGCTCTCTACAAACACAGATACGCAGTACAGACAACATCATGGTTTGTCTACACCCCATTTGGAATTTGCATATAAGCACGTTGCACTAGATCGAATTTTTCCGTGATTGCGGTTCTGACATCGGGAACCATTTGAGGATCTAAAAAGAAGATTGTAGTGTAACATGTTGGCCCCGTTTACTTGTTCTTGAGAGTTGTTACCGGAGAGAAATGTGTTCTCTGTCCAAGGTCCTGAAGATTTTACCTGCAGGCTGAACAAATAGGGTTGCTGTCCGAAGTACTGAACCTTGCATCACTGTAATTCCGTACACGCATTTTCTGAGTTTATCCATGCAAATAAGTTCGGACCAGAAGGTAAATGTCAGGTTAAGTATTGAAAGACAAAACTGAAATAATAGGTATGATGGGTCTGATAGCTTTAATGCTAGGAGTGTTATGGGTGAAGGTGATTATCAGCACATGGAACTACAATGTTGTAGCCATTACTGAAACTTGGTCGAGAGAGGGGCTGGAATGGATGATTAATGTACTAAGTTTTCTGAGTTTTAGACAAGATAAAGGAAGAGGTAAGGGGGTGGGTGGTGGAGTTGCACTACTAATCAGGGGCAATATCACAGCTGCATTCTGAGGAGAGATAATGGAGCAGGTCAGTCATTGATTCCATTTGGGTGGAACTCAGGAATAGGAAGGATAAAATCACACTGATAAAATTGTACTAAAGACATCCTAGTCGTCACCAGGATCATCAGGTTAAGGAAATTTGTAAAAATAATAGGGTTGTTTTCGGGGGGGGGGGGGGAGATTGCAATTTTCCTAATATAAACTGAGTTCTTCTTAGCGTAGGGGCTTTAGATGGGGATTAATTTGTTAAGTGTATCCAGGAAGGTTTTTTAAATATATATGTGGATGGTCCAATGAGAGGAGGGGCTGTACTGGATCTGGTATTGGTTAGTGAGGCTGAACTTTCAGTTGGTGAACAGTTAGGGAACAGTGACTAGAATTCCTTAACATTCAGGATAGCTATAAAGATAGGTATAGTCCTTTTGGAAATTGAAGAAGGGCAAATTATAAGGGCATTAGACAGGAACTAAGAAGCGTTAATTGGGAACACCTTTTCTCTGGCAAGTCCACATCAGACATGTGGATGGTATTTGAGATCAATTACAGGAAAGGTATGTTCCTGTTAGAAGAAAGGCAGGGGATGGAAAGATAGGAGAACATCGGATGTCCAGAGGTGATGAATTTAGTCATGAAGGAAAGGGAAAAGTATGTAAAGCTTCAGAAGTTAGGATCAAACAAAGGACATGAGGAGGATAAAGTAGCCAGTATAAAGAACAAAGAGAATTAGGAAAGCCAGGAGGGGCCATGTACTTGGTGAGTATGACTACTGTGAATCCCAAGGCATTCTATACCTACATCAAATGTAAAAGAATAACTAGAAAGAGGGTGGGACCACTCAAGGATAAAGGGGGAAACATTTGCTTGGATGCAGAGAATGTGAGTGAGTACTTTGCTTCACTATTTACCAAGGAAAAGGACATGGACAACCAGGAGATCAGTGCTGAGTGTATAAGTATGTTGGGGCTTTTAGAGGTCAAGGAGGAGGAAGTGTTGGGCCTCCTAATGAATAGTAAGGTGGATAAGTCCCCAGGACCCGATTAGATTTGCTCCAGGTTACTGAAGGAGACAAGAGACAAGATTGCTGGGTCTCTCTAGCTACAGTCAAGGTCCTGGAGGACTGACGAATGGCTAATGTTGTACTTCTAAGAAGGGAACAAGGGAAAATCCTAGGAACTTTCTACCATTGAGTCTCAAATCAGTTGCAGGGAAATTGCTGGAGAAAATTCTTAAGGATAGGATACACTATTTGGAAATCCATGGCCCAATAAGGGAGAGCAAATGTGGTTATGTGTGTGCCAGGTCATGCCTTGCCAACTTGATTGAATTTTTTGACAAGGAGATGAGAGAAATTGATGAGTGTAGGGCAGTGGATGTTGTCTACATGGAGTTTAGTCAGGGATTTGACAAAGTCCCTCGTGTGAGGTTAATCCAGAAGATTATGATGCATGGGGTCCATGGCAAATTGGCTGTTTGGATTCAGAACTGGCTTACACATGGAAGACAGAGGGTAGTGGTTGAAGGGACTTATCTGAGCTGCAGGTCTATAAATAGTGGAGCTCTGCAGGGATCCAAGCTGGGACCTGTGCTGTTATGATGTTTATAAATGACCTGGAAAAAATGCAGATGGGTGGGTTAGTAAATTTGTGGATGATACCATGATTGGTGGAGTTCTGGATAATGTAGAAGACTGGCAAAGAATGTAGCACAATACAGATCAGTTGCAGATATGGGCTGAGAAATGGCAAATGAAGTTTTACCCAGATAAATGAGAGGCGTTGCACTTTGGTAGGGCAAATGCAAGAAGACAGTACAATGTTTAGGGCCAGATCCTTAACAGTGTTGCTGAGCAAAGAGATCTTGGGATCCAAGTTCACAGCTCCTTGAAAGTGGCTGCACAGGTTGATAAAATAGTTAAAAAGGTTTATGCCATGCTTGCTTTTCTTAGTTGAGGCATTGAGATTAAAAGTCAAGAGGTTATGTTGCAACAACTTTATAAAACTCTGGTTAGCCCACATCTGGAGTTTGCATACATGGTCGCACCACCCGCCCATAGGAAGGATGTTGAGGCTTTGGAGAGGATGTAGAAGAAAATGAAATGTTAATTCTCCACAGGTGTCCTAGTGTCCTGACCTGTTAAGTACTTCCACAGTTGTTGAGAAATTTGCCAAGATAGGTCCTTCAGCCCATCTAGTCCATGCCAAATTATTATTCTGACTTGTCTCAACCCAGTCAACCTTTCCTGATGTCCACTACACACACAACCTTGGTGTTATCTGCAAATTTTCTGATCTAATTAAGTACATTATCACCCAATTGTTGATATAGGTGACAAGCAACAATGGACCCATCTCTGCACACAACACTCCATTGCTTTCCTTCATCTTGATTTCTTTGCATCTCTGAGTTTCATCATTCGATCAGCTGCCTGATCAAGATTTCCTTACTTACACATTCCTTCTATTGTAACAAACCCCTCCCCCCTTCACCTTTCTACCTTAAAAAGCACTTAACATCTGTATCATCTACCAACCTTAAAGTCATTCATCCTAACATCCCATTTTATTTAATGGTGAGGGACTGGGATATGTTGATGTTCAGAGGGTCCAAAACATCCTTATACACAAGTGATTGAAAGGTAACATGCAATGCAGCAGGGAGCTGGAGGCAAATGGAATGTATGCATTAATTGCTACAACATTTCACTACAAGAGTAAAGATAACATGATAATTATAAAAAGCCTTGGGGTATTGAGCATGCTTGGAATATATTGTACAATTTTACTCTTGCCAACAAAATAACATACTGCAACAGAGGGAGTGCAGGGAAGTCATATGAGAACAGATGAACAACATGAGGGAGACACAAGTGACTGCAGTTCTCCCCATGAATGTGCATATTTCCTCTGGGTGCTCCAGCTTCCTCCCACATTGAAAGATATGATTAGTGAGTTATGGACATGTTATGTTGGCAATGGAAGTGTGGCTGCATTTTCAGGTGGCTCAGCCCAAACCTCTTTGATTTGATTTGATGCAAATTATGCAGTTTAGAATATGCTTTGATATTCCATCATTATGTACATGTAACAAATAAAGCTAAACATCTTTAAGATGCTGATATCAGGTGCAACAATCAATCTACCTGTAGAACTCAACATATTGAGTCAAATCTGTAGGACAAAAGCAATTATCAACATTTTGGGTGATAGCCTGCCAATTCAAAGTGTTGGCAGTTCCTTTCCGACACTCTCCATCCCCAACACTCTCCTTCTCAACACTCTCCTTCCCCAACACCCTCCATCCCCAACACTCTCCTTCTCAACACTCTCCTTCCCAACACTCTCCTTCCCCAACACCTTCCATCCCAAACACTCTCCATCCACAAAACTCTTTCCCCAACACTTTCCTTTCTAACACTCTCCATTCCAACACTCTCCTTCCCCAACACTCTCCATCTCAACCCTCTCCATCGCAACACTCTCCTTCCCCAACACTCTCCTTCCCCAACACTCTCCATCCCCAACACTCTCCATCCCAACACTCCCCATCCCCAACACTCTCCTTCCCCAACACTCTCCACTTCAACCCTCTCCATCCCAACACCCTCCATCCCCAAAACTCTTTCCCAACACTTTCCTTCCTAACACTCTCCATTCCAACATTCTCCATCCTAACACTCTCCATCCCCAACATTTTCCTTCCCAACACTCTCCTTCCCCAACACTCTCCATCCCAACACACTCCATCCCAACACTCTCCATCCCAACATTCTCCTTCCCCAACACTCTCCTTCCCCAAAACTCTTTCCCCAACACTTTCCTTCATAACACTCTCCATCCCAACACTCTCCTTCCCCAATACTCTCCTTCCCCAACACCCTCCATTCCCAACACTCTCCATCCCCAAAACTCTTTCCCAACACTTTCCTTCCTAACATTCTCCATTCCAACACTCTCCTTCCCCAACACTCTCCATCCCAACACTCTCCATCCCAACATTCTCCTTCCCCAACACTCTCCTTCCCCAAAACTCTTTCCCCAACACTTTCCTTCCTAACACTCTCCATCCCAACACTCTCCATCCCAACACTCTCCATCCCAACATTCTCCTTCCCCAACACTCTCCTTCCCCAAAACTCTTTCCCCAACACTTTCCTTCCTAACACTCTCCATCCCAACACTCTCCTTCCCCAATACTCTCCTTCCCCAACACCCTCCATTCCCAACACTCTCCATCCCCAAAACTCTTTCCCAACACTTTCCTTCCTAACACTCTCCATTCCAATACTCTCCTTCCCCAACACTCTCCATCCCCAACACTCCTTCCCCAACACTCTCCTTCCCCTGACACTCTCCTTCCCCTGACACTCTCCTTCCCCAACACTCTCCATCCCCAACACTCTCCTTCCCCAACACTCTCCTTCCCTACACTCTCCATCCCAACACTGTCCTTCCCCAACACTCTCCATCCCCAACATTCTCCTTCCCCAACACTCTCCATCTCAACCTTCTCCATCCCAACACTCTCCATCCCCAACACTCTCCTTCCCCAACACTCTCCATCCCAACACTCTCCATCCCAACACCCTCCATCCCCAACACTCTCCTTCCCCAACACTCTCCTTCCCCAACACTCTCCATCCCAACATTCTCCATCCCAACACTCTCCTTCCCCTGACACTTTCCTTCCCCCGACACTCTCCTTCCCCCAAAATTCTCCTTCCCCCGACACTCTCCTTCCCCGACACTCTCCATCCCCAACACTCTCCATCCCATCCCTCTCCACCCCAACACTCTCCTTCCCAACACTCTCCATTCCAACACTCTCCATCCTAACACTCTCCATCCCCAACAATCTCCTTCCCCAACACTCTCCATCCCCAACACTCTCCATCCCAACGCTTTCCTTCCCAACACTCTCCTTCCCCAACACTCTCCTTCCCCAACACTCTCCATCCCAACACTCTCCTTTCCCAACACTCTCCATCCCCAACACTCTCCTTCCCCAACACTCTCCATCCCAACACTCTCCTTCCCAACACTGTCCATCCCCAACACTCTCCATCCCAACGCTTTCCTTCCCAACACTCTCCTTCCCCAACACTCTCCTTCCCCAACACTCTCCTTCCCCAACACTCTCCATCCCCAACACTCTCCATCCCCAACACTCTCCATCCCCAACACTCTCCTTCCACAACACTCTGCATCCCAACACTCTCCATCCCAACACTCTCCATCCCAACACTCTCCATCTCCAACACTCCTTCCCCAACACTCTCCTTCCCCCGACACTCTCCTTCCCCCGAAATTCTCCTTCCCCGACACTCTCCATTCCCAACACTCTCCATCCCCAACACTCTCCTTCCCCCAAAATTCTCCTTCCCCTGACCCTCTCCTTCCCCGACACTCTCCATCCCCAACACTCTCCATCCCCAACACTCTCCTTCCCCCGGCACTCTCCTTCCCCCAAAATTCTCCTTCCCCCGACACACTCCTTCCCCGACACTCTCCACCCCCAACACTCTCCATTCCCAACACTCTCCATCCCCAACACTCTCCTTCCCCCAAAATTCTCCTTCACCTGACCCTCTCCTTCCCCGACACTCTCCATCCCCAACACTCTCCATCCCCAACACTCTCCTTCCCCGACACTCTCCATCCCAACACTCTCCATCCCAACACTCTCCATCCCAACATTCTCCTTCCCCAACACTCTCCTTCCCCAAAACTCTTTCCCAACACTTTCCTTCCTAACATTCTCCATTCCAACACTCTCCTTCCCCAACACTCTCCATCCCAACACTCTCCATCCCAACATTCTCCTTCCCCAACACTCTCCTTCCCCAAAACTCTTTCCCCAACACTTTCCTTCCTAACACTCTCCATCCCAACACTCTCCATCCCAACACTCTCCATCCCAACATTCTCCTTCCCCAACACTCTCCTTCCCCAAAACTCTTTCCCCAACACTTTCCTTCCTAACACTCTCCATCCCAACACTCTCCTTCCCCAATACTCTCCTTCCCCAACACCCTCCATTCCCAACACTCTCCATCCCCAAAACTCTTTCCCAACACTTTCCTTCCTAACACTCTCCATTCCAATACTCTCCTTCCCCAACACTCTCCATCCCCAACACTCCTTCCCCAACACTCTCCTTCCCCTGACACTCTCCTTCCCCTGACACTCTCCTTCCCCAACACTCTCCATCCCCAACACTCTCCTTCCCCAACACTCTCCTTCCCTACACTCTCCATCCCAACACTGTCCTTCCCCAACACTCTCCATCCCCAACATTCTCCTTCCCCAACACTCTCCATCTCAACCTTCTCCATCCCAACACTCTCCATCCCCAACACTCTCCTTCCCCAACACTCTCCATCCCAACACTCTCCATCCCAACACCCTCCATCCCCAACACTCTCCTTCCCCAACACTCTCCTTCCCCAACACTCTCCATCCCAACATTCTCCATCCCAACACTCTCCTTCCCCTGACACTTTCCTTCCCCCGACACTCTCCTTCCCCCAAAATTCTCCTTCCCCCGACACTCTCCTTCCCCGACACTCTCCATCCCCAACACTCTCCATCCCATCCCTCTCCACCCCAACACTCTCCTTCCCAACACTCTCCATTCCAACACTCTCCATCCTAACACTCTCCATCCCCAACAATCTCCTTCCCCAACACTCTCCATCCCCAACACTCTCCATCCCAACGCTTTCCTTCCCAACACTCTCCTTCCCCAACACTCTCCTTCCCCAACACTCTCCATCCCAACACTCTCCTTTCCCAACACTCTCCATCCCCAACACTCTCCTTCCCCAACACTCTCCATCCCAACACTCTCCTTCCCAACACTGTCCATCCCCAACACTCTCCATCCCAACGCTTTCCTTCCCAACACTCTCCTTCCCCAACACTCTCCTTCCCCAACACTCTCCTTCCCCAACACTCTCCATCCCCAACACTCTCCATCCCCAACACTCTCCTTCCACAACACTCTGCATCCCAACACTCTCCATCCCAACACTCTCCATCCCAACACTCTCCATCTCCAACACTCCTTCCCCAACACTCTCCTTCCCCCGACACTCTCCTTCCCCCGAAATTCTCCTTCCCCGACACTCTCCATTCCCAACACTCTCCATCCCCAACACTCTCCTTCCCCCAAAATTCTCCTTCCCCTGACCCTCTCCTTCCCCGACACTCTCCATCCCCAACACTCTCCATCCCCAACACTCTCCTTCCCCCGGCACTCTCCTTCCCCCAAAATTCTCCTTCCCCCGACACACTCCTTCCCCGACACTCTCCACCCCCAACACTCTCCATTCCCAACACTCTCCATCCCCAACACTCTCCTTCCCCCAAAATTCTCCTTCACCTGACCCTCTCCTTCCCCGACACTCTCCATCCCCAACACTCTCCATCCCCAACACTCTCCTTCCCCGACACTCTCCATCCCAACACTCTCCATCCCAACACTCTCCATCCCAACATTCTCCTTCCCCAACACTCTCCTTCCCCAAAACTCTTTCCCCAACACTTTCCTTCCTAACACTCTCCATCCCAACACTCTTCTTCCCCAATACTCTCCTTCCCCAACACCCTCCATTCCCAACACTCTCCATCCCCAAAACTCTTTCCCAACACTTTCCTTCCTAACACTCTCCATTCCAATACTCTCCTTCCCCAACACTCTCCATCCCAACACTCTCCATCCCCAACACTCCTTCCCCAACACTCTCCTTCCCCAACACTCTCCTTCCCTACCCTCTCCATCCCAACACTGTCCTTCCCCAACACTCTCCATCCCCAACACTCTCCTTCCCCAACACTCTCCATCTCAACCTTCTCCATCCCAACACTCTCCTTCCCCAACACTCTCCATCCCAACACTCTCCATCCCAACACCCTCCATCCCCAACACTCTCCTTCCCCAACACTCTCCTTCCCCAACACTCTCCATCACAACACTCACCATCCCAACACTCTCCATCCCAACACCCTCCATCCCCAACACTCTCCTTCCCCAACACTCTCCATCCCAACACTCTCCATCCCAACACTCTCCATCCCCAACACTCTCCATCCCCAACACTCTCCTTCCCCAACACTCTGCATCCCAACACTCTCCATCCCAACACTGTCCTTCCCCAACACCCTCCATCCCCAAAACTCTTTCCCAACACTTTCCTTCCTAACACTCTCCATTCCAACACTCTCCATCCTAACACTCTCCATCCCCAACACTCTCCTTCCCCAACACTCTCCATCCCCAACACTCTCCATCCCAACGCTTTCCTTCGCAACACTCTCCTTCCCCAACACTCTCCTTCCCCAACACTCTCCATCCCAACACTCTCCATCCCCAACACTCCTTCCCCAACACTCTCCTTCCCCCGACACTCTCCTTCCCCTGAAATTCTCCTTCCCCAACACTCTCCATCCCAACACTCTCCATCCCAACAATCTCCTTCCCCAACACTCTCCATTCCAACACTCTCCTTCCCCAATACTCTCCGTCCCCAACACTCTCCATCCCAACACTCTCAATCCCAACACTCTCCTTCCCCAACACTCTCCTTCCCCAACACTCTCCATCCCCAACAATCTCCATCCCAACACTCTCCATCCCAACACTCTCCATCCAAACATTCTCCTTCCCCAACACTCTCCTTCCCCAAAACTCTTTCCCCAACACTTTCCTTCCTAACACTCTCCATCCCAATACTCTCCTTCCCCAACACCCTCCATTCACAACACTCTCCATCCCCAAAACTCTTTCCCAACACTTTCCTTCCTAACACTCTCCATTCCAATACTCTCCTTCCCCAACAATCTCCATTCCAACACTCTCCTTCCCCAACACTCTCCATCTCAACCCTCTCCATCCCAACACTCTCCTTCCCCAACACTCTCCTTCCCCAACACTCTCCATCCCCAACACTCTCCATCCCCAACACTCTCCATCCCAACACTCTCCATCCCCAACACTCTCCTTCCCCAACACTCTCCATCCCCA
This sequence comes from Hemitrygon akajei, assembly GCF_048418815.1. Lineage (NCBI taxonomy): Eukaryota > Metazoa > Chordata > Chondrichthyes > Myliobatiformes > Dasyatidae > Hemitrygon > Hemitrygon akajei. The sequence goes on along the minus strand of NC_133128.1, from coordinate 108,663,997 downwards.
ACACTCTCCATCCCAATGCTTTCCTTCCCAACACTCTCCTTCCCCAACACTCTCCTTCCCCAACACTCTCCATCCCAACACTCTCCATCCCAACACTCTCCTTTCCCAACACTCTCCATCCCCAACACTCTACTTCCCCAACACTCTCCTTCCCCAACACTCTCCATCCCAACACTGTCCTTCCCCAACACCCTCCATCCCCAAAACTCTTTCCCAACACTTTCCTTCCTAACACTCTCCATTCCAACATTTTCCTTCCTAACACTCTCCTTCCCCAACACTCTCCATCCCAACACTCTCCATCCCAACATTCTCCTTCCCCAACACTCTCCTTCCCCAAAACTCTTTCCCCAACACTTTCCTTCCTAACACTCTCCATCCCAACACTCTCCTTCCCCAACACCCTCCATTCCCAACACTCTCCATCCCCAAAACTCTTTCCCAACACTTTCCTTCCTAACACTCTCCATTCCAATACTCTCCTTCCCCAACACTCTCCATCCTAACACTCTCCATCCCCAACACTCCTTCCCCAACACTCTCCTTCCCCAACACTCTCCGTCCCAACACTCTCCATCCCAACACTCTCCTTCCCCAACACTCTCCTTCCCCAACACTCTCCATTCCAACACTCTCCTTCCCCAATACTCTCCGTCCCGAACACTCTCCTTCCTAACACTCTCCATTCCAATACTCTCCTTCCCCAACAATCTCCATTCCAACACTCTCCTTCCCCAACACTCTCCATCCCCAACACTCTCCATCCCAACACTCTCCATCCCCAACACTCTCCATCCCCAACACTCTCCATCCCAACACTCTCCATCCCCAACACTCTCCATCCCCAAAACTCTTTCCCCAACACTTTCCTTCATAACACTCTCCATCCCAACACTCTCCTTCCCCAATACTCTCCTTCCCCAACACCCTCCATTCCCAACACTCTCCATCCCCAAAACTCTTTCCCAACACTTTCCTTCCTAACATTCTCCATTCCAACACTCTCCTTCCCCAACACTCTCCATCCCAACACTCTCCATCCCAACATTCTCCTTCCCCAACACTCTCCTTCCCCAAAACTCTTTCCCCAACACTTTCCTTCCTAACACTCTCCATCCCAACACTCTCCATCCCAACACTCTCCATCCCAACATTCTCCTTCCCCAACACTCTCCTTCCCCAAAACTCTTTCCCCAACACTTTCCTTCCTAACACTCTCCATCCCAACACTCTCCTTCCCCAATACTCTCCTTCCCCAACACCCTCCATTCCCAACACTCTCCATCCCCAAAACTCTTTCCCAACACTTTCCTTCCTAACACTCTCCATTCCAATACTCTCCTTCCCTAACACTCTCCATCCCAACACTCTCCATCCCCAACACTCCTTCCCCAACACTCTCCTTCCCCTGACACTCTCCTTCCCCTGACACTCTCCTTCCCCAACACTCTCCATCCCCAACACTCTCCTTCCCCAACACTCTCCTTCCCTACACTCTCCATCCCAACACTGTCCTTCCCCAACACTCTCCATCCCCAACACTCTCCTTCCCCAACACTCTCCATCTCAACCTTCTCCATCCCAACACTCTCCATCCCCAACACTCTCCTTCCCCAACACTCTCCATCCCAACACTCTCCATCCCAACACTCTCCATCCCCAACACTCTCCATCCCCAACACTCTCCTTCCCCAACACTCTCCTTCCCCAACACTCTCCATCCCAACACTCTCCATCCCAACACTCTCCATCCCAACACCCTCCATCCCCAACACTCTCCTTCCCCAACACTCTCCATCCCAACACTCTCCATCCCCAACACTCTCCATCCCCAACACTCTCCTTCCCCAACACTCTCCATCCCAACACTCTCCATCCCAACACTGTCCTTCCCCAACACCCTCCATCCCCAAAACTCTTTCCCAACACTTTCCTTCCTAACACTCTCCATTCCAACACTCTCCATCCTAACACTCTCCATCCCCAACACTCTCCTTCCCCAACACTCTCCATCCCCAAAACTCTTTCCCAACACTTTCCTTCCTAACATTCTCCATTCCAACACTCTCCTTCCCCAACACTCTCCATCCCAACACTCTCCATCCCCAACACTCTCCTTCCCCAACACTCTCCATCCCCAACACTCTCCATCCCCAACACTCTCCATCCCAACGCTTTCCTTCCCAACACTCTCCTTCCCCAACATTCTCCTTCCCCAACACTCTCCATCCCAACACTCTCCATCCCAACACTCTCCTTTCCCAACACTCTCCATCCCCAACACTCTCCTTCCCCAACACTCTCCATCCCCAACACTCCTTCCCCAACACTCTCCTTCCCCCGACACTCTCCTTCCCCTGAAATTCTCCTTCCCCGACACTCTCCATCTCCAACACTCTCCATCCCCAACACTCTCCTTCCCCTGACACTTTCCTTCCCCCGACACTCTCCTTCCCCCAAAATTCTCCTTCCCCTGACACTCTCCTTCCCCGACACTCTCCATCCCCAACACTCTCCATCCCCAACACTCTCCTTCCCCGACACTCTCCTTCCCCCAAAATTCTCCTTCCCCCGACACTCTCCTTCCCCCGACACTCTCCATCCCCAATACTCTCCATCCCATCCCTCTCCATCCCAACACTCTCCTTCCCAACACTCTCCATTCCAACACTCTCCATCCTAACACTCTCCATCCCCAACACTCTCCTTCCCCAACACTCTCCATCCCCAACACTCTCCATCCCAACGCTTTCCTTCCCAACACTCTCCTTCCCCAACACTCTCCTTCCCCAACACTCTCCATCCCAACACTCTCCTTTCCCAACACTCTCCATCCCCAACACTCTCCTTCCCCAACACTCTCCATCCCAACACTCTCCTTCCCAACACTGTCCATCCCCAACACTCTCCATCCCAACGCTTTCCTTCCCAACACTCTCCTTCCCCAACACTCTCCTTCCCCAACACTCTCCATTCCAACACTCTCCTTCCCCAATACTCTCCGTCCCGAACACTCTCCTTCCTAACACTCTCCATTCCAATACTCTCCTTCCCCAACAATCTCCATTCCAATACTCTCCTTCCCCAACACTCTCCATCTCAACCCTCTCCATCCCAACACTCTCCTTCCCCAACACTCTCCATCCCAACACTCTCCTTCCCAACACTGTCCTTCCCCAACACTCTCCATCCCCAACACTCTCCTTCCCCAACACTCTCCTTTCCCAACACTCTCCATCCCCAACACTCTCCTTCCCCAACACTCTCCATCACAACACTCTCCTTCCCAACACTGTCCATCCCCAACACTCTCCATCCCAACGCTTTCCTTCCCAACACTCTCCTTCCCAAACACTCTCCTTCCCCAACACTCTCCATCCCCAACACTCTCCTTCCCCAACACTCTCCATCCCCAACACTCTCCATCCCAACGCTTTCCTTCCCAACACTCTCCTTCCCCAACACTCTCCATCCCCAACACTCTCCATCCCAACACTCTCCATCCCCAACACTCTCCTTCCCCAACACTCTCCATCTCAACCCTCTCCATCCCAACACCCTCCATCCCCAAAACTCTTTCCCAACACTTTCCTTCCTAACACTCTCCATTCCAACATTCTCCATCCTAACACTCTCCATCCCCAACATTTTCCTTCCCAACACTCTCCTTCCCCAACACTCTCCATCCCAACACACTCCATCCCAACACTCTCCATCCCAACATTCTCCTTCCCCAACACTCTCCTTCCCCAAAACTCTTTCCCCAACACTTTCCTTCATAACACTCTCCATCCCAACACTCTCCTTCCCCAATACTCTCCTTCCCCAACACCCTCCATTCCCAACACTCTCCATCCCCAAAACTCTTTCCCAACACTTTCCTTCCTAACATTCTCCATTCCAACACTCTCCTTCCCCAACACTCTCCATCCCAACACTCTCCATCCCAACATTCTCCTTCCCCAACACTCTCCTTCCCCAAAACTCTTACCCCAACACTTTCCTTCCTAACACTCTCCATCCCAACACTCTCCATCCCAACACTCTCCATCCCAACATTCTCCTTCCCCAACACTCTCCTTCCCCAAAACTCTTTCCCCAACACTTTCCTTCCTAACACTCTCCATCCCAACACTCTCCTTCCCCAATACTCTCCTTCCCCAACACCCTCCATTCCCAACACTCTCCATCCCCAAAACTCTTTCCCAACACTTTCCTTCCTAACATTCTCCATTCCAATACTCTCCTTCCCTAACACTCTCCATCCCAACACTCTCCATCCCCAACACTCTCCTTCCCCAACACTCTCCTTCCCCTGACACTCTCCTTCCCCTGACACTCTCCTTCCCCTGACACTCTCCTTCCCCAACACTCTCCATCCCAACACTCTCCTTTCCCAACACTCTCCATCCCCAACACTCTCCTTCCCCAACACTCTCCATCCCAACACTCTCCTTCCCAACACTGTCCATCCCCAACACTCTCCATCCCAACGCTTTCCTTCCCAACACTCTCCTTCCCCAACACTCTCCTTCCCCAACACTCTCCATTCCAACACTCTCCTTCCCCAATACTCTCCGTCCCGAACACTCTCCTTCCTAACACTCTCCATTCCAATACTCTCCTTCCCCAACAATCTCCATTCCAATACTCTCCTTCCCCAACACTCTCCATCTCAACCCTCTCCATCCCAACACTCTCCTTCCCCAACACTCTCCATCCCAACACTCTCCTTCCCAACACTGTCCTTCCCCAACACTCTCCATCCCCAACACTCTCCTTCCCCAACACTCTCCTTTCCCAACACTCTCCATCCCCAACACTCTCCTTCCCCAACACTCTCCATCACAACACTCTCCTTCCCAACACTGTCCATCCCCAACACTCTCCATCCCAACGCTTTCCTTCCCAACACTCTCCTTCCCAAACACTCTCCTTCCCCAACACTCTCCATCCCCAACACTCTCCTTCCCCAACACTCTCCATCCCCAACACTCTCCATCCCAACGCTTTCCTTCCCAACACTCTCCTTCCCCAACACTCTCCATCCCCAACACTCTCCATCCCAACACTCTCCATCCCCAACACTCTCCTTCCCCAACACTCTCCATCTCAACCCTCTCCATCCCAACACCCTCCATCCCCAAAACTCTTTCCCAACACTTTCCTTCCTAACACTCTCCATTCCAACATTCTCCATCCTAACACTCTCCATCCCCAACATTTTCCTTCCCAACACTCTCCTTCCCCAACACTCTCCATCCCAACACACTCCATCCCAACACTCTCCATCCCAACATTCTCCTTCCCCAACACTCTCCTTCCCCAAAACTCTTTCCCCAACACTTTCCTTCATAACACTCTCCATCCCAACACTCTCCTTCCCCAATACTCTCCTTCCCCAACACCCTCCATTCCCAACACTCTCCATCCCCAAAACTCTTTCCCAACACTTTCCTTCCTAACATTCTCCATTCCAACACTCTCCTTCCCCAACACTCTCCATCCCAACACTCTCCATCCCAACATTCTCCTTCCCCAACACTCTCCTTCCCCAAAACTCTTACCCCAACACTTTCCTTCCTAACACTCTCCATCCCAACACTCTCCATCCCAACACTCTCCATCCCAACATTCTCCTTCCCCAACACTCTCCTTCCCCAAAACTCTTTCCCCAACACTTTCCTTCCTAACACTCTCCATCCCAACACTCTCCTTCCCCAATACTCTCCTTCCCCAACACCCTCCATTCCCAACACTCTCCATCCCCAAAACTCTTTCCCAACACTTTCCTTCCTAACATTCTCCATTCCAATACTCTCCTTCCCTAACACTCTCCATCCCAACACTCTCCATCCCCAACACTCTCCTTCCCCAACACTCTCCTTCCCCTGACACTCTCCTTCCCCTGACACTCTCCTTCCCCAACACTCTCCATCCCCAACACTCTCCTTCCCCAACACTCTCCTTCCCTACACTCTCCATCCCAACACTGTCCTTCCCCAACACTCTCCATCCCCAACACTCTCCTTCCCCAACACTCTCCATCTCAACCTTCTCCATCCCAACACTCTCCATCCCCAACACTCTCCTTCCCCAACACTCTCCATCCCAACACTCTCCATCCCAACACTCTCCATCCCCAACACTCTCCATCCCCAACACTCTCCTTCCCCAACACTCTCCTTCCCCAACACTCTCCATCCCAACACTCTCCATCCCAACACTCTCCATCCCAACACCCTCCATCCCCAACACTCTCCTTCCCCAACACTCTCCATCCCAACACTCTCCATCCCCAACACTCTCCATCCCCAACACTCTCCTTCCCCAACACTCTCCATCCCAACACTCTCCATCCCAACACTGTCCTTCCCCAACACCCTCCATCCCCAAAACTCTTTCCCAACACTTTCCTTCCTAACACTCTCCATTCCAACACTCTCCATCCTAACACTCTCCATCCCCAACACTCTCCTTCCCCAACACTCTACATCCCCAAAACTCTTTCCCAACACTTTCCTTCCTAACATTCTCCATTCCAACACTCTCCTTCCCCAACGCTCTCCATCCCAACACTCTCCATCCCCAACACTCTCCTTCCCCAACACTCTCCATCCCCAACACTCTCCATCCCCAACACTCTCCATCCCAACGCTTTCCTTCCCAACACTCTCCTTCCCCAACACTCTCCTTCCCCAACACTCTCCATCCCAACACTCTCCATCCCAACACTCTCCTTTCCCAACACTCTCCATCCCCAACACTCTCCTTCCCCAACACTCCTTCCCCAACACTCTCCTTCCCCCGACACTCTCCTTCCCCTGAAATTCTCCTTCCCCGACACTCTCCATCTCCAACACTCTCCATCCCCAACACTCTCCTTCCCCTGACACTTTCCTTCCCCTGACACTTTCCTTCCCCCGACACTCTCCTTCCCCCAAAATTCTCCTTCCCCTGACACTCTCCTTCCCCGACACTCTCCATCCCCAACACTCTCCTTCCCCGACACTCTCCTTCCCCCAAAATTCTCCTTCCCCCGACACTCTCCTTCCCCCGACACTCTCCATCCCCAATACTCTCCATCCCATCCCTCTCCATCCCAACACTCTCCTTCCCAACACTCTCCATTCCAACACTCTCCATCCTAACACTCTCCATCCCCAACACTCTCCTTCCCCAACACTCTCCATCCCCAACACTCTCCATCCCAACGCTTTCCTTCCCAACACTCTCCTTCCCCAACACTCTCCTTCCCCAACACTCTCCATCCCAACACTCTCCTTTCCCAACACTCTCCATCCCCAACACTCTCCTTCCCCAACACTCTCCATCCCAACACTCTCCTTCCCAACACTGTCCATCCCCAACACTCTCCATCCCAACGCTTTCCTTCCCAACACTCTCCTTCCCCAACACTCTCCTTCCCCAACACTCTCCATCCCAACACTCTCCTTTCCCAACACTCTCCATCCCCAACACTCTCCATCCCAACACTCTCCATCCCCAACAACCTCCATTCCCAACACTCTCCATCCCCAACACTCTCCATCCCAACAGTCTCCTTTCCCAACACTCTCCATCCCCAACACTCTCCTTCTCCAACACTCTCCATCCCAACACTCTCCTTCCCAACACTGTCCTTCCCCAACACTCTCCATCCCCAACACTCTCCTTCCCCAACACTCTCCATCCCCAACACTCTCCTTCCCCAACACTCTCCATCCCCAACACTCTCCATCCCAACGCTTTCCTTCCCAACACTCTCCTTCCCCAACACTCTCCTTCCCCAACACTCTCCATCCCAACACTCTCCTTTCCCAACACTCTCCATCCCCAACACTCTCCTTCCCCAACACTCTCCTTCCCCAACACTCTCCATCCCAACACTCTCCATCCCAACACTGTCCTTCCCCAACACCCTCCATCCCCAAAACTCTTTCCCAACACTTTCCTTCCTAACACTCTCCATTCCAACACTCTCCATCCTAACACTCTCCATCCCCAACACTCTCCTTCCCCAACACTCTCCATCCCCAAAACTCTTTCCCAACACTTTCCTTCCTAACATTCTCCATTCCAACACTCCTTCCCCAACACTCTCCATCCCAACACTCTCCATCCCCAACACTCTCCTTCCCCAACACTCTCCATCCCCAACACTCTCCATCCCCAACACTCTCCATCCCAACGCTTTCCTTCCCAACACTCTCCTTCCCCAACACTCTCCTTCCCCAACACTCTCCATCCCAACACTCTCCATCCCAACACTCTCCTTTCCCAACACTCTCCATCCCCAACACTCTCCTTCCCCAACACTCTCCATCCCCAACACTCCTTCCCCAACACTCTCCTTCCCCCGACACTCTCCTTCCCCTGAAATTCTCCTTCCCCGACACTCTCCATCTCCAACACTCTCCATCCCCAACACTCTCCTTCCCCTGACACTTTCCTTCCCCCGACACTCTCCTTCCCCCAAAATTCTCCTTCCCCTGACACTCTCCTTCCCCGACACTCTCCATCCCCAACACTCTCCATCCCCAACACTCTCCTTCCCCGACACTCTCCTTCCCCCAAAATTCTCCTTCCCCCGACACTCTCCTTCCCCCGACACTCTCCATCCCCAATACTCTCCATCCCATCCCTCTCCATCCCAACACTCTCCTTCCCAACACTCTCCATTCCAACACTCTCCATCCTAACACTCTCCATCCCCAACACTCTCCTTCCCCAACACTCTCCATCCCCAACACTCTCCATCCCAACGCTTTCCTTCCCAACACTCTCCTTCCCCAACACTCTCCTTCCCCAACACTCTCCTTCCCCAAAACTCTTTCCCCAACACTTTCCTTCCTAACACTCTCCATCCCAACACTCTCCTTCCCCAATACTCTCCTTCCCCAACACCCTCCATTCCCAACACTCTCCATACCCAAAACTCTTTCCCAACACTTTCCTTCCTAACACTCTCCATTCCAATACTCTCCTTCCCCAACACTCCTTCCCCAACACTCTCCTTCCCCTGACACTCTCCTTCCCCAACACTCTCCATCCCCAACACTCTCCTTCCCCAACACTCTCCTTCCCTACACTCTCCATCCCAACACTGTCCTTCCCCAACACTCTCCATCCCCAACACTCTCCTTCCCCAACACTCTCCATCTCAACCTTCTCCATCCCAACACTCTCCATCCCCAACACTCTCCTTCCCCAACACTCTCCATCCCCAACACTCTCCATCCCAACGCTTTCCTTCCCAACACTCTCCTTCCCCAACACTCTCCTTCCCCAACACTCTCCTTCCCCAACACTCTCCATCCCAACACTCTCCATCTCAACACTCTCCATCCCAACACCCTCCATCCCCAACACTCTCCTTCCCCAACACTCTCCATCCCAACACTCTCCATCCCCAACACTCTCCATCCCCAACACTCTCCTTCCCCAACACTCTCCATCCCAACACTCTCCATCCCAACACTGTCCTTCCCCAACACCCTCCATCCCCAAAACTCTTTCCCAACACTTTCCTTCCTAACACTCTCCATTCCAACACTCTCCATCCCAACACTCTCCATCCCAACACTGTCCTTCCCCAACACCCTCCATCCCCAAAACTCTTTCCCAACACTTTCCTTCCTAACACTCTCCATTCCAACACTCTCCATCCTAACACTCTCCATCCCCAACACTCTCCTTCCCCAACACTCTCCATCCCCAAAACTCTTTCCCAACACTTTCCTTCCTAACATTCTCCATTCCAACACTCTCCTTCCCCAACACTCTCCATCCCAACACTCTCCTTCCCCAACACTCTCCTTCCCCAACACTCTCCATCCCAACACTCTCCTTTCCCAACACTCTCCATCCCCAACACTCTCCTTCCCCAACACTCTCCATCCCCAACACTCCTTCCCCAACACTCTCCTTCCCCCGACACTCTCCTTCCCCTGAAATTCTCCTTCCCCGACACTCTCCATCTCCAACACTCTCCATCCCCAACACTCTCCTTCCCCTGACACTTTCCTTCCCCCGACACTCTCCTTCCCCCAAAATTCTCCTTCCCCTGACACTCTCCTTCCCCGACACTCTCCATCCCCAACACTCTCCATCCCCAACACTCTCCTTCCCCGACACTCTCCTTCCCCCAAAATTCTCCTCCCCCCGACACTCTCCTTCCCCCGACACTCTCCATCCCCAATACTCTCCATCCCATCCCTCTCCATCCCAACACTCTCCTTCCCAACACTCTCCATTCCAACACTCTCCATCCTAACACTCTCCATCCCCAACACTCTCCTTCCCCAACACTCTCCATCCCCAACACTCTCCATCCCAACGCTTTCCTTCCCAACACTCTCCTTCCCCAACACTCTCCTTCCCCAACACTCTCCATCCCAACACTCTCCTTTCCCAACACTCTCCATCCCCAACACTCTCCTTCCCCAACACTCTCCATCCCAACACTCTCCTTCCCAACACTGTCCATCCCCAACACTCTCCATCCCAACGCTTTCCTTCCCAACACTCTCCTTCCCCAACACTCTCCTTCCCCAACACTCTCCATCCCAACACTCTCCTTTCCCAACACTCTCCATCCCCAACACTCTCCATCCCAACACTCTCCATCCCCAACAACCTCCATTCCCAACACTCTCCATCCCCAACACTCTCCATCCCAACAGTCTCCTTTCCCAACACTCTCCATCCCCAACACTCTCCTTCCCCAACACTCTCCATCCCAACACTCTCCTTCCCAACACTGTCCTTCCCCAACACTCTCCATCCCCAACACTCTCCTTCCCCTACACTCTCCATCCCCAACACTCTCCTTCCCCAACACTCTCCATCCCCAACACTCTCCATCCCAACGCTTTCCTTCCCAACACTCTCCTTCCCCAACACTCTCCTTCCCCAACACTCTCCATCCCAACACTGTCCTTCCCCAACACCCTCCATCCCCAAAACTCTTTCCCAACACTTTCCTTCCTAACACTCTCCATTCCAACACTCTCCATCCTAACACTCTCCATCCCCAACACTCTCCTTCCCCAACACTCTCCATCCCCAAAACTCTTTCCCAACACTTTCCTTCCTAACATTCTCCATTCCAACACTCTCCTTCCCCAACACTCTCCATCCCAACACTCTCCATCCCCAACACTCTCCTTCCCCAACACTCTCCATCCCCAACACTCTCCATCCCCAACACTCTCCATCCCAACGCTTTCCTTCCCAACACTCTCCTTCCCCAACACTCTCCTTCCCCAACACTCTCCATCCCAACACTCTCCATCCCAACACTCTCCTTTCCCAACACTCTCCATCCCCAACACTCTCCTTCCCCAACACTCTCCATCCCCAACACTCCTTCCCCAACACTCTCCTTCCCCCTACACTCTCCTTCCCCTGAAATTCTCCTTCCCCGACACTCTCCATCTCCAACACTCTCCATCCCCAACACTCTCCTTCCCCTGACACTTTCCTTCCCCCGACACTCTCCTTCCCCCAAAATTCTCCTTCCCCTGACACTCTCCTTCCCCGACACTCTCCATCCCCAACACTCTCCATCCCCAACACTCTCCTTCCCCGACACTCTCCTTCCCCCAAAATTCTCCTCCCCCCGACACTCTCCTTCCCCCGACACTCTCCTTCCCCCGACACTCTCCATCCCCAATACTCTCCATCCCATCCCTCTCCATCCCAACACTCTCCTTCCCAACACTCTCCATTCCAACACTCTCCATCCTAACACTCTCCATCCCCAACACTCTCCTTCCCCAACACTCTCCATCCCCAACACTCTCCATCCCAACGCTTTCCTTCCCAACACTCTCCTTCCCCAACACTCTCCTTCCCCAACACTCTCCATCCCAACACTCTCCTTTCCCAACACTCTCCATCCCCAACACTCTCCTTCCCCAACACTCTCCATCCCAACACTCTCCTTCCCAACACTGTCCATCCCCAACACTCTCCATCCCAACGCTTTCCTTCCCAACACTCTCCTTCCCCAACACTCTCCTTCCCCAACACTCTCCATCCCAACACTCTCCTTTCCCAACACTCTCCATCCCCAACACTCTCCATCCCAACACTCTCCATCCCCAACAACCTCCATTCCCAACACTCTCCATCCCCAACACTCTCCATCCCAACAGTCTCCTTTCCCAACACTCTCCATCCCCAACACTCTCCTTTCCCAACACTCTCCATCCCCAACACTCTCCTTCCCCAACACTCTCCATCCCAACACTCTCCTTCCCAACACTGTCCTTCCCCAACACTCTCCTTCCCCAACACTCTCCATCCCAACACTCTCCTTCCCAACACTCTCCATCCCCAACACTCTCCTTCCCCAACACTCTGCATCCCAACACTCTCCATCGCAACACTCTCCATCCCCAACACTCCTTCCCCAACACTCTCCTTCCCCCGACACTCTCCTTCCCCCGAAATTCTCCTTCCCTGACACTCTCCACCCCCAACACTCTCCATTCCCAACACTCTCCATCCCCAACACTCTCCTTCCCCCAAAATTCTCCTTCCCCTGACCCTCTCCTTCCCCGACACTCTCCATCCCCAACACTCTCCATCCCCAACACTCTCCTTCCCCCGGCACTCTCCTTCCCCCAAAATTCTCCTTCCCCCGACACTCTCCTTCCCCCGACACTCTCCACCCCCAACACTCTCCATCCCAACACTCTCCTTCACAACACTCTCCATCCCAACACTCTCCTTCTCCAACACTCTCCTTCCCCAACACTCTCCATCCCAACACTCTCCTTCCCCAACACTCTCCATCCCCAACATTTTTCCTCCCCACAGTTTCTGCTCAACTCGCTGAGATTGCTTGTTGCTCGAGAATTCCAGGTCTGTGTTCTATAGAATTTAGAGGATTGAGAGAATATCTGTTTAAATATACAAAATTCTTTCAAGATAGAGCAGTTTAGAAGCAGAGAAGATATTCTCCATCATGAACGGGCCCAAGTCAGCAAATATTAAACTTTGCACATTTGCCATTGTTAATAAATTTGTAAATTAATCATGGACCTTATTGAAGAAAAAGGATGAGTCCTATTGATTATTTACATTTAATCATTGTTTTTACTATTAATTAAAGTATAACAGAGACAGTTTCCAATAAATTAAACATTTATCATGACAATTAAAAACATGTCATTTTTAAATGAGAATTGAAAAATATCATCATTTCTAATAGCTTTGTTATTGTAACTCATATATAACATAACAAATGTGAATATGAAATTACAAGCCTTAGTGCATAATCATAAAAGATCAAGGAAAATAAACAAAGTTTACTCTCAGCAAAACTTTTGTTTCTGCACTATTGATGCAAATATTTGATATCCAGCTTGTATTTGATTGTTTTGAGAACTGTGCAGTAATTTCATCAGTAAGCCTAATCCTATAATTAGATTTGACCAGGTTCATCACTGAAAATAGTGTCTCCCAGGAGTATCCATACGCTAAACTACATACAGTGTTTACCATTATTATCACAAAAAAAAAATCAACAGAATGAAGCCAATTCCAACTGACCCCCTATTTACTAACCAAATACTGATGTGTACACCAGGTCAGCAAAGATTTCAAATTGTTTCAAATTGCATCTGACACCATGAGTTCTCACATCGTGCCAAGTTGGTGCCAAGCTGGAGTGAGACATTTTCTGTGAAAATAATGTTCCTCACTGCTCCTGGGGTTGTAAGCAATATCATTTTCTACTTCATTTTGCAGTAAGGATAATCATTATGTTCCTTTTTATTATGGGTGGGGTTTAAAGAATCAAGAAGCAGCAGTGCATGCCACGTGCCAACAAACTTTTTACGCAAGTAATAGGTACTACGTGAAGGGAATCTCTTCAAGTAGAAGGTGATAAATGTTCCAAAGTTCTTGCACAACAAACCATCCACTGAAGGAACCCAGCCAGATCAGCAACATCTGTGGGGAGAGAGGAACTGTTGATGATTCAGCTCAGAACATTGCATCTTGAGTTTCCTTTGGAATTTCTACCCTGGAGGATTGTGAGGACATAGTCCTTGTTTTCTGTACAAACTGAGGAGAATAGATTTTTGGAATCTGGTGAAATCAAGGGAAACAGGCACTGGCCAAAATGCTGGAGTTTGAGATAGGAAGCTAACCATGACTTTTTTTTTAATAGGAGTTAAGGGGCTCAATAGCCTACCCTGAACTTGTTCCTCGTGTTTTTTTTTTTGGTTCAAATTATTCTTTATAATACTCCTATCCAACATATTGTGGCTTCTTTTATTCCTTTAGTATTGATTTTTTATTAATATTTCTTTTTAACTTACTGTACAAGTGTTAAAAGCTATCTAAACTACGTATTTCACTCTATGTTCTGATACACGTGTGATAAATAAATTTGAATCTGAATACGATAAGTTGAGGCATTGAGTTCAAGAGTCAGGAAGATCTGTTGCAGCTTTATGAAACCCTGGCTAGGCTGGATCTGGAATATTGCATTTATTTTTATTCATTCCGTTGCAGGAAAGATATAGAGGATTTGGAGAGGGCCATCCAGGAAAATGGCCCTGGCTCTCGACTCTATCATCTTGTTCAGCTGTATCAAGTTACCTCACATCCTCCCTCACTCTAAAGAAAAAAAGCCCGAGCTCATTCAAGACATGCTTTCTAGTCCAGGCAGCGTCCTGGTAAATTTCCCCTGCAACCTCTCTAAAGCTTCCACATCCTTCCTATAATGAGGCCACCGGAACTGATCATAATATTCTAAGTGTGGTCAAACCAGGGTTTTATCGAGCTGCAACATTACGTCTCGCCTCTTGTCCGCCAACTAATGAAGGCCAACACACGTGAGCCTTCTTAATAACCCGATCAACTTGTGTGGAAACTTTGAGGGTTCCATAAATGTGGACCTCAATTTTAGAAGAACTTCAGTAAAGGAAAAGGCTGAACAGTGGCTGTATCTCCAGAACAGAACTAGGGCAACATCAACATATTGAGGACGTGGATGTAATCAGGTCAAGGAAAGTGTGGGATAGCAGTAGACATAATGAGAACTTCAGACAGGTTGAGACAAGTTCAGGCAAACAGAGGAGGCTGGTGGTTAAAGAGTGGGACCTGGAAACTTTAAGAAATCATATTGATACCATGAGATGGGAACCATGCATGATGTGACCAGATCTGAACAAAATACTTCAAGTGTGGTCCAGTCAGGATTTTATAGAGCTGCAACATTACCTCATGGCTCTTGAACTCAGTCCCAACTGATGAAGTCCAACATGCACTATATGCTTGAACGTTGCCTCATTTTAGTCAGAGCTAGTTTTTATAGGGGACGACTACGACTTCTTTGTTTCTTTTTCCATGTAACACTTAATAAAATGGACATAAGCAAGAAGTTTATGCCTTATTCTTGACTTTAGAAGAACATCTAGATCATAAAACACCAGGAAGTAACAGCATTATAAATAACAATTGTGTTGTTTTAATTTGAGGTCACCTTGTCCAGTGTGATCTTGTGAGGACAGATTGCCGAAGAGAGCTGGTCACCCTTAGGATTGATATGGGTGATGGTGTAGCTGTTAAACAGAGTGGCCACGCAGGAAAGTACAGGCACCTGTAACGATCACTTGATGATAATCATTTGGATTTGAGTCATTTTGAAAATTGCTTCTATAAAAGACTAAACATCCACAGGAAATATCATTACTTTAGAATGAATCAAAACAACCAGCCATTTACAGAGCCACTTGAAAAGCCATAATATAAGACACGATAAAGGAGAATTTTTAGAATTAATTAGTTAATGAGAATTAAGAAATAAGGGATTAAGCACAAGAGATGCTGGAAATCCAGAGTAACATAAACAAAATGCTGGAGGAAGTCAGCAGGTCAGGCAGCATCTATTTACTTATAGTATTTAAGCCTATATTAGGGCCTAGGCCACCTGTAGCAGTTTGCCAGAATCCTCTCTGGGCCAGTCTTTCAACTTGTCCCCAGCTGTAACACATCTTCTTGGTGTGTCCTTGCTCTCCCACGAATGAGGTCTTTGGAGCTTTTGCTGGCATTTGTTAGCTGTTGGTTTTTATGGGATGGGGTTGCTAGCCCCATAACCAACCCTCCCCTTTTCACAGCTGGGCTTGTGACTATCCATGGTGGAGTTAGGTAGCATCTATGGAGGGGAATAAGCATGTGGCATGTTATACCGTAAGACCATTAGACACAGGAGCAGAATTAGGCCATTTGGCCCATTGAGTCTGCTCCGCTATTTCATCATGGTTGATCCAATATTCCTCTCAGCCCCAATCTCCTGCCTTTCCCCTGTATCCCTTCATGCCCCAACCACACAAAAATCTATCAACCTCTGCCTTAAATATACATAAAGACTTGTCCACCACAGATGCCCGTGGCAACGAATTATACAGATTAAACACTCGCTGGCTAAAGAAATACCTTATCTCCATTCTAAAAGGACTCCCCTCTATTCTGAAGCTGTGTCCCTTAGACTTACACTCTCCCAGCAGAGGAAACATTCTCTCCACACCTACTCTATCAAGGCCTTTCACCATTCGATAGGTTTCAATGAGGTCACCCCTCATTCTTCTGAATTCTAGTGAATACAGGACCAGAGCCATCAAACACTCTTCATAATGCAAGCCATTTAATCCTGGAATAATTTTTGTGAACCTCCTTTGAACCCTCTCCAACTTCAGCACATCCTTTCTAAGTTAAGGGACCCAACCCTGCTCATAATACTCCCAATTAGGCCTCACCAGTGCTTTATAAAGTTTCAACATTATATCCTTGCTTTTATATTCTAGTCCTCTTGAAATGAATGCTAACATTGCATTTACTTTCCTTACCACAGACTCAACCTGCAAACTAACCTTTAGGGAATCCTGCACAAGGTCTCAAGTTCCTTTGCACCTCAGATTTTTATATTTTCTCTCCATTTAGAGAATAGTCAACCCTTTCATTTCTTCTATTAAAGTGCATGACCATACACTTCCCAACACTGTATTCCATCTGCCATTTCTTTGCCCATTCTCCTAATCTGTCTAAATCCTTCTGTAGCCTCTCTACTTCCTCAAAACTACCTGCCCCTCCACCTATCTTTGTATCATCTGCAAACTTTGCAACAAAGCCATCAATTCCATCATCTCACTTATTGACATATAACGTAAAAAGAATTGGTCCCAACACAGACCCCTGTGGAACATTACTAGTCACCGCCAGCCTACCAGAAAAAGGCTCCTTTTATTGCCACTTCCTGCCAATCAGCCACTGCTTTATCTATGCTAGAATCTTTTCAGTGTACCATGGGTTTTCAGCTTGTTATGCAGCCTCATGTGTGACATCTTGTCAGAGGCCTTCTGAAAATCCAACATCAACAAATTCTCTTTTGTCTATCCCACTTGTTATTTCTTCAAAGAATTCCAACAGATTTGTCAGGGAAGACTTTCCCTTGAGGAAATCATGCTGTCTATGACCTATTTTGTTATGTGTCTTCAAGTACCCTGAGACCTCATCCTTAATAATCAACTCCAACATCTTCCCAACCACTGAGGTCAGACTAACTGCCCTATAGTTTCCTTTCTTCTGCCTCTCTTCTCTTCTTGAAAAGTGGAGTGATATTTGCAATTTCCCAGTCTTCTGGAATCATTCCAGAACCTAGTGATTCTTGAAAGATCATTATCAATACCTCCATGATCTCTTCAGCCACATCCTTCAGAACCCTGGGGTGTAGTCCATCTGGTCCAGGTGACTTATCTATCATCAGACCTTTCAGTCTCCCAAGAACCTTCTCTCTAGAACTTCACACACTTCATGACCGCTGACACCTTAAACTTCCTCCCTACTGCTATTGTCTTCCACAGTGAAGACTGATGCAAAATACTTATTCAGTTCATCCACCATTTCCTTGTCCCCCATTACTACCCCTGCAGCATCGTTTTCCAACAGTCTGATATCCACACTCACCTCTCTTTTACATTTTATGTACCTAAAGAAACTTTTCACATCCTCTTTAAACATTATTGGCTAGCTTACTTCTGTATTCTTTACCTTCTGAATGACTTTTTTTGGTTGCCTTCTGTTGGTTTTTAAAAGCTTGCCAATTGTCTAACTTCCCACTAATTTTTGCTCTATTATATGCCCTCTCTTAAGCTTTATGTTGGCTTTGGCTTATCTTGTTATCCACTGTTGTGCATTCTTTCCTTTAGAAACACTTCTTCCTCTTTGGGATGTATATATTCTATGACTTCCGAATTGCTTCCAGAATTTCTGCTATTGCTGCTCTACTGTCTTCTCTGTCAATGTTCTTTTCTAGTCAACTCTGGCCAACTCCTCTCTCATGTCTCTGTAATTCCCTTTACTCCATTGTAATACGGATACATCTGACTTTAGCTTCTCTTTCTCGAATTTCAGGGTGAATTCGATCATATTATAATCACTTTCCCTTAAGCTCTCTATTCAATTCTGGTTCATTGCACAACACCCAATCCAGAATAGCTGATCCTCTAGTGGGTTCAACAATGAGCTGCTCTAAGAAGCTGTCGCGTAGGCACTCTAGAAATTCCCCCTCCTGGAATCCGGCAGCAACTTGATTTTCCCAGTTTGGGCCGAGGCCCTTCATATGTGATATAAGAGATTAAATGTGATCATCAATCTGCTTTCAGTAAATCCTGGACAATATCCAGCATGGATTTAAAAATGAGAACATTCATATTACACAAGAGATCAGTAATGCAAAGGAGAGTCTAAACATCTCTCCATGACAGCCTAAGATATTTTTGGAATTGAAATTTCAAGTGGTTTATTCTTGTCACATTGAGAAGCTTTTCTTACATATTCAGATCATTAGAGTGCATTGAGAGAGAGCATGGTAAAATAATAATATTTAGGAATAAGGAAAAGATTAAATTAGATTAGCTTTATTTGTCATATGTATAGTATATTGAAATATTAAAACATATAGTGAAATACGTCAAATCAAATCAGTGTGGATGGTGCAGGGCAGCCCGCAAGTCTTGTCATGGTTCTGGTATCAGCACAGCGTGCCCACA
This sequence comes from Hemitrygon akajei, assembly GCF_048418815.1. Taxonomy (NCBI): domain Eukaryota; kingdom Metazoa; phylum Chordata; class Chondrichthyes; order Myliobatiformes; family Dasyatidae; genus Hemitrygon; species Hemitrygon akajei. The sequence goes on along the minus strand of NC_133128.1, from coordinate 108,644,927 downwards.
ACTCACAAACACTAGCCCATATACGAGGGGTGATTGATAAGTTTGTGGCCTAAGGTAGAAGGAGTCAGTTTTAGAAAACCTAGCACACTTATTTTTCAATATAGTCCTCTTCTACATTTACACACAGTCCAGCGGTCGTGGAGCATACGGATCTTGGACCTCCAGAAAGTGTCCACAGATGGGTGATTGATAAGTTTGTGGTCTAAGGTAGAAGGAGATGAGTTATACAGCTCTTGTTACATGCAGTTCAACTATTTAGGTGATTATGCAGAAAGTTTGAAGTTAATAACTCATCTCTTTCTACCTTAGGCCACGATCATATCAGTTACCCCGATGAGTTGTTAAGTGATGAGTTGTAGAAGCAGTTCTGTGTTGGGGTGAGTGGTTGAGTGAAGTTATCCCCTCTGGTTCAAGAGCACGATGGTTGATCCTGAACATGGTGGTGTGGGTCTGAGGCACCTGATGGCAGCAGCAAGAAGAGAGCATGGCCTGGATGGTGGGGGTCCTTGATAATCGACTCTGCTTTCCTGCAACAGTGCTTCATGTAGATATGCTCAATGGTGGGGAGGACTTTACCTGTATCCACCACTTCTTGTAGGCTTTTCTGTTCAAAGGCGTTGGTATTTCCATAGCAGACCATAATACATCAGTCAATATACTCTCCACACACATTTTATCAAAGTTTTAGATGATATGCTGAATCTTTGCAAACTTTTTAGAAAGTAGAGGCGTTGTCATGCATTATTTGTAATGGCGTATACAGGCAACCCAGCTGGCATGGACAAGATGGGCTGAAGGGCCTGTTTCTGTGCTGTGGAACTCTAAGTGATCAAAAAAATGAGGGATGTCTATGTACAGCAGCTGCCCACCCAACAGAAACTGTAGTGAAAGGTTTAATGCAGGAATCTTGCCAGAGGGCTCGAGTTAAAGTTTATTGTCATTCATCTGTATAAATGTAAACCATCAAAGAAACACCATTCCTCCAGACCACAATACACAGCACAGTACAGATAACTCACACACAACTCATAAAGTAATATCATCACAAATATATTAACAAATAATGAAATATATTCCAGAAGATTGACATTGACCATAAGGTGCATTTACGACACAAGTTGAAAAGTTAACAGTTAAAAGTTAAAAGTACAATGTTAACGGAGGATTGGCGTATTGCTCATGTGGTTCCATTGTTTAAAAAGGGTTCTAGAAGTAAGCCTGGCAATTATAGACCTGTCAGTTTGACATCAGTGGTGGGTAAATTAATGGAAAGTATTCTTAGAGATAGCATTTATAATTATCTGGATAGACAGGATCTGATTAGGAGTAGCCAGCATGGATTTGTGCGTGGAAGGTCATGTTTGACAAACCTTATTGAATTTTTTGAAGTAGTTACGAGGAATGTTGACGAGGGTAAGGCAGTGGATGTAGTCTATATGGACTTCAGCAAGGCCTTTGACAAAGTTCCACATGGAAGGTTAGCTAAGAAGGTTCAGTCGTTAGGTATTAATGCTGGAGTAATAAAATGGATTCAACAGTGGCTAGATGGGAGATGCCAGAGAGTAGTGGTGGATAATTGTTTATCGGGATGGAGGCCGGTGACTAGCGGGGTGCCTCAGGGATCTGTTTTGGGCCCAATGTTGTTTGTAATATACATAAATGATCTGGATGATGGGGTGGTAAATTGGATTAGTAAGTATGCTGATGATACTAAGGTAGGAGGTGTTGTGGATAATGAGGTGGGTTTTCAAAGCTTGCAGGGAGATTTATGCCGGTTAGAAGAATGGGCTGAACGTTGGCAGATGGAGTTTAATGCGGAGAAGTGTGAGGTTCTACATTTTGGCAGGAATAATCCAAATAGAACATACAGGGTAAATGGTAGGGCATTGAGGAATGCAGTGGAACAGAGAGATCTAGGAATAACAGTGCATAGTTCCCTAAAGGTGGAGTCTCATGTAGATAGGGTGGTGAAGAAGGCTTTTGGAACGCTGGCCTTTATAAATCAGAGCATTGAGTACAGAAGTTGGGATGTAATGTTAAAATTGTACAAGGCATTGGTAAGGCCAAATTTGGAATATTGTGTACAGTTCTGGTCACCGAATTATAGGAAAGATATCAATAAATTAGAGAGAGTGCAGAGACGATTTACTAGGATCTTACCTGGGTTTCAGCACTTAAGTTACAGAGAAAGGTTGAACAAGTTAGGTCTCTATTCTTTGGAGCGTAGAAGGTTGAGGGGGGATTTGATCGAGGTATTTAAAATGTTGAGAGGGATAGATAGAGTTGACGTGAATAGACTGTTTCCATTGAGAGTAGGGGAGATTCAAACGAGAGGACATGATTTGAGAGTTAGGGGGCAAAAGTTTAAGGGAAACACGAGGGGGTATTTCTTTACTCAGAGAGTGATAGCTGTGTGGAATGAGCTTCCTGTAGAAGTAGTAGAGGCCAGTTCAGTTGTGTCATTTAAGGTAAAATTGGATAGGTATATGGACAGGAAAGGAGTGGAGGGTTATGGGCTGAGTGCGGGTAGGTGGGACTAGGTGAGATTAAGAGTTCGGCACGGACTAGGAGGGCCGGAATGGCCTGTTTCCATGCTGTGATTGTTATATGGTTATAATGCTTCATGCGTGGTGATACCTGGGAGGTGGCAGGGAGTTCAGTCGTCTCTGGGCCTGGGGGAAGAAGCTGTGTCCTACCCTGACAGGCCTTGTCCTAATGCTACAGTACCTCCTGCCTGATGATAGGGAGTCAAAGCAACTGAGGGACGGATAGGGTGGGTTCTTGCCCATACTAAGTGCCCTAAGTAGATGGTGCTCCTGATAAATACCTCAGATATTTTACCTTCATTGAATCAAGGCAACACTCACATGTCCCAGAAACTCCCAATTTCCACCCCTTTCACACACCCCCAACCTGTCTGGATTCCATCTCTATGCCTTTCATCAGGATAGTACAGGGGAAATTTCCTATGTAGTTAACATACCAGTTGTAATGTGGTTAACATTACGTTTCACCCCACAAAGGTATTATTTCAGGAAGTTGACTCACTACACCTTTCCCCGATCCAGGCAACGCTCTCTTCCCCGATCCAGACCATGCTCTCTTCCCCTGATCCAGGCCATGCTCTCTTCCCCTGATCCAGACCATGCTCTTATCCCCCCGATCCAGGCCATGCTCTCTTCCCCTGATCCAGGCCATGCTCTCTTCCTCTGATCCAGGCAACGCTCTCTTCCCCGATCCAGACCATGCTCTCTTCCCCCGATCCAGGCAACGCTCTCTTCCCCCGATCCAGGCCATGCTCTCTTCCCCCGATCCAGCCCATGCTCTCTTCCCCGATCCAGACCATGCTCTCTTCCCCCGATCCAGGCCATGCTCTCTTCCTCTGATGCAGGCCATGCTCTCGTCACCCCGATCCAGACCATGCTCTCTCCCCCCGATCCAGACCATGCTCTCTTCCCCCGATCCAGGCCATGCTCTCTTCCCCTGATCCAGGCAACGCTCTCTTCCCCGATCCAGGCAACGCTCTCTTCCCCTGATCCAGGCAACGCTCTCTTCCCCGATCCAGGCCATGCTCTCTTCCTCTGATGCAGGCCATGCTCTCGTCACCCCGATCCAGACCATGCTCTCTCCCCCTGATCCAGACCATGCTCTCTTCCCCTGATCCAGGCCATGCTCTCTTCCCCTGATCCAGGCCATGCTCTCTTCCCCCGATCCAGGCCATGCTCTCTTCCCCTGATCCAGGCAACGCTCTCTTCCCCGATCCAGGCAACGCTCTCTTCCCCGATCCAGGCCATGCTCTCTTCCCCTGATCCAGGCAACGCTCTCTTCCCCTGATCCAGACCATGCTCTCTTCCCCTGATCCAGGCAACGCTCTCTTCCCCTGATCCAGACCATGCTCTCTTCCCCTTATCCAGGCCATGCTCTCTTCCCCTGATCCAGGCAACGCTCTCTTCCCCGATCCAGGCAACGCTCTCTTCCCCGATCCAGACCATGCTCTCTTCCCCCGATCCAGGCCATGCTCTCTTCCCCGATCCAGGCAACGCTCTCTTCCCCGATCCAGACCATGCTCTCTTCCCCCGATCCAGGCCATGCTCTCTTCCCCTGATCCAGGCAACGCTCTCTTCCCCTGATCCAGACCATGCTCTCTTCCCCTGATCCAGGCAACGCTTTCTTCCCCTGATCCAGACCATGCTCTCTTCCCCCGATCCAGGCCATGCTCTCTTCCCCCGATCCAGGCCATGCTCTCTTCCCCGATCCAGACCATGCTCTCTTCCCCGATCCAGGCCATGCTCTCTTCCCCGATCCAGACCATGCTCTCTTCCCCGATCCAGACCATGCTCTCTTCCCCTGATCCAGACCATGCTCTCTTCCCCTGATCCAGGCCATGCTCTCTTCCCCTGATCCAGGCCATGCTCTCTTCCCCTGATCCAGGCCATGCTCTCTTCCCCGATCCAGGCCATGCTCTCTTCCCCTGATCCAGGCCATGCTCTCTTCCTCTGATCCAGACCATGCTCTCTTCCCCTGATCCAGACCATGCTCTCTTCCCCTGATCCAGACCATGCTCTCTTCCCCTGATCCAGACCATGCTCTCTTCCCCTGATCCAGGCCATGCTCTCTTCCCCTGATCCAGGCCATGCTCTCTTCCTCTGATCCAGACCATGCTCTCTTCCCCTGATCCAGACCATGCTCTCTTCCCCTGATCCAGACCATGCTCTCTTCCCCTGATCCAGGCCATGCTCTCTTCCCCTGATCCAGGCCATGCTCTCTTCCTCTGATCCAGGCCATGCTCTCTTCCCCTGATCCAGACCATGCTCTCTTCCCCTGATCCAGGCCATGCTCTCTTCCCCCGATCCAGACCATGCTCTCTTCCCCTGATCCAGACCATGCTCTCTTCCCCTGATCCAGACCATGCTCTCTTCCCCTGATCCAGACCATGCTCTCTTCCCCTGATCCAGGCCATGCTCTCTTCCCCTGATCCAGACCATGCTCTCTTCCCCTGATCCAGGCCATGCTCTCTTCCCCTGATCCAGGCCATGCTCTCTTCCTCTGATCCAGACCATGCTCTCTTCCCCTGATCCAGACCATGCTCTCTTCCCCTGATCCAGACCATGCTCTCTTCCCCTGATCCAGACCATGCTCTCTTCCCCTGATCCAGACCATGCTCTCTTCCCCTGATCCAGACCATGCTCTCTTCCCCTGATCCAGACCATGCTCTCTTCCCCTGATCCAGACCATGCTCTCTTCCCCTGATCCAGACCATGCTCTCTTCCCCTGATCCAGGCCATGCTCTCTTCCCCTGATCCAGGCCATGCTCTCTTCCTCTGATCCAGACCATGCTCTCTTCCCCTGATCCAGACCATGCTCTCTTCCCCTGATCCAGGCCATGCTCTCTTCCCCTGATCCAGGCCATGCTCTCTTCCTCTGATCCAGACCATGCTCTCTTCCCCTGATCCAGGCCATGCTCTCTTCCCCTGATCCAGGCCATGCTCTCTTCCCCTGATCCAGACCATGCTCTCTTCCCCTGATCCAGGCCATGCTCTCTTCCCCTGATCCAGGCCATGCTCTCTTCCCCTGATCCAGACCTTGCTCTCTTCCTCTGATCCAGGCCATGCTCTCTTCCCCTGATCCAGACCATGCTCTCTTCCCCTGATCCAGACCATGCTCTCTTCCTCTGATCCAGGCCATGCTCTCTTCCCCTGATCCAGACCATGCTCTCTTCCCCTGATTCAGGCCATGCTCTCTTCCCCTGATCCAGACCATGCTCTCTTCCCCTGATCCAGGCCATGCTCTCTTCCCCTGATCCAGGCCATGCTCTCTTCCCCTGATCCAGACCATGCTCTCTTCCCCGATCCAGACCATGCTCTCTTCCCCGATCCAGACCATGCTCTCTTCCCCTGATCCAGGCAATGCTCTCTTCCCCTGATCCAGGCCATGCTCTCTTCCCCTGATCCAGGCCATGCTCTCTTCCCCTGATCCAGACCTTGCTCTCTTCCTCTGATCCAGACCATGCTCTCTTCCCCTGATCCAGACCATGCTCTCTTCCCCTGATCCAGACCATGCTCTCTTCCTCTGATCCAGGCCATGCTCTCTTCCCCTGATCCAGGCCATGCTCTCTTCCCCTGATCCAGGCAACGCTCTCTTCCCCGATGCTCTCTTCCCCCGATCCAGGCCATGCTCTCTTCCCCTGATCCAGGCCATGCTCTCTTCCCCTGATCCAGGCCATGCTCTCTTCCCCGATCCAGACCATGCTCTCTTCCCCTGATCCAGACCATGCTCTCTTCCCCTGATCCAGGCCATGCTCTCTTCCCCTGATCCAGGCCATGCTCTCTTCCCCGATCCAGGCCATGCTCTCTTCCCCCGATCCAGGCCATGCTCTCTTCCTCTGATCCAGGCCATGCTCTCTTCCTCTGATCCAGGCCATCCTCTCTTCCCCTGATCCAGACCATGCTCTCTTCCCCTGATCCAGGCCATGCTCTCTTCCCCTGATCCAGACCATCCTCTCTTCCCCTGATCCAGACCATGCTCTCTTCCCCTGATCCAGGCCATGCTCTCTTCCCCTGATCCAGGCCATCCTCTCTTCCCCTGATCCAGGCCATGCTCTCTTCCCCTGATCCAGACCATGCTCTCTTCCCCTGATCCAGGCCATGCTCTCTTCCCCTGATCCAGGCCAATGCTCTCTTCCCCTTATCCAGGCCATGCCTTTTTCCCTCTTCTGCCATCAGGAAAGAGGTACAGTGACCTTAGGTTGCACACCACCAGGTTCAGGAACATTTAATACCCTTCAGCCATCAGGCTCCAGAACCAGCATGGATAACTTCACTCACCACAGTACTGAACAGATTCCACAACCCATGGACTCACTTTCAATGTCTCTGCCACTCGTGTTCTCAATATTACTTAATGTATCTATTTATCTGTCTACTTTCTTTTGTACATTGGTTGTTTGTCGGTGTGAAGGTCTGCAGGGAAATGAATCTGGTGGTAGTACATAGAGGCACTGAGATAATAAATTCACTTTGAACTTTGAAAACTAAGTGCTGGCCTTGCCAACAGAAGTCACATCCAACGCAAAAATAAAAATAGCAATTAACATAGGCATAAAAAAGGGAGATTATGGAATCCATCAATTAATGAGAAAGGTATCATTAGGGATTAATAATGAATTATTGCTTATATTTGTGTTGTAATTTATAAAAATCCTCCCCTCTATCCTTGCTTAATCCTGCATTTTGGAAATCAGACAATGAAGCGACCTTGTGCTGTGGTGATAATTAAATGGCAGATTTTTCTGACAGCAATTCATAGAACATTTATCAGAGCACAGAAACAGACTTCTTCAGACTGCACCATCCATGCTTTGCTATATTAACACGCAAAAAGCTGGAGAAATTTAACAGCTCATGTTTGAAAGGCTGAACAAGGCAGGACTTTTCTCTTCTGGATTCAAGATTATTTACTGTCATTTGTCAGTAAAGGAGAACAAAATTATTATTACTCTTGATCCAATGCAATATAAAAACCATAATAAGCATAAAGAACTCTGTAAAAACACAATAAATATAAATACATAAGATTAGCTTACATCTTTGGACAAAAGGAGGATGAGAGGTGACTTGATAAAAGTGTACAAGTTGGTAAGAGTGGACAGACTGGGTAATAGATAGAGTGGACAGCTAGCACCTATCTCCCAGAGCAGAAGTGGGTAATACAAGAGGGCATAACTTTAAGGTGGTTAATTTGTGGTATTTATTACCACAGGCAGCTATGATGGCCAGGTTGTTGAGTGTATTTAAGGCAGAGCTTGATAGGTTCTTGATTGAACACAGCATCAAGGGCTAAGGGGACAAGGCCGGGGAGTTGGGCTAAGGAGGGAATAAAACAATCAACCATGATTGAATGGGAGAGCAGACTCAATGGGCCAAATGGCCTGATTCTGCTCCTATGTCTTATGGTAACACATTGGCTCAATATCGTGGGCTGAAGGGCCTGTACTGTTCTATATTCTATTTTGTCTATGAAAGGACAGTTGACATATCAGTTTGAGACCCTTCATCTGGAGACAAGGAGATCAGGAAAGGGGAGTGAGGTATTGGAGATGGACCAAGTGAATTTGAAGGTGGAGTGGAAATTGGTGGTGAATTTGATGATATTAGTGAGCTTGGTATGGGTGTAATAAGAAGCAAGTATTTAGTCATCTCTTCCCTTTTTTGATCTTTCTATCTCCATTGCATGGAACAGAGTACCACTGACATTAACAATAAACCACACCTCCTCCTATACCATTTGCAGGGGCAGCATTCTCTTTACCAATTGCTTCACCTCTACTGCATCTGTTCTCATGATAAGGCCTTCCAATCCTGGGCTTGTGAGATGTCCCCCTTAGTTCCCAGCCCCCACAACTGCTATCAATGAATCCTCACCCACACCTCCTCCATTTCTTGTTCTGATGCTGCTGTCCTTGTTTAGTTGCTGTTGCTTGAGTTGTTTTGAGGAGTATTGTGGGCTTGCAATATTGGGGCCAGAATGTGTGGTGACACTCGCAGACTGCTCCAGCAACATTCTTGGGTTGCATTGGTTGTTAACACAGGCAACACATTTCACTGTTTATTCTGATGTACATGTGATAAATAAATGATTGTGAATCTGAATCTGAACCTGCACTTCTGCACTCAACTTGTTTCAAACACCTCCAGTCAGAACCTCACCTGCCACCCAAGAGCCTACGCATTCAACGTATCCTTCTTGGCAGCTTCTACTATCTGTATTGGGACCCCACCACCAGGCAGATCTTCCCTCTCACTCTCTACTTCCCATAGGGATCACCTTTTCTGTGATTCACCCTCCTGATCCCCTCCATGCCACATATAGCCCTGTAACCATGCAAAGTGCCATACCTTCCCCTTCATGTCCTCTGTCTTCACCATCCAGCTGCCTGTATAGTCCTTGCTGGCAAGGCTGTACTTTACATGCAAATCCTTCAACTTGGCAGTCCACTCCACTGTCTCTGGGTCAAGAGGTTTCAGGAGATCTCTGTTGGATTTCTCCAGGTAATACGTGTGGCTTCTGGTTCTTCTCCACAACGCTGAGGCCGAACTCAGATTGAGAGATTACATTGTCACTCTATCCACCAGCCAACTGGGATCTCCCAGTGGCCAGCAGTTCTAGCTCCACTTCCCATTCCAACACTGACATGTCTGACCACAGTCTCCATCGTTGCTGTCAAGGCTAAATAGTCAAATGAGAAGAATTCCTCTTAGACAGTCTTCAACCTGATGGCATGAGCATTGAATTCTTAAACATCTGATAAACATTCCCCTCAGTCTCCCTTCTCTTTTACTTTCAGACCATATGACCCTTTCTCTTCCCCCCTCCCTCTCCATCTGCCCATCATCCAGACACTCCTTTAACTGGGTTCTCCTCCCGACCTCCCTTCCTTTGTTCTATACGCTATCATCCTCTCCTATCAGATTCTATCTTCTTCAGATTTTTGTTACATCAACCTATCATCTCACAGCTTTTGACATCATATCCACTCTTTCCCTCCCTCACCTGGCTCCTCCAATCACCCAACAGCTCTAGCTCTATCATTCTCCCCGGCCCTCAACTTTTTTACTCTGGTTATCTTGACTCTTTCTTTCGAGTGGCTGATGAAGCATCTACTGTCCATTCCCTTGCAGAATGCTCTTGGAACTGCTGAGTTTCTCAGGGTTTTGAGTGTGGTTCCATCTGCCCAGCCTCTCACAAGTCACAGGGAGAACATGCAACTCCACATAGACAGCACCCGAGGTCAGGATTGAACCCAGGTCTGAAGCAGTGCCATTATCAGCTATGCCACTCTATCACTGCTATGTTACAGGGAATAGGAGAGAGATTGATCAACATGGACCTGATAGGCTGAATAGCTTTCTTCTGTGTCACAATCAGAAAGAATATTCCAATAGAGACACAAGACCGTAAGTAATAGGTCTTATAGTCTAATTAGGCTATTCGGCCTTTCACGTCTCCTCTGCCATTCAATCATGGCTCATTTATCATCCATCTCAAGCCTGTTCCCTGCCTTCCCCCATTATCTTTGGCACTTGTTGATGCTTGTAGAGATTGTAGATGCTGGAGTCTAGGAGTGAAAAAAAACAGTTGGATGAACCCAGTGGGCCAGGCAGTATCTGTGGAGGGAAATGGAACGGTAACTTTTTGGGTCAAGATCCTTCATCTGGGGTGAAACAGTGAAGGATAGACTCAGTGACTCGGGAACAGAAGAGATTCTGCAGATGCTGGAAACCCTGAGCAACACACCCACAATGCTGGAGGAACTCAGCATGTAGGAAATGAATACACAGTCAACATTTTGGGCCAAGACCCATTATCAGGACTTCTATCACCAGGGTGACAGAACATTGAACAGTACAGTACAGTAAAGGCCATTTGATGCACAATGTTATGTCAACCATTTAATCTACTCTGAGATCAATCTAACCTTTCAATCCCACATTGCCCTCCATTTTGCTTTCTAAGAGTTGCCTAGAAGTCACTAATGTATCAGCCTCTACCATTATTCAGCAGGACATTTCATGCAGCCACTACTCTGTAAAATAACATGTACCTCTGATACCTGCCTCCAAACTCCTTAAACTTCTACCCCTCACATTAGCCATTTTCACCCTACGAAAATGTCACTGGCTGTCCACTCTATGTATGCTTCTGATATTTTTGTAAATCTCTGTCCAGTCACCTCTCATCCTCATTTGCTTTAAAGAGGAAAAAAAAACCATAGTCTGCTCAAACTGTCCTCCAAAGACATGCTCTCTAATCCAGGTAGCATCCTGGTAAATCTCCTCTGCACTCTCTCTGAAGTATCCAAACATTATGCCTTTGTTCTTAATGTGAAGTACGTGAAGGAAGCACAAGGTCTAATTGATAGGAAAATTGTTGATTGACTGAAGAACTGGGAGCAGACCGGACGGCAATGGTCCACATGATTACAGTAAATGCATATCAGAGGAACGAACACTGAGCAAACTTAGGAGAAGAAATCTCCAGTTGAAGCCATTATATTCAGGCCAAGAAGCAAGAAACAAATTTTTACAAAGCCAAATAACTTATTTGATAAGGATATAAATATGTCAAAGCAAGTACGACGGTATAAATACCAGCCAGAATCACAGCACTAAGTACACTTCAATTCATGCACAAGAAAAGTAGAAGGCGGAACTTCAGTATTCTTCTACACAGGAGCTTATAGAGAGGAAACATTCACAACTGCCTGTTGTTAAGGACACCACCAGGCTTAAGGACATTAACCTTCTGCACTTGGAATTCACAGGTGGTTAACACAATCACAAACTCATCTCATTCTGTGTACCATAGTAAGACATAACTCTGTCCACACTCCCCACACTCAGAGATCCCTGACACCCACTCTTCACACACTCAGAGACCCAGACACACTCACCCCACACTCAGAGATCACTCAGACCCATTTGCCCCACACTCAGAGACCCAGACCCACTCTCCCCACACTCAGAGATCCCTCAGACCCACTCTCCCCACACTCAGAGATCTCTGTCCCACTCTACCCACACTCAGAGATCCCTCAGACCCACTATTCCCACACTCAGAGATCCCAGACCCACTCTCCCCACACTCAGAGGTCCCAGACCCACTCTCCCCACACTCAGAGATCACTGACCCACTCTGCCCACACAGAGATCCCCCTGTCCACTCTCCCCACACTCAGAGATCCCTGACCCACTCTGCCCACACAGAGATCCCCCCTGTCCACTCTCCCCACACTCAGAGATCCCTCTCCCACTCTCCCCACACTCAGAGATCCCAGACCCACTTTCCACACACTCAGAGACCCCTCAGACCCACTCTCCCCACAGTCCGAGATCACTGACCAACACTCTCCACACTCAGAGATCCCCCCACCCACTCTCCCCACACGCAGAGATCACTGACCCACTATCTCCACACTCAGAGATCCCTCAGACCCACTCTCCCCACACTCAGAGATCCCTGACCCACTCTCCCCACACTCAGAGACCCCCAAGACCCACTCTCCCCACACTCAGAGATCCCTGTCCCACTCTCCCCACACTCAGAGATCCCAGACCCACTCTCCCCACACTCTGATATCACTGACCCACTTTCCCCACACTCAGAGACCCCTCAGACCCACCCTCCCAACAGTTCGAGATCACTGACCCACTCTCTACACACTCAGAGATGCCCCTGTCCACTCTCCCCCACACTCAAAGATACCTGACCCACTCTCCCCACACTCAGAAACCCCAGACCATCTCTCCCCACACTCAGAGACCCGACCCACTCTCCCCACACTCAGAGACCCCCAAGACCCACTCTGCCTACACTCAGAGATCTCACTGTCCACTCTCCCCACACTCAGAGATCCCCCGACCCACTCTACCCACACGCAGAGATCACTGACCCACTATCTCCACACTCAGAGATGCCCCTGTCCACTCTCCCCCATACTCAAAGATCCCTGACCCACTCTCCCCACACTCAGAAACCCCAGACCATCTCTCCCCACACTCAGAGACCCGACCCACTCTCCCCACACTCAGAGACCCCCAAGACCCACTCTGCCTACACTCAGAGATCTCACTGTCCACTCTCCCCACACTCAGAGATCCCTGTCCCACTCTACCCACACTCAGAGATCCCTCAGACCCACTCTCCCCACACTCAAAGATCACTGTCCCACTCTACCCACACACAGAGATCCCACAGACCATCTCTCCCCACACTCAGAGATCCCTGATCCACTCTCCCAACACTCAGAGATCCCTCAGACCATCTCTCCCCACACAGAGATCTCCCTGTCCACTCTCCCCACACTCAGAGATCCCTGTCCCACTTTCCCCACACTCAGAGATCCCTGTCCCACTCTCCCCACACTCAGAGATCCCTCAGACCCACTCTCCCCACACTCAGAGATCCCCGTCCCACTCTCCCCACACTCAGAGATCCCTCAGACCCACTCTCCCCACACTCAGAGATCCCTGACCCACTCTCCCCACACTCAGAGATCCCTCAGACCCACTCTCCCCACACTCAGAGATCCCAGACCCACTCTCCCCACACTCAGAGATCCCCGTCCCACTCTCCCCACACTCAGAGATCCCTGACTCACTCTCCCCACACTCAGAGATCCCAGACCCACTCTCCCCACACTCAGAGATCCCTGACCCACTCTCCCCACACTCAGAGATCCCCGTCCCACTCTCCCCACACTCAGAGATCCCTCAGACCCACTCTCCCCACACTCAAATATCCCTGACCCACTCTCCCCACACTCAGAGACCCCTCAAACCCACTCTCCCCAGACTCAAATATCCCAGACACACTCTCCACACAGAGACCCCGACCCACTCTCCCCACACTCAGAGACCCCTCAGACCCACTCTCCCCACACTCAGAGACCCAGTCCCACTCTCCCCACATTCAGAGACCCAGACCCACTCTCCCCCCACTCAGAGATCCCTGACCCACTCTCCCCACGGTCAGAGATCCCTCAGACTCACTCTCCCCACACTCAGAGATCCCTGACCCACTTTCCCCACACTCAAAGATCCCGGTCCACTCTCCCCACACTCAGAGATCCCTGTCCCACTCTCCCCACACTCAGAGATCCCTCAGACCCACTCTCCCCACATTCAGAGATCGCTCACACCCACTCTCCCCACACACAGAGATCCCTGACCCACTCTCCCCACACTCAGAGATCCCTGACACGAACTCTCCCCACACTCGGAGATCCCAGATCCACTCTCCCCACACTCAGAGTAAAAGACCCACTCTCTCCACACTCAGAGATCCCAGACACACTCTCCCCACATTCAGAGATCGCTCACACCCACTCTCCCCACACACAGAGATCCCTGACCCACTCTCCCCACACTCAGAGATCCCTGACATGAACTCTCCCCACACTCGGAGATCCCAGATCCACTCTCCCCACACTCAGAGTAAAAGACCCACTCTCTCCACACTCAGAGATCCCAGACCCACTCTCCCCACATTCAGAGACCCGACCCACTCTCCCCACACTCAGAGATCCCTGACCCACTCTCCCCACACTCAGAGATCTCACTGTCCACTCTCCCCACATTCAGAGACCCCTCAGACCCACTCTCCTCACACTTAGGGACCCAGACCCACTCTCCCCACACTGAGAGATACGAGACACCCACTCCCCACAGTCAGAGATCCCTGACCCACTCTCGCCACACTCCGAGATCCCAGACCCACTCTCCCCACATTCAGAGACCCGACCCACTCTCCCCACACTCAGAGATCCCAGATCCACTCTCCCCACAATCAGAGACCCAGACCCACTCTCTCCACACTCAGAGATCCCTGAACCACTCTCCCCACATTCAGACATCCCTGATCCAATCTCCCCACACTCAGAGATCCCCCTGTCCACTCTCCCCACACTCAGAGATCCCTGACCCACTCTCGCCACACTCAGAGATCCCCCTGTCCACTTTCCCCACACTCAGAGATCCCTGACCCTCTCTCCCCTCACACAGAGATCCCCCTGTCCACTCTCCCCACTCTCAGAGATCCCTGACCCACTCTCCCCACATTCAGAGACCCAGACCCACTCTCTACACAGTCAGACATCCCTCAGACCCACTCTCCCCACACCCAGAGATCCCTGACCCACTCTACCCAAACTCAGAGATCCCAACCCCACTCGCCCCACATTCAGACATCGCTGAACCACTCTCCCCACATTCAGAGACACAGACCCACTCTCCACACAGTCAGAGACCCCGACCCACTCTTCCCACACTCAGAGTAAAAGACCCACTCTCTCCACACTCAGAGATCCCTGACCCACTCTACCCACACAGAGATCTCCCTGTCCACTCTCCTCACACTCAGAGATCCCAGTCCCACTCTCCCCACATACAGAGACCCAGACCCACTCTCCCCCCACTCAGAGATCCCTGACCCACTGTCCCCACACACAGAGATCCCTGCCCCACTCTCCCCACACTCAGAGATCCCTGACACGAACTCTCCCCACACACAGAGATCCCTGACCCACTCTCCCCACACTCAGAGATCCCTGACACGAACTCTCCCCACACTCGGAGATCCCAGATCCACTCTCCCCACACTCAGAGTAAAAGACCCACTCTCTCCACACTCAGAGATCCCAGACCTACTCTCCCCACATTCAGAGACCCGACACACTCTCCCAACACTCAGAGATCTCACTGTCCACTCTCCCCACATTCAGAGACCCCTCAGACCCACTCTCCCCACACTTAGGGACCCAGACCCAATCTCCCCACACTGAGAGATACGAGACACCCACTCTCCCCACAGTCAGAGATCCCTGACCCACTCTCGCCACACTCCGAGATCCCAGACCCACTCTCCCCGCATTCAGAGACCCGACCCACTCTCCACACACTCAGAGATCCCAGACCCACTCTCCCCACACTCAGAGATCCCAGATCCACTCTCCCCACAATCAGAGACCCAGACCTACTCTCCACACACTCAGAGATCCCTGAACCACTCTCCCCACATTCAGACATCCCTGACCCACTCTCCCCACACTCAGAGATCCAGACCCACTCTCCCCACACTCAGAGACCAAGACCCATTCTTCCCACACTCAGAGATCCCTGACCCACTCTCCCCACACTCAGAGATCCCCCTGTCCACTCTCCCCACACTCAGAGATCCCTGACCCACTCTCCCCACACTCAGAGATCCCCCTGTCCACTTTCCCCAAACTCAGAGATCCCTGACCCACTCTACCCACACAGAGATCTCCCTGTCCACTCTCCTCACACTCAGAGATCCCAGTCCCACTCTCCCCACATACAGAGACCGAGACCCACTCTCCCCCCACTCAGAGATCCCTGACCCACTCTCCCCACACACAGAGATCCCTGCCCCACTCTCCCCACACTCAGAGATCCCTGACACGAACTCTCCCCACACACAGAGATCCCTGACCCACTCTCCCCACACTCAGAGATCCCTGACACGAACTCTCCCCACACTCGGAGATCCCAGATCCACTCTCCCCACACTCAGAGTAAAAGACCCACTCTCTCCACACTCAGAGATCCCAGACCCACTCTCCCCACATTCAGAGACCCGACACACTCTCCCAACACTCAGAGATCTCACTGTCCACTCTCCCCACATTCAGAGACCCCTCAGACCCACTCTCCCCACACTTAGGGACCCAGACCCAATCTCCCCACACTGAGAGATACGAGACACCCACTCTCCCCACAGTCAGAGATCCCTGACCCACTCTCGCCACACTCCGAGATCCCAGACCCACTCTCCCCGCATTCAGAGACCCGACCCACTCTCCCCACACTCAGAGATCCCAGACCCACTCTCCCCACACTCAGAGATCCCAGATCCACTCTCCCCACAATCAGAGACCCAGACCTACTCTCCACACACTCAGAGATCCCTGAACCACTCTCCCCACATTCAGACATCCCTGACCCACTCTCCCCACACTCAGAGATCCAGACCCACTCTCCCCACACTCAGAGACCAAGACCCATTCTTCCCACACTCAGAGATCCCTGACCCACTCTCCCCACACTCAGAGATCCCCCTGTCCACTCTCCCCACACTGAGAGATCCCTGACCCTCTCTCCCCACACTCAGAGATCCCCCTGTCCACTTTCCCCACACTCAGAGATCCCTGACCCTCTCTCCCCTCACACAGAGATCCCCCTGTCCACTCTCCCCACTCTCAGAGATCCCTGACCCACTCTCCCCACATTCAGAGACCCAGACCCACTCTCTACACAGTCAGACATCCCTCAGACCCACTCTCCCCACACCCAGAGATCCCTGACCCACTCTCCCCAAACTCAGAGATCCCAACCCCACTCTCCCCACATTCAGACATCGCTGAACCACTGTCCCCACACTCAGGGACCCAGACCCACTCTCCACACACTCAGAGATACCTGACACCCACTCTCCCCACACTCAGAGGTACCTGACTCCCACTCTCCCCACAGTCAGAGATCCCTGACCCACTCTCCCCACACTCAGAGATCCATGTCCCACTCTCCCCACACTCAGAGATCCCAGACCCACTTTCCCCACACTCAGAGACCCCTCAGACCCACCCTCCCCACAGTCCGAGATCACTGACCCACTCTCTACACACTCAGAGATCCCCCGACCCACTCAACCCACACGCAGAGATCACTGACCCACTATCTCCACACTCAGAGATGCCCCTGTCCACTCTCCCCCACACTCAAAGATCCCTGACCCACTCACCCACACTCAGAAACCCCAGACCATCTCTCCCCACACTCAGAGACCCGACCCACTCTCCCCACACTCAGAGACCCCGAAGGCCCACTCTGCCTACACTCAGAGATCTCACTGTCCACTCTCCCCACACTCAGAGATCCCTGTCCCACTCTCCCAACACTCAGAGATCCCTCAGACCATCTCTCCCCACACAGAGATCTCCCTGTCCACTCTCCCCACACTCAGAGATCCCTGTCCCACTTTCCCCACACTCAGAGATCCCCCTGTCCACTCTCCCCACACTCAGAGATCCCTGACCCACTCTCCCCACACTCAGAGATCCCTGACCCACTCTCCCCACACTCAGAGATCCCAGACCCACTCTCCACACAATCAGAGATCCCTCAGACCCACTCTCCCCACACTCAGAGATCCCCGTCCCACTCTCCCCACACTCAGAGATCCCTCAGACCCACTCTCCCCACACTCAGAGATACCTGACCCACTCTCCCCACACTCAGAGATCCCTCAGACCCACTCTCCCCACACTCAGAGATACCAGACCCACTCTCCCCACACTCAGATCCCTCAGACCCACTCTCCCCACACTCAGAGATCCCCGTCCCACTCTCCCCACACTCAGAGATCCCTGACCCACTCTCCCCACACTCAGAGATCCCAGACCCACTCTCCCCACACTCAGAGATCCCTGACCCACTCTACCCACACTCAGAGATCCCCGTCCCACTCTCCCCACACTCAGAGATCCCTCAGACCCACTCTCCCCACACTCAAATATCCCTGACCCACTCTCCCCACACTCAGAGACCCCTCAAACCCACTCTCCCCAGACTCAAATATCCCAGACACACTCTCCACACAGTCAGAGACCCCGACCCACTCTCCCCACACTCAGAGACCCCTCAGATCCACTCTCCCCACACTCAGAGACCCAGTCCCACTCTCCCCACATTCAGACACCCAGACCCACTCTCCCCCCACTCAGAGATCCCTGACCCACTCTACCCACGGTCAGAGATCCCTCAGACTCACTCTCCCCACACTCAGAGATCCCTGACCCACTTTCCCCACACTCAAAGAACCCTGTCCACTCTCCCCACCCTCAGAGATCCCTGTCCCACTCTCCCCACACTCAGAGATCCCTCAGACCCACTCTCCCCACATTCAGAGATCGCTCACACCCACTCTCCCCACACACAGAGATCCCTGACACGAACTCTCCCCACACTCGGAGATCCCAGATCCACTCTCCCCACACTCAGAGTAAAAGACCCACTCTCTCCACACTCAGAGATCCCAGACCCACTCTCCCCACATTCAGAGACCCGACACACTCTCCCAACACTCAGAGATCTCACTGTCCACTCTCCCCACATTCAGAGACCCCTCAGACCCACTCTCCCCACACTTAGGGACCCAGACCCAATCTCGCCACACTGAGAGATACGAGACACCCACTCTCCCCACAGTCAGAGATCCCTGACCCACTCTCACCACACTCCGAGATCCCAGACCCACTCTCCCCACATTCAGAAACCCGACCTACTCTCCCCACACTCAGAGATCCCAGACCCACTCTCCCCACATTCAGAGACCCGACCTACTCTCCCCACACTCAGAGATCCCAGACCCACTCTCCCCACATTCAGAGACCCGACCCACTCTCCCCACACTCAGAGATCCCAGAGCCACTCTCCCCACACTCAGAGATCCCAGATCCTCTCTCCCCACCATCAGAGACCCAGACCCACTCTCTCCACACTCAGAGATCCCAGACCCACTCTCCCCACATTCAGAGATCCGACCTACTCTCCACACACTCAGAAATCCCTGAACCACTCTCCCCACATTCAGACATCCCTGACCCACTCTCCCCACACTCAGAGATCCGGACCCACTCTCCCCACACTCAGAGAACCCCCTGTCCACTTTCCCCACACTCAGAGATCCCTGACCCTCTCTCCCCTCACACAGAGATCCCCCTGTCCACTCTCCCCACTCTCAGAGATCCCTGACCCACTCTCCCCACATTCAGAGACCCAGACCCACTCTCTACACAGTCAGACATCCCTCAGACCCACTCTCCCCACACCCAGAGATCCCTGACCCACTCTCCCCAAACTCAGAGATCCCAACCCCACTCTCCCCACATTCAGACATCGCTGAACCACTCTCCCCACATTCAGAGACACAGACCCACTCTCCACACAGTCAGAGACCCCGACCCACTCTTCCCACACTCAGAGATCCCAACCCCACTCTCCCCACATTCAGTCATCGCTGAACCACTCTCCCCACATTCAGAGACACAGACCCACTCTCCACACAGTCAGAGACTCCGACCCACTCTCCCCACACTCAGAGAACCCTCAGACCCACTCTCCCCACATTCAGAGACACAGACCCACTCTCCACACAGTCAGAGACCCCGACACACTCTCCCCACACTCAGAGACCCCTCAGACCAACTCTCCCCACACTTAGAGTTCCCTGACCCACTCTCCCCACACTCAGAGACCCCTCAGACCCACTCTCCCCACACTCAGGGACCCAGACCCACTCTCCCCACACTCAGAGATCCCTGACACCCACTCTCCCCACACTCAGAGGTACCTGACACCCACTCTCCCCACAGTCACAGATCCCTGACCCACTCTCCCCACACTCAGAGATCCCTGAACCACTCTCCGCACAATAAGAGATCCCAGGCACACTCTCCCCACACTCAGAGACCCCTACCCACTCTCCCCACACTCAGAGACCCTGACCCACTCTCCCCAGACTCAGAGATTCTGACCCACTCTCCCCACATTCAGAGATCCCAGACCCACTCTCCCCACACTCAGACATCCCCCTGTCCACTCTCCTCACACTCAGAGATCCCAGTCCCACTCTCTCCACGGTCAGAGATCCCTCAGACTCACTCTCCCCACACTCAGAGATCCCTGACCCACTTTCCCCACACTCAAAGATCCCTCTCCACTCTCCCCACACTCAGAGATCCCTGTCCCACTCTCCCCACACTCAGAGACCCCTCAGACCCACTCTCCCCACACAGAGTTCCCTGACCCACTCTCCCCACACTCAGAGACCCCTCAGACCCACTCTCCCCACACTCAGGGACCCAGACCCACTCTCCCCACACTCAGAGATACCTGACACCCACTCTCCCCACACTCAGAGGTACCTGACACCCACTCTCCCCACAGTCAGAGATCCCTGACCCACTCTCCCCACACTCAGAGATCCCTGAACCACTCTCCCCACATTCAGAGACCCAGACCCACTCTCCCCACACTCAGAGACCCCGACCCACTATCCGCACAATAAGAGATCCCAGACACACTCTCACAACACTCAGAGACCCCTACCCACTCTCCCCACACTCAGAGACCCTGACCCACTCTCCCCAGACTCAGAGATTCTGACCCACTCTCCCCACATTCAGAGATCCCATACCCACTCTCCCCACACTCAGACATCCCCCTGTCCACTCTCCTCACACTCAGAGATCCCAGTCCCACTCTCTCCACGGTCAGAGATCCCTCAGACTCACTCTCCCCACACTCAGAGATCCCTGACCCACTTTCCCCACACTCAAAGATCCCTCTCCACTCTCCCCACACTCAGAGATCCCTGTCCCACTCTCCCCACACTCAGAGACCCCTCAGACCCACTCTCCCCACACAGAGTTCCCTGACCCACTCTCCCCACACTCAGAGATCCCTCAGACCCACTCTCCCCACACTCAGGGACCCAGACCCACTCTCCCCACACTCAGAGATACCTGACACCCACTCTCCCCACACTCAGAGGTACCTGACACCCACTCTCCCCACAGTCAGAGATCCCTGACCCACTCACCCAACACTCAGAGATCCCTGAACCACTCTCCCCACATTCAGAGACCCAGACCCACTCTCCCCACGCTCAGAGACCCCGACCCACTCTCCGCACAATAAGAGATCCCAGACACACTCTCCCCACACTCAGAGACCCCTACCCACTCTCCCCACACTCAGAGACTCTGACCCACTCTCCCCAGACTCAGAGATTCTGTCCCACTCTCCCCACACTCAGAGATCCCTCAGACCCACTCTCCCCACATTCAGAGATCGCTCACACCCACTCTCCCCACACACAGAGATCCCTGACCCACTCTCCCCACACTCAGAGATCCCTGACACGAACTCTCCCCACACTCGGAGATCCCAGATCCACTCTCCCCACACTCAGAGTAAAAGACCCACTCTCTCCACACTCAGAGATCCCAGACCCACTCTCCCCACAGTCAGAGATCCCTGACCCACTCTCGCCACACTCCGAGATCCCAGACCCACTCTCCCCACACTCAGAGATCCCAGATCCACTCTCCCCACAATCAGAGACCCAGACCCACTCTCTCCACACTCAGAGATCCCAGACCCACTCTCACCACACTCAGAGATCCCAGACCCACTCTCCCCACATTCAGAGATCCGACCTACTCTCCACACACTCAGAGATCCCTGAACCACTCTCCCCAAATACAGACATCCCTGACCCACTCTCCCCACACTCAGAGATCCAGACCCACTCTCCCCACACTCAGAGATCCCCCTGTCCACTTTCCCCACACTCAGAGATCCCTGACCCTCTCTCCCCACATTCAGAGACCCAGACCCACTCTCTACACAGTCAGACATCCCTCAGACCCACTCTCCCCACACCCAGAGATCCCTGACCCACTCTCCCCAAACTCAGAGATCCCAACCCCACTCTTCCCACATTCAGACATCGCTGAACCACTCTCCCCACATTCAGAGACACAGACCCACTCTCCACACAGTCAGAGACCCCGACCCACTCTCCCCACACTCAGAGACCTCTCAGACCCACTCTCCCCACACTCAGAGTTCCCTAACCCACTCTCCCCACACTCAGTGACCCCTCACACCCACTCTCCCCACATTCAGGGACCCAGGCCCACTCTCCCCACACTCAGAGATACCTGACACCCACTCTCCCCACAGTCAGAGATCCCTGACCCACTCTCCCCACACTCAGAGATCCCTGAACCACTCTCCCCACATTCAGAGATCCCAGACCCACTCTCCCCACACTCAGAGACCCCGACCCACTCTCCGCACAATAAGAGATCCCAGACACACTCTCCCCACACTCAGAGACCCCTACCCACTCTCCCCACACTCAGAGACCCTGACCCACTCTCCCCAGACTCAGAGATTCTGACCCACTCTCCCCACATTCAGAGATCACAGACCCACTCTCCCCACACTCAGACATCCCAGTCCCACTCTCTCCACGGTCAGAGATCCCTCAGACTCACTCTCCCCACACTCAGAGATCCCTGACCCACTTACCCCACACTCAAAGATCCCTCTCCACTCTCCCCACACTCAGAGATCCCTGTCCCACTCTCCCCACACTCAGAGATCCCTCAGACCCACTCTCCCCACATTCAGAGATCGCTCACACCCACTCTCCACACACACAGAGATCCCTGACCCACTCTCCCCACACTCAGAGATCCCTGACACGAACTCTCCCCACACTCGGAGATCCCAGATCCACTCTCCCCACACTCAGAGTAAAAGACCCACTCTCTCCACACTCAGAGATCCCAGACCTACTCTCCCCACATTCAGAGACCCGACCCACTCTCCCCACACTCAGAGATCTCACTGTCCACTCTTCCCACATTCAGAGACCCCTCAGACCCACTCTCGCCACACTCCGAGATCCCAGACCCACTCTCCCCACATTCAGAGACCCGACCCACTCTCCCCACACTCAGAGATCCCAGACCCACTCTCCCCACACTCAGAGATCCCAGATCCACTCTCCCCACAATCAGAGACCCAGACCCACTCTCTCCACACTCAGAGATCCCAGACCCACTCTCACCACACTCAGAGATCCCAGACCCACTCTCCCCACATTCAGAGATCCGACCTACTCTCCACACACTCAGAGATCCCTGAACCACTCTCCCCAAATACAGACATCCCTGACCCACTCTCCCCTCACTCAGAAATCCAGACCCACTCTCCCCACACTCAGAGATCCCCCTGTCCACTTTCCTCACACTCAGAGATCCCTGACCCTCTCTCCCCTCACACAGATATCCCTCTGTCCACTCTCCCCACTCTCAGAGATCCCTGACCCACTCTCCCCACATTCAGAGACCCAGACCCACTCTCTACACAGTCAGACATCCCTCAGACCCACTCTCCCCACACCCAGAGATCCCTGACCCACTCTCCCCAAACTCAGAGATCCCAACCCCACTCTTCCCACATTCAGACATCGCTGAACCACTCTCCCCACATTAAGAGACACAGACCCACACTCCACACAGTCAGAGACCCCGACCCACTCTCCCCACACTCAGAGACCCCTCAGACCCACTCTCCCCACACTCAGAGTTCCCTGACCCACTCTCCCCACACTCAGTGACCCCTCACACCCACTCTCCCCACACTCAGGGACCCAGACCCACTCTCCCCACACTCAGAGATACCTGACACCCACTCTCCCCACAGTCAGAGATCCCTGACCCACTCTCCCCACACTCAGAGATCCCTGAACCACTCTCCCCACATTCAGAGACCCCGACCCACTCTCCCCACAATAAGAGATCCCAGACACACTCTCCCCACACTCAGAGACCCTGACCCACTCTCCCCACACTCAGAGATTCTGTCCCACTCTCCCCACATTCAGAGATCCCTGACCCACTCTCCCCACACAGAGATCTCCCTGTCCACTCTACTCACACTCAGAGATCCCAGACCCACTCTCCCCTCACTCAGAGACGCCTCAAACCCACTTTCCCCACACTCAGAGATCCCAGACCCACTCTCTCCACACTCAGAGATCCCTCAGACCCACTCTCACCACACTCTAAGATCCCTGACACACTCTCCACACACTCAGGGATCCCTGACACACTCTCTCCACACAGAGATCCCTCAGACCTAATCTCACCACACTCTAAGATCCCTGACACACTCTCCACACACTCAGAGATCCCTGACACTCTCCCCACACTCAGAGATCGCTGGCACCCACTCTCCCCACACTCACAGATACCTGACACCCACTCTCCCCACACTCAGAGATCCCAGACCCACTCTCCCCACACTCAGAGATCCCTGACACGAACTCTCCCCACTCTCAGAGATCCCAAACCCACTCTCCCGACATTCAGAGACCCGACCCACTCTCCCCACACTCAGAGATCCCAGACCAACTCTCCCCACACTCAGAGATCCCAGACACACTCTCCCCACATTCAGAGACCCGACCCACTCTCCCCACCTCAGAGTTCCCAGATCCACTCTCCCCACACTCAGAGATCCCAGATCCACTCTCCCCACACTCAGAGACCCAGACCCGCTATCTCCACACTCAGAGATCCCAGACCCACTTTCCCCACACTCAGTGATCCCCCTGTCCACTCTCCCCACACTCAGAGATACTGACCCACTCTCCCCACACTCAGAGACCCCTCAGACACACTCTCCCCACACTCAGAGATCCCAGACCCACTCTCTCCACACTCAGAGATCCCTCAGACCCACTCTCACCACACTCTAAGATCCCTGACACACCCTCCCCACACTCAGAGATCCCAGACCCACACTCCCCACATTCAGAGACCCGACCTACTCTCCCCACACTCAGAGATCCCAGACCCACTTTCCCCACACTCTGAGATCCCCCTGTCCACTCTCCCCACACTCAGAGATCCCAGACCCACTCTCCCCACATTCAGAGACCCGACCCACTCTCCCCACACTCAGAGATCCCAGACCAACTCTCCCCACACTCAGAGATCCCAGACCCACTCTCCCCACATTCAATGACCCGACCCACTCTCCCCACACTCAGAGATCCCAGATCCACTCTCCCCACACTCAGAGATCCCAGATCCACTCTCCCCACACTCAGAGACCCAGACCCACTCTCTCCACACTCAGAGATCCCAGACCCACTCTCACAACATTCAGAGACCCTACCTACTCTCCCCACACTCAGAGATCCCAGACCCACTCTCCCCACATTCAATGACCCGACCCACTCTCCCCACACTCAGAGATCCCAGATCCACTCTCCCCACACTCAGAGATCCCAGATCCACTCTCCCCACACTCAGAGACCCAGACCCACTCTCTCCACACTCAGAGATCCCAGACCCACTCTCACAACATTCAGAGACCCTACCTACTCTCCCCACACTCAGAGATCCCAGACCCACTTTCCCCACACTCAGTGATCCCCCTGTCCACTCTCCCCACACTCAGAGATCCCTGACCCACACTCCCCACACTCTGAGATCCCCCTGTCCACTCTCCCCACACTCAGAGATACTGACCCACTCTCCCCACACTCAGAGACCCCTCAGACACACTCTCCCCACACTCAGAGATCCCTCAGACCCACTCTCACCACACTCTAAGATCCCTGACACACTCTCCCCACACTCAGATATCCCAGACCTATACTCTCCACACTCAGAGATCCCTCAAACCCACTCTCACCACACTCACAGATACCTGACACCCACTCTCCCCACACTCAGAGATCCCAGACCCACTCTCCCCACACTCAGAGATCCCTGACCCACTCTCCACACACTCAGAGATCCCTGACACACTCTCCCCACACTCAGAGATCCCTCAGACCCACTCCCCCCACACTCAGAGATCCCTGACACGAACTCTCCCCACACTCAGAGATCCCTCAGACCCACTCTCCCCACACAGAGAGATCTCCCTGTCCACTCTCCCCACACTCAGAGATCCCTGTCCCACTCTCCCCTCACTCAGAGATCCCTCAGACCCACTCTACCCACATTCAGAGATCGCTCACACCCATTCTCCCCACACACAGAGATCCCTGAACCACTCTCCCCACACTCAGAGATCCCAGACCCACACTCCCCACATTCAGAGACCCGACCTACTCTCCCCACACTCAGAGATCCCAGACCCACTTTCCCCACACTCAGTGATCCCCCTGTCCACTCTCCCCACACTCAGAGATCCCTGACCCACTCTCCCTACACTCTGAGATCCCCCTGTCCGCTCTCCCCACACTCCGAGATCCCAGACCCACTCTCCCCACACTCAGAGATCCCAGATCCACTCTCCCCACAATCAGAGACCCAGACCCACTCTCTCCACACTCAGAGATCCCAGACCCACTCTCACCACACTCAGAGATCCCAGACCCACTCTCCCCACATTCAGAGATCCGACCTACTCTCCACACACTCAGAGATCCCTGAACCACTCTCCCCAAATACAGACATCCCTGACCCACTCTCCCCACACTCAGAGATCCAGACCCACTCTCCCCACACTCAGAGATCCCCCTGTCCACTTTCCCCACACTCAGAGATCCCTGACCCTCTCTCCCCACATTCAGAGACCCAGACC
Organism: Hemitrygon akajei; assembly: GCF_048418815.1. Lineage (NCBI taxonomy): Eukaryota > Metazoa > Chordata > Chondrichthyes > Myliobatiformes > Dasyatidae > Hemitrygon > Hemitrygon akajei. The sequence goes on along the minus strand of NC_133128.1, from coordinate 108,618,168 downwards.
CACTCTCTACACAGTCAGACATCCCTCAGACCCACTCTCCCCACACCCAGAGATCCCTGACCCACTCTCCCCAAACTCAGAGATCCCAACCCCACTCTTCCCACATTCAGACATCGCTGAACCACTCTCCCCACATTCAGAGACACAGACCCACACTCCACACAGTCAGAGACCCCGACCCACTCTCCCCACACTCAGAGACCTCTCAGACCCACTCTCCCCACACTCAGAGTTCCCTAACCCACTCTCCCCACACTCAGTGACCCCTCACACCCACTCTCCCCACATTCAGGGACCCAGGCCCACTCTCCCCACACTCAGAGATACCTGACACCCACTCTCCCCACAGTCAGAGATCCCTGACCCACTCTCCCCACACTCAGAGATCCCTGAACCACTCTCCCCACATTCAGAGATCCCAGACCCACTCTCCCCACACTCAGAGACCCCGACCCACTCTCCGCACAATAAGAGATCCCAGACACACTCTCCCCACACTCAGAGACCCCTACCCACTCTCCCCACACTCAGAGACCCTGACCCACTCTCCCCAGACTCAGAGATTCTGACCCACTCTCCCCACATTCAGAGATCACAGACCCACTCTCCCCACACTCAGACATCCCAGTCCCACTCTCTCCACGGTCAGAGATCCCTCAGACTCACTCTCCCCACACTCAGAGATCCCTGACCCACTTACCCCACACTCAAAGATCCCTCTCCACTCTCCCCACACTCAGAGATCCCTGTCCCACTCTCCCCACACTCAGAGATCCCTCAGACCCACTCTCCCCACATTCAGAGATCGCTCACACCCACTCTCCACACACACAGAGATCCCTGACCCACTCTCCCCACACTCAGAGATCCCTGACACGAACTCTCCCCACACTCGGAGATCCCAGATCCACTCTCCCCACACTCAGAGTAAAAGACCCACTCTCTCCACACTCAGAGATCCCAGACCTACTCTCCCCACATTCAGAGACCCGACCCACTCTCCCCACACTCAGAGATCTCACTGTCCACTCTTCCCACATTCAGAGACCCCTCAGACCCACTCTCGCCACACTCCGAGATCCCAGACCCACTCTCCCCACATTCAGAGACCCGACCCACTCTCCCCACACTCAGAGATCCCAGACCCACTCTCCCCACACTCAGAGATCCCAGATCCACTCTCCCCACAATCAGAGACCCAGACCCACTCTCTCCACACTCAGAGATCCCAGACCCACTCTCACCACACTCAGAGATCCCAGACCCACTCTCCCCACATTCAGAGATCCGACCTACTCTCCACACACTCAGAGATCCCTGAACCACTCTCCCCAAATACAGACATCCCTGACCCACTCTCCCCTCACTCAGAAATCCAGACCCACTCTCCCCACACTCAGAGATCCCCCTGTCCACTTTCCCCACACTCAGAGATCCCTGACCCTCTCTCCCCTCACACAGATATCCCTCTGTCCACTCTCCCCACTCTCAGAGATCCCTGACCCACTCTCCCCACATTCAGAGACCCAGACCCACTCTCTACACAGTCAGACATCCCTCAGACCCACTCTCCCCACACCCAGAGATCCCTGACCCACTCTCCCCAAACTCAGAGATCCCAACCCCACTCTTCCCACATTCAGACATCGCTGAACCACTCTCCCCACATTAAGAGACACAGACCCACACTCCACACAGTCAGAGACCCCGACCCACTCTCCCCACACTCAGAGACCCCTCAGACCCACTCTCCCCACACTCAGAGTTCCCTGACCCACTCTCCCCACACTCAGTGACCCCTCACACCCACTCTCCCCACACTCAGGGACCCAGACCCACTCTCCCCACACTCAGAGATACCTGACACCCACTCTCCCCACAGTCAGAGATCCCTGACCCACTCTCCCCACACTCAGAGATCCCTGAACCACTCTCCCCACATTCAGAGACCCAGACCCACTCTCCCCACACTCAGAGACCCCGACCCACTCTCCCCACAATAAGAGATCCCAGACACATTCTCCCCACACTCAGAGACCCTGACCCACTCTCCCCACACTCAGAGATTCTGTCCCACTCTCCCCACATTCAGAGATCCCTGACCCACTCTCCCCACACAGAGATCTCCCTGTCCACTCTACTCACACTCAGAGATCCCAGACCCACTCTCCCCTCACTCAGAGACGCCTCAAACCCACTTTCCCCACACTCAGAGATCCCAGACCCACTCTCTCCACACTCAGAGATCCCTCAGACCCACTCTCACCACACTCTAAGATCCCTGACACACTCTCCACACACTCAGGGATCCCTGACACACTCTCTCCACACAGAGATCCCTCAGACCTAATCTCACCACACTCTAAGATCCCTGACACACTCTCCACACACTCAGAGATCCCTGACACTCTCCCCACACTCAGAGATCGCTGGCACCCACTCTCCCCACACTCACAGATACCTGACACCCACTCTCCCCACACTCAGAGATCCCAGACCCACTCTCCCCACACTCAGAGATCCCTGACACGAACTCTCCCCACACTCAGAGATCCCAAACCCACTCTCCCGACATTCAGAGACCCGACCCACTCTCCCCACACTCAGAGATCCCAGACCAACTCTCCCCACACTCAGAGATCCCAGACACACTCTCCCCACATTCAGAGACCCGACCCACTCTCCCCACCTCAGAGTTCCCAGATCCACTCTCCCCACACTCAGAGATCCCAGATCCACTCTCCCCACACTCAGAGACCCAGACCCACTCTCTCCACACTCAGAGATCACAGACCCACTCTCCCCACACTCAGAGATCCCAGACCCACTCTCCCCTCACTCAGAGACGCCTCAAACCCACTTTCCCCACACTCAGAGATCCCAGACCCACTCTCTCCACACTCAGAGATCCCTCAGACCCACTCTCACCACACTCTAAGATCCCTGACACACTCTCCACACACTCAGGGATCCCTGACACACTCTCTCCACACAGAGATCCCTCAGACCTAATCTCACCACACTCTAAGATCCCTGACACACTCTCCACACACTCAGAGATCCCTGACACTCTCCCCACACTCAGAGATCGCTGGCACCCACTCTCCCCACACTCACAGATACCTGACACCCACTCTCCCCACACTCAGAGATCCCAGACCCACTCTCCCCACACTCAGAGATCCCTGACACGAACTCTCCCCACACTCAGAGATCCCAAACCCACTCTCCCGACATTCAGAGACCCGACCCACTCTCCCCACACTCAGAGATCCCAGACCAACTCTCCCCACACTCAGAGATCCCAGACACACTCTCCCCACATTCAGAGACCCGACCCACTCTCCCCACCTCAGAGTTCCCAGATCCACTCTCCCCACACTCAGAGATCCCAGATCCACTCTCCCCACACTCAGAGACCCAGACCCACTCTCCCCACACTCAGAGATCCCAGACCCACTCTCCCCACACTCAGAGACCCAGACCCACTCTCCCCACACTCAGAGATCCCAGATCCACTCTCCCCACACTCAGAGACCCAGACCCACTCTCCCCACACTCAGAGATCCCAGACCCACTCTCCCCACACTCAGAGACCCAGACCCACTCTCCCCACACTCAGAGACCCAGACCCACTCTCCCCACACTCAGAGATCCCAGACCCACTCTCCCCACACTCAGAGATCCCAGACCCACTCTCCCCACACTCAGTGATCCCCCTGTCCACTTTCCCCACACTCAGTGATCCCCCTGTCCACTCTCCCCACACTCAGAGATACTGACCCACTCTCCCCACACTCAGAGACCCCTCAGACACACTCTCCCCACACTCAGAGATCCCAGACCCACTCTCTCCACACTCAGAGATCCCTCAGACCCACTCTCACCACACTCTAAGATCCCTGACACACCCTCCCCACACTCAGAGATCCCAGACCCACACTCCCCACATTCAGAGACCCGACCTACTCTCCCCACACTCAGAGATCCCAGACCCACTTTCCCCACACTCTGAGATCCCCCTGTCCACTCTCCCCACACTCAGAGATCCCAGACCCACTCTCCCCACATTCAATGACCCGACCCACTCTCCACACTCAGAGATCCCAGATCCACTCTCCCCACACTCAGAGATCCCAGATCCACTCTCCCCACACTCAGAGACCCAGACCCACTCTCTCCACACTCAGAGATCCCAGACCCACTCTCTCCACACTCAGAGATCCCAGACCCACTCTCACAACATTCAGAGACCCTACCTACTCTCCCCACACTCAGAGATCCCTGACCCACTCTCCCCACACTCAGAGATCCCAGACCCACTTTCCCCACACTCAGTGATCCCCCTGTCCACTCTCCCCACACTCAGAGATCCCTGACCCACACTCCCCACACTCTGAGATCCCCCTGTCCACTCTCCCCACACTCAGAGATACTGACCCACTCTCCCCACACTCAGAGACCCCTCAGACACACTCTCACCACACTCTAAGATCCCTGACACACTCTCCCCACACTCAGATATCCCAGACCTATACTCTCCACACTCAGAGATCCCTCAAACCCACTCTCACCACACTCACAGATACCTGACACCCACTCTCCCCACACTCAGAGATCCCAGACCCACTCTCCCCACACTCAGAGATCCCTGACCCACTCTCCACACACTCAGAGATCCCTGACACACTCTCCCCACACTCAGAGATCCCTCAGACCCACTCCCCCCACACTCAGAGATCCCTGACACGAACTCTCCCCACACTCAGAGATCCCTCAGACCCACTCTCCCCACACAGAGAGATCTCCCTGTCCACTCTCCCCACACTCAGAGATCCCTGTCCCACTCTCCCCTCACTCAGAGATCCCTCAGACCCACTCTACCCACATTCAGAGATCGCTCACACCCATTCTCCCCACACACAGAGATCCCTGACCCACTCTCCCCACACTCAGAGATCCCAGACCCACACTCCCCACATTCAGAGACCCGACCTACTCTCCCCACACTCAGAGATCCCAGACCCACTTTCCCCACACTCAGTGATCCCCCTGTCCACTCTCCCCACACTCAGAGATCCCTGACACACTCTCCCTACACTCTGAGATCCCCCTGTCCGCTCTCCCCACACTCAGAGATACTGACCCACTCTCCCCACACTCAGAGACCCCTCAGACCCACTCTCCCCACACTCAGAGAACCCAGACCCACTCTCTCCACACTCAGAGATCCCTCAGACCCACTCTCACCACACTCTAAGATCCCTGACACACTCTCCCCACACTCAGAGATCCCAGACCTATATTCTCCACACTCAGAGATCCCTCAGACCCACTCTCACCACACTCTAAGATCCCTGACACACACTCCACACACTCAGAGATCCCTGACACACTCTCCCCACACTCAGAGATCTCTGACCCCCACACTCCCCACACTCAGAGATCTGTCAGACCCACTCTCCCCACACAGAGAGATCTCCCTGTCCACTCTCCCCACACTCAGAGATCCCTGTCCCACTCTCCCCACACTCAGAGATCCCTCAGACCCACTCTCCCCACATTCAGAGATCGCTCACACCCACTCTCCCCACACACAGAGATCCCTGAACCACTCTCCCCACACTCAGAGATCCCAGACCCACTCTCCCCACATTCAGAGATCGCTCACACCCACTCTCCCCACACACAGAGATCCCTGACCAACTCTTCCCACGCTCAGAGATCCCAGACCCTCTCTCCCCACATTCAGAGACCCGATCCACTCTCCCCACACTCAGAGATCTCACTGTCCACTCTCCCCACATTCAGAGACCCCTCAGACCCACTCTCCTGACACTCAGGGACCCAGACCCACTCTCCCCACACTCAGAGATCCCAGACCCACTCTCCCCACATTCAGAGACCCGACCTACTCTCCCCACACTCAGAGAACCCAGACCCACTTTCCCCACACTCAGTGATCCCCCTGTCCACTCTCCCCACACTCAGAGATCCATGACCCACTCTCCCCACACTCTGAGATCCCCCTGTCCACTCTCCCCACACTCAGAGATACTGACCCACTCTCCCCACACTCAGAGACCCCTCAGACCCACTCTCACCACACTCTAAGATCCCTGACCCCCACTCTCCCCACACTCAGAGATCCGTCAGACCCACTCTCCCCACTCAGAGAGATCTCCCTGTCCACTCTCCCCACACTCAGAGATCCCTGTCCACTCTCCCCACACTCAGAGATCCCTCAGACCCACTCTCCCCACATTCAGAGATCGCTCACACCCACTCTCCCCACACACAGAGATCCCTGACCCACTCTTACCACACTCAGAGATTCCAGACCCTCTCTCCCCACATTCAGAGACCCGACCAACTCTCCCCACACTCAGAGATCTCACTGTCCACTCTCCCCACATTCAGAGACCCCTCAGACCCACTCTCCCCACACTCAGGGACCCAGACCCACTCTCCCCACACAGAGATCTCCCTGACCACTCGCCTCACACTCAGAGATCCCAGACCCACTCTCCCCTCACTCAGAGATGCCTCAAACCCACTTTCCCCACACTCAAGAGATCCCAGACCCACTCTCTCCACACTCAGAGATCCCTCAGACCCACTCTCACCACACTCTAAGATCCCTGACACACTCTCTCCACACTCAGAGATCCCTCAGACCTACTCTCACCACACTCTAAGATCCCTGACACACTCTCCACACACTCAGAGATCCCTGACACACTCTCCCCACATTCAGAGACCCTGACCCACTCTCCCCACACTCAGAGATCGCTGGCACCCACTCTCCCCACACTCACAGATACCTGACACCCACTCTCCCCACACTCAGAGATCCCAGACCCACTCTCCCCACACTCAGAGATCCCTGACACGAACTCTCCCCACACTCAGAGATCCCAGACCCACTCTCCCGACATTCAGAGACCCGACCCACTCTCCCAACACTCAGAGATCCCAGACCAACTCTCCCCACACTCAGAGATCCCAGACACACTCTCCCCACATTCAGAGACCCGACCCACTCTCCCCACCTCAGAGTTCCCAGATCCACTCTCCCCACACTCAGAGATCCCAGATCCACTCTCCCCACACTCAGAGACCCAGACCCACTCTCTCCACACTCAGAGATCCCAGACCCACTCTCTCCACTCTCAGAGATCCCAGACCCACTCTCCCCACACTCAGAGATACTGACCCACTCTCCCCACTCTCAGAGACCCCTCAGACACACTCTCCCCACACTCAGAGATCCCAGACCCACTCTCTCCACACTCAGAGATCCCTCAGACCCACTCTCACCACACTCTAAGATCCCTGACACACCCTCCCCACACTCAGAGATCCCAGACCCACACTCCCCACATTCAGAGACCCGACCTACTCTCCCCACACTCAGAGATCCCAGACCCACTTTCCCCACACTCTGAGATCCCCCTGTCCACTCTCCCCACACTCAGAGATCCCAGACCCACTCTCCCCACACTCAGAGATCCCAGACCCACTCTCCCCACACTCAGAGATCCCAGACCCACTCTCCCCACATTCAGAGACCCGACCCACTCTCCCCACACTCAGAGATCCCAGACCCACTTTCCCCACACTCTGAGATCCCCCTGTCCACTCTCCCCACACTCAGAGATCCCAGACCCACTCTCCCCTCACACAGAGATCCCTGTCCCACTCTCCCCAAACTCAGAGATCCCAGACCCACTCTCCCCACATTCAGAGACCCGACCCACTCTCCGCACACTCAGAGATCCCAGACCAACTCTCCCCACACTCAGAGATCCCAGACCCACTCTCCCCACATTCAAAGACTCGACCCACTCTCCCCACACTCAGAGATCCCAGATCCACTCTCCCCACACTCAGAGATCCCAGATCCACTCTCCCCACACTCAGAGATCCCAGACCCACTCTCTCCACACTCAGAGACCCAGACCCACTCTCTCCACACTCAGAGATCCCAGACCCACTCTCTCCACACTCAGAGACCCAGACCCACTCTCCCCACACTCAGAGATCCCAGATCCACTCTCCCCACACTCAGAGACCCAGACCCACTCTCTCCACACTCAGAGATCCCAGACCCACTCTCACAACATTCAGAGACCCTACCTACTCTCCCCACACTCAGAGATCCCAGACCCACTTTCCCCACACTCAGTGATCCCCCTGTCCACTCTCCCCACACTCAGAGATCCCTGACCCACACTCCCCACACTCAGAGACCCCTCAGACACACTCTCCCCACACTCAGAGATCCCTCAGACCCACTCTCACCACACTCTAAGATCCCTGACACACTCTCCCCACACTCAGATATCCCAGACCTATACTCTCCACACTCAGAGATCCCTCAAACCCACTCTCACCACACTCACAGATACCTGACACCCACTCTCCCCACACTCAGAGATCCCAGACCCACTCTCCCCACATTCAGAGACCCCTCAGACCCACTCTCCCCACACTCAGGGACCCAGACCCACTCTCCCCACACAGAGATCTCTCTGTCCACTCGCCTCACACTCAGAGATCCCAGACCCACTCTCCCCTCACTCAGAGACGCCTCAAACCCACTTTCCCCACACTCAGAGATCCCAGACCCACTCTCTCCACACTCAGAGATCCCTCAGACCCACTCTCACCACACTCTAAGATCCCTGACACACTCTCTCCACACTCAGAGATCCCTCAGACCTACTCTCACCACACTCTAAGATCCCTGACACACTCTCCACACACTCAGAGATCCCTGACACACTCTCCCCACATTCAGAGACCCTGACCCACTCTCCCCACACTCAGAGATCGCTGGCACCCACTCTCCCCACACTCACAGATACCTGACACCCACTCTCCCCACACTCAGAGATCCCAGACCCACTCTCCCCACACTCAGAGATCCCTGACACGAGCACTCCCCACACTCAGAGATCCCTGACACGAACTCTCCCCACACTCAGAGATCCCAGACCCACTCTCCCCACATTCAGAGACCCGACCCACTCTCCCCACACTCAGAGATCCCAGACCAACTCTCCCCACACTCAGAGATCCCAGACCCATTCTCCCCACATTCAGAGACCCGACCCACTCTCCCCACACTCAGAGATCCCAGACCCAACTCTCCCCACACTCAGATATCCCAGATCCACTCTCCCCACACTCAGAGACCCAGACCCTCTCTCTCCACACTCAGAGATCCCAGACACACTCTCCCCACATTCAGAGATCCCAGACCCACTTTCCCCACACTCTGAGATCCCCCTGTCCACTCTCCCCACACTCAGAGATACTGACCCACTCTCCCCACACTCAGAACCCTCAGACACACTCTCCCAACACTCAGAGATCCCAGACCCACTCTCTCCACACTCTAAGATCCCTGACACACTCTCCCCACATTCAGAGACCCTGACCCACTCTCCCACACTCAGAGATCGCTAGCACCCACTCTCCCCACACTCACAGATACCTGACACCCACTCTCCCCACACTCAGAGATCCCAGACCCACTCTCCCCACACTCAGAGATCCCTGACACGAACTCTCCCCACACTCAGAGATCCCAGACCCACTCTCCCCACATTCAGAGACCCGACCCACTTTCCCCACACTCTGAGATCCCCCTGTCCACTCTCCCCACACTCAGAGATACTGACCCACTCTCCCCACACTCAGAGACCCCTCAGACCCACTCTCTCCACACTCAGAGATCCCTCAGACCCACTCTCACCACACTCTAAGATCCCTGACACACTCTCCCCACACTCAGAGATCCCTCAGACCTAATCTCACCACACTCTAAGATCCCTGACACACTCTCCACACACTCAGAGATCCCTGACACTCTCCCCACACTCAGAGATCCCTCAGACCCACTCCCCCCACACTCAGAGACCCTGACCCACTCTCCCCACACTCAGAGTTCGCTGGCACCCACTCTCCCCACACTCACAGATACCTGACACCCACTCTCCCCACACTCAGAGATCCCAGACCCACTCTCCCCACACTCAGAGATCCCTGACACGAACTCTCCCCACACTCAGAGATCCCAGACCCACTCTCCCGACATTCAGAGACACGACCCACTCTCCCAACACTCAGAGATCCCAGACCAACTCTCCCCACACTCAGAGATCCCAGACACACTCTCCCCACATTCAGAGACCCGACCCACTCTCCCCACCTCAGAGTTCCCAGATCCACTCTCCCCACACTCAGAGATCCCAGATCCACTCTCCCCACACTCAGAGACCCAGACCCACTCTCCCCACACTCAGAGATCCCAGACCAACTCTCCCCACACTCAGAGACCCAGACCCGCTATCTCCACACTCAGAGACCCCTCAGACACACTCTCCCCACACTCAGAGATCCCAGACCCACTCTCTCCACACTCAGAGATCCCTCAGACCCACTCTCACCACACTCTAAGATCCCTGACTCACCCTCCCCACACTCAGAGATCCCAGACCCACACTCCCCACATTCAGAGACCCGACCTACTCTCCCCACACTCAGAGATCCCAGACCAACTTTCCCCACACTCTGAGATCCCCCTGTCCACTCTCACCACACTCAGAGATCCCAGACCCACTCTCCCCACATTCAGAGACCCGACCCACTCTCCCCACACTCAGAGATCCCAGACCAACTCTCCCCACACTCAGAGATCCCAGACCCACTCTCCCCACATTCAAAGACCCGACCGACTCTCCCCACACTCAGAGATCCCAGATCCACTCTCCCCACACTCAGAGATCCCAGATCCACTCTCCCCACACTCAGAGACCCAGACCCACTCTCTCCACACTCAGAGATCCCAGACCCACTTTCCCCACACTCAGTGAACCCCCTGTCCACTCTCCCCACACTCAGAGATCCCTGACCCACACTCCCCACACTCTGAGATCCCCCTGTCCACTCTCCCCACACTCAGAGATCCCAGACCCACTCTCCCGACATTCAGAGACCCGACCCACTCTCCCAACACTCAGAGATCCCAGACCAACTCTCCCCACACTCAGAGATCCCAGACACACTCTCCCCACATTCAGAGACCCGACCCACTCTCCCCACCTCAGAGTTCCCAGATCCACTCTCCCCACACTCAGAGATCCCAGATCCACTCTCCCCACACTCAGAGACCCAGACCCACTCTCTCCACACTCAGAGATCCCAGACCCACACTCCCCACATTCAGAGACCCGACCTACTCTCCCCACACTCAGAGATCCCAGACACACTCTCCCCACATTCAGAGACCCGACCCACTCTCCCCACCTCAGAGTTCCCAGATCCACTCTCCCCACACTCAGAGATCCCAGACCCACTCTCCCCACACTCAGAGATCCCAGACCAACTCTCCCCACACTCAGAGACCCAGACCCGCTATCTCCACACTCAGAGATCCCAGACACACTCTCCCCACACTCAGAGACCCAGACCCACTCTCTCCACACTCAGAGATCCCAGACCCACTCTCCCCACACTCAGAGATCCCAGATCCACTCTCCCCACACTCAGAGATCCCAGACCCACTCTCCCCACACTCAGAGACCCAGACCCACTCTCTCCACACTCAGAGATCCCAGACCCACTCTCCCCACACTCAGAGATCCCAGACCCACTTTCCCCACACTCAGTGATCCCCCTGTCCACTCTCCCCACACTCAGAGATACTGACCCACTCTCCCCACACTCAGAGACCTCTCAGACACACTCTCTCCACACTCAGAGATCCCTCAGACCCACACTCACCACACTCTATGATCCCTGACACACCCTCCCCACACTCAGAGATCCCAGACCCACACTCCCCACATTCAGAGACCCGACCCACTCTCCCCACACTCAGAGATACTGACCCACTCTCCCCACACTCAGAGACCCCTCAGACACACTCTCCCAACACTCAGAGATCCAAGACCCACTCTCTCCACACTCAGAGATCCCTCAGACCCACTCTCACCACACTCTAAGATCCCTGACACACTCTCCCCACACACAGAGATCCCAGACCCACTCTCCCCACACTCAGAGATCCCTGACACGAGCACTCCCCACACTCAGAGATCCCTGACACGAACTCTCCCCACACTCAGAGATCCCAGACCCACTCTCCCCACATTCAGAGACCCGACCCACTTTCCCCACACTCTGAGATCCCCCTGTCCACTCTCCCCACACTCAGAGATCCCTGACACGAGCACTCCCCACACTCAGAGATCCCAGACCCACTCTCCCCACATTCAGAGACCCGACCCACTTTCCCCACACTCTGAGATCCCCCTGTCCACTCTCACCACACTCAGAGATACTGACCCACTCTCCCCACACTCAGAGACCCCTCAGACACACTCTCCCCACACTCAGAAATCCCTCAGACCCACTCTCCCCACACTCAGAGATCCGTCAGACCCACTCTCCCCACACAGAGAGATCTCCCTGTCCACTCTCCCCACACTCAGAGATCCCTGTCCACTCTCCCCACACTCAGTGATCCCTCAGACCCACTCTCCCCACATTCAGAGATCGCTCCCACCCACTCTCCCCACACACAGAGATCCCTGACCCACTCTCCCCACACTCAGAGATCCCAGACCCACTCTCCCCACATTCAGAGATCGCTCACACCCACTCTCCCCACACACAGAGATCCCTGACCCACTCTTCCCACACTCAGAGATCCCAGACCCTCTCTCCCCACATTCAGAGACCCGACCCACTCTCCCCACACTCAGAGATCTCACTGTCCACTCTCCCCACATTCAGAGACCCCTCAGACCCACTCTCCCCACACTCAGGGACCCAGACCCACTCTCCCCACACAGAGATCTCCCTGTCCACTCGCCTCACACTCAGAGATCCCAGACCCACTCTCCCCTCACTCAGAGACGCCTCAAACCCACTTTCCCCACACTCAGAGATCCCAGACCCACTCTCTCCACACTCAGAGATCCCTCAGACCCACTCTCACCACACTCTAAGATCCCTGACACACTCTCTCCACACTCAGAGATCCCTCAGACCTACTCTCACCACACTCTAAGATCCCTGACACACTCTCCACACACTCAGAGATCCCTGACACACTCTCCCCACATTCAGAGACCCTGACCCACTCTCCCCACACTCAGAGATCGCTGGCACCCACTCTCCCCACACTCACAGATACCTGACACCCACTCTCCCCACACTCAGAGATCCCAGACCCACTCTCCCCACACTCAGAGATCCCTGACACGAACTCTCCCCACACTCAGAGATCCCAGACCCACTCTCCCGACATTCAGAGACCCGACCCACTCTCCCAACACTCAGAGATCCCAGACCAACTCTCCCCACACTCAGAGATCCCAGACACACTCTCCCCACATTCAGAGACCCGACCCACTCTCCCCACCTCAGAGTTCCCAGATCCACTCTCCCCACACTCAGAGATCCCAGATCCACTCTCCCCACACTCAGAGACCCAGACCCACTCTCTCCACACTCAGAGATCCCAGACCCACTCTCCCCACACTCAGAGATCCCAGACCCACTTTCCCCACACTCAGTGATCCCCCTGTCCACTCTCCCCACACTCAGAGATACTGACCCACTCTCCCCACACTCAGAGACCCCTCAGACACACTCTCCCAACACTCAGAGATCCCTCAGACCCACCCTCCCCACACTCAGAGATCCCAGACCCACTTTCCCCACACTCAGTGATCCCCCTGTCCACTCTCCCCACACTCAGAGATACTGACCCACTCTCCCCACACTCAGAGACCCCTCAGACACACTCTCCCCACACTCAGAGATCCCAGACCCACTCTCTCCACACTCTAAGATCCCTGACACACCCTCCCCACACTCAGAGATCCCAGACCCACACTCCACACATTCAGAGACCCGACCTACTCTCCCCACACTCAGAGATCCCAGACCCACTTTCCCCACACTCTGAGATCCCCCTGTCCACTCTCCCCACACTCAGAGATCCCAGACCCACTCTCCCCACATTCAGAGACCCAACCCACTCTCCCCACACTCAGAGATCCCAGACCAACTCTCCCCACACTCAGAGATCCCAGACCCACTCTCCCCACATTCAAAGACCCGACCCACTCTCCCCACACTCAGAGATCCCAGATCCACTCTCCCCACACTCAGAGATCCCAGATCCACTCTCCCCACACTCAGAGACCCAGACCCACTCTCTCCACACTCAGAGATCCCAGACCCACTCTCACAACATTCAGAGATCCCTGACACACTCTCCCCACACTCAGAGATCCCTGACACACTCTCCCCACACTCAGAGATCCCTGACACGAGCACTCCCCACACTCAGAGATCCCTGACACGAGCACTCCCCACACTCAGAGATCCCTGACACGAACTCTCCCCACACTCAGAGATCCATGACCCACTCTCCCCACATTCAGAGACCCGACCCACTTTCCCCACACTCTGAGATCCCCCTGTCCACTCGCCTCACACTCAGAGATACTGACCCACTCTCCCCACACTCAGAGACCCCTCAGACACACTCTCCCAACACTCAGAGATCCCAGACCCACTCTCCCCTCACTCAGAGACGCCTCAAACCCACTTTCCCCACACTCAGAGATCCCAGACCCACTCTCTCCACACTCAGAGATCCCTCAGACCCACTCTCACCACACTCTAAGATCCCTGACACACTCTCCCCACACTCAGAGATCCCAGACCTATACTCTCCACACTCAGAGATCCCTCAGACCTACTCTCACCAGACTCTAAGATCCCTGACACACTCTCCACACACTCAGTGATCCCTGACACACTCTCCCCACATTCAGAGACCCTGACCCACTCTCCCCACACTCAGAGATCGCTGGCACCCACTCTCCCCACACTCACAGATACCTGACACCCACTCTCCCCACACTCAGAGATCCCAGACCCACTCTCCCCACACTCAGAGATCCCTGACACGAGCACTCCCCACACTCAGAGATCCCTGACACGAACTCTCCCCACACTCAGAGATCCCAGAACCACTCTCCCCACATTCAGAGACCCGACCCACTCTCCCCACACTCAGAGATCCCAGACCAACTCTCCCCACACTCAGAGATCCCAGACCCACTCTCCCCACATTCAGAGACCCGACCCACTCTCCCCACACTCAGAGATCCCAGACCCAACTCTCCCCACACTCAGAGATCCCAGATCCACTCTCCCCACACTCAGAGACCCAGACCCACTCTCTCCACACTCAGAGATCCCAGACACACTCTCCCCACATTCAGAGACCCTACCTACTCTCCCCACACTCAGAGATCCCAGACCCACTTTCCCCACACTCTGAGATCCCCCTGTCCACTCTCCCCACACTCAGAGATACTGACCCACTCTCCCCACACTCAGACCCCTAAGACACACTCTCCCAACACTCAGAGATCCCAGACCCACTCTCTCCACACTCAGAGATCCCTCAGACCCACTCTCACCACACTCTAAGATCCCTGACACACTCTCCCCACACTCAGAGATCCCTGACACGAGCACTCCCCACACTCAGAGATCCCAGACCCACTCTCCCCACATTCAGAGACCCGACCCACTTTCCCCACACTCTGAGATCCCCCTGTCCACTCTCCCCACACTCAGAGATACTGACCCACTCTCCCCACACTCAGAGACCCCTCAGACACACTCTCCCAACACTCAGAGATCCAAGACCCACTCTCTCCACACTCAGAGATCCCTGAACCACTCTCACCACACTCTAAGATCCCTGACACACTCTCCACACACTCAGAGATCCCTGACACACTCTCCCCTCACTCAGAGATCCCTCAGACCCACTCCCCCCGCACTCAGAGATCCCTGACACACTCTCCCCACACTCAGAGATCCGTCAGACCCACTCTCCCCACACTCAGAGATCCCAGATCCACTCTCCCCACAATCAGAGACCCAGACCCACTCTCTCCACACTCAGAGATCCCAGACCCACTCTCACCACACTCAGAGATCCCAGACCCACTCTCCCCACATTCAGAGATCCGACCTACTCTCCACACACTCAGAGATCCCTGAACCACTCTCCCCAAATACAGACATCCCTGACCCACTCTCCCCTCACTCAGAAATCCAGACCCACTCTCCCCACACTCAGAGATCCCCCTGTCCACTTTCCCCACACTCAGAGATCCCTGACCCTCTCTCCCCTCACACAGATATCCCTCTGTCCACTCTCCCCACTCTCAGAGATCCCTGACCCACTCTCCCCACATTCAGAGACCCAGACCCACTCTCTACACAGTCAGACATCCCTCAGACCCACTCTCCCCACACCCAGAGATCCCTGACCCACTCTCCCCAAACTCAGAGATCCCAACCCCACTCTTCCCACATTCAGACATCGCTGAACCACTCTCCCCACATTAAGAGACACAGACCCACACTCCACACAGTCAGAGACCCCGACCCACTCTCCCCACACTCAGAGACCCCTCAGACCCACTCTCCCCACACTCAGAGTTCCCTGACCCACTCTCCCCACACTCAGTGACCCCTCACACCCACTCTCCCCACACTCAGGGACCCAGACCCACTCTCCCCACACTCAGAGATACCTGACACCCACTCTCCCCACAGTCAGAGATCCCTGACCCACTCTCCCCACACTCAGAGATCCCTGAACCACTCTCCCCACATTCAGAGACCCCGACCCACTCTCCCCACAATAAGAGATCCCAGACACACTCTCCCCACACTCAGAGACCCTGACCCACTCTCCCCACACTCAGAGATTCTGTCCCACTCTCCCCACATTCAGAGATCCCTGACCCACTCTCCCCACACAGAGATCTCCCTGTCCACTCTACTCACACTCAGAGATCCCAGACCCACTCTCCCCTCACTCAGAGACGCCTCAAACCCACTTTCCCCACACTCAGAGATCCCAGACCCACTCTCTCCACACTCAGAGATCCCTCAGACCCACTCTCACCACACTCTAAGATCCCTGACACACTCTCCACACACTCAGGGATCCCTGACACACTCTCTCCACACAGAGATCCCTCAGACCTAATCTCACCACACTCTAAGATCCCTGACACACTCTCCACACACTCAGAGATCCCTGACACTCTCCCCACACTCAGAGATCGCTGGCACCCACTCTCCCCACACTCACAGATACCTGACACCCACTCTCCCCACACTCAGAGATCCCAGACCCACTCTCCCCACACTCAGAGATCCCTGACACGAACTCTCCCCACACTCAGAGATCCCAAACCCACTCTCCCGACATTCAGAGACCCGACCCACTCTCCCCACACTCAGAGATCCCAGACCAACTCTCCCCACACTCAGAGATCCCAGACACACTCTCCCCACATTCAGAGACCCGACCCACTCTCCCCACCTCAGAGTTCCCAGATCCACTCTCCCCACACTCAGAGATCCCAGATCCACTCTCCCCACACTCAGAGACCCAGACCCACTCTCTCCACACTCAGAGATCACAGACCCACTCTCCCCACACTCAGAGATCCCAGACCAACTCTCCCCACACTCAGAGACCCAGACCCAATCTCCCCACACTCAGAGATCCCAGACCCACTCTCCCCACACTCAGAGATCCCAGACCCACTTTCCCCACACTCAGTGATCCCCCTGTCCACTCTCCCCACACTCAGAGATACTGACCCACTCTCCCCACACTCAGAGACCCCTCAGACACACTCTCCCCACACTCAGAGATCCCAGACCCACTCTCTCCACACTCAGAGATCCCTCAGACCCACTCTCACCACACTCTAAGATCCCTGACACACCCTCCCCACACTCAGAGATCCCAGACCCACACTCCCCACATTCAGAGACCCGACCTACTCTCCCCACACTCAGAGATCCCAGACCCACTTTCCCCACACTCTGAGATCCCCCTGTCCACTCTCCCCACACTCAGAGATCCCAGACCCACTCTCCCCACATTCAGAGACCCGACCCACTCTCCCCACACTCAGAGATCCCAGACCAACTCTCCCCACACTCAGAGATCCCAGACCCACTCTCCCCACATTCAATGACCCGATCCACTCTCCCCACACTCAGAGATCCCAGATCCACTCTCCCCACACTCAGAGATCCCAGATCCACTCTCCCCACACTCAGAGATCCCAGATCCACTCTCCCCACACTCAGAGACCCAGACCCACTCTCTCCACACTCAGAGATCCCAGACCCACTCTCACAACATTCAGAGACCCTACCTACTCTCCCCACACTCAGAGATCCCAGACCCACTTTCCCCACACTCAGTGATCCCCCTGTCCACTCTCCCCACACTCAGAGATACTGACCCACTCTCCCCACACTCAGAGACCCCTCAGACCCACTCTCCCCACACTCAGAGATCCCAGACCCACTCTCCCCACACTCAGAGATCCCTGACACGAGCACTCCCCACACTCAGAGATCCCTGACACGAACTCTCCCCACACTCAGAGATCCATGACCCACTCTCCCCACATTCAGAGACCCGACCCACTTTCCCCACACTCTGAGATCCCCCTGTCCACTCGCCTCACACTCAGAGATCCCAGACCCACTCTCCCCTCACTCAGAGACGCCTCAAACCCACTTTCCCCACACTCAGAGATCCCAGACCCACTCTCTCCACACTCAGAGATCCCTCAGACCCACTCTCACCACACTCTAAGATCCCTGACACACTCTCCCCACACTCAGAGATCCCA
The DNA here is from genome assembly GCF_048418815.1 of Hemitrygon akajei. Classification (NCBI taxonomy): domain Eukaryota; kingdom Metazoa; phylum Chordata; class Chondrichthyes; order Myliobatiformes; family Dasyatidae; genus Hemitrygon; species Hemitrygon akajei. Next base: position 108,599,383 of record NC_133128.1, on the reverse strand, counting down.
GACCTATACTCTCCACACTCAGAGATCCCTCAGACCTACTCTCACCAGACTCTAAGATCCCTGACACACTCTCCACACACTCAGTGATCCCTGACACACTCTCCCCACATTCAGAGACCCTGACCCACTCTCCCCACACTCAGAGATCGCTGGCACCCACTCTCCCCACACTCACAGATACCTGACACCCACTCTCCCCACACTCAGAGATCCCAGACCCACTCTCCCCACACTCAGAGATCCCTGACACGAGCACTCCCCACACTCAGAGATCCCTGACACGAACTCTCTCCACACTCAGAGATCCCAGACACACTCTCCCCACATTCAGAGACCCTACCTACTCTCCCCACACTCAGAGATCCCAGACCCACTTTCCCCACACTCTGAGATCCCCCTGTCCACTCTCCCCACACTCAGAGATACTGACCCACTCTCCCCACACTCAGACCCCTAAGACACACTCTCCCAACACTCAGAGATCCCAGACCCACTCTCTCCACACTCAGAGATCCCTCAGACCCACTCTCACCACACTCTAAGATCCCTGACACACTCTCCCCACACTCAGAGATCCCTGACACGAGCACTCCCCACACTCAGAGATCCCAGACCCACTCTCCCCACATTCAGAGACCCGACCCACTTTCCCCACACTCTGAGATCCCCCTGTCCACTCTCCCCACACTCAGAGATACTGACCCACTCTCCCCACACTCAGAGACCCCTCAGACACACTCTCCCAACACTCAGAGATCCAAGACCCACTCTCTCCACACTCAGAGATCCCTCAGACCCACTCTCCCCACACTCAGAGATCCCAGACCCACTCTCTCCACACTCAGAGATCCCAGACCCACTCTCACCACACTCAGAGATCCCAGACCCACTCTCCCCACATTCAGAGATCCGACCTACTCTCCACACACTCAGAGATCCCTGAACCACTCTCCCCAAATACAGACATCCCTGACCCACTCTCCCCTCACTCAGAAATCCAGACCCACTCTCCCCACACTCAGAGATCCCCCTGTCCACTTTCCCCACACTCAGAGATCCCTGACCCTCTCTCCCCTCACACAGATATCCCTCTGTCCACTCTCCCCACTCTCAGAGATCCCTGACCCACTCTCCCCACATTCAGAGACCCAGACCCACTCTCTACACAGTCAGACATCCCTCAGACCCACTCTCCCCACACCCAGAGATCCCTGACCCACTCTCCCCAAACTCAGAGATCCCAACCCCACTCTTCCCACATTCAGACATCGCTGAACCACTCTCCCCACATTAAGAGACACAGACCCACACTCCACACAGTCAGAGACCCCGACCCACTCTCCCCACACTCAGAGACCCCTCAGACCCACTCTCCCCACACTCAGAGTTCCCTGACCCACTCTCCCCACACTCAGTGACCCCTCACACCCACTCTCCCCACACTCAGGGACCCAGACCCACTCTCCCCACACTCAGAGATACCTGACACCCACTCTCCCCACAGTCAGAGATCCCTGACCCACTCTCCCCACACTCAGAGATCCCTGAACCACTCTCCCCACATTCAGAGACCCCGACCCACTCTCCCCACAATAAGAGATCCCAGACACACTCTCCCCACACTCAGAGACCCTGACCCACTCTCCCCACACTCAGAGATTCTGTCCCACTCTCCCCACATTCAGAGATCCCTGACCCACTCTCCCCACACAGAGATCTCCCTGTCCACTCTACTCACACTCAGAGATCCCAGACCCACTCTCCCCTCACTCAGAGACGCCTCAAACCCACTTTCCCCACACTCAGAGATCCCAGACCCACTCTCTCCACACTCAGAGATCCCTCAGACCCACTCTCACCACACTCTAAGATCCCTGACACACTCTCCACACACTCAGGGATCCCTGACACACTCTCTCCACACAGAGATCCCTCAGACCTAATCTCACCACACTCTAAGATCCCTGACACACTCTCCACACACTCAGAGATCCCTGACACTCTCCCCACACTCAGAGATCGCTGGCACCCACTCTCCCCACACTCACAGATACCTGACACCCACTCTCCCCACACTCAGAGATCCCAGACCCACTCTCCCCACACTCAGAGATCCCTGACACGAACTCTCCCCACACTCAGAGATCCCAAACCCACTCTCCCGACATTCAGAGACCCGACCCACTCTCCCCACACTCAGAGATCCCAGACCAACTCTCCCCACACTCAGAGATCCCAGACACACTCTCCCCACATTCAGAGACCCGACCCACTCTCCCCACCTCAGAGTTCCCAGATCCACTCTCCCCACACTCAGAGATCCCAGATCCACTCTCCCCACACTCAGAGACCCAGACCCACTCTCTCCACACTCAGAGATCACAGACCCACTCTCCCCACACTCAGAGATCCCAGACCAACTCTCCCCACACTCAGAGACCCAGACCCAATCTCCCCACACTCAGAGATCCCAGACCCACTCTCCCCACACTCAGAGATCCCAGACCCACTTTCCCCACACTCAGTGATCCCCCTGTCCACTCTCCCCACACTCAGAGATACTGACCCACTCTCCCCACACTCAGAGACCCCTCAGACACACTCTCCCCACACTCAGAGATCCCAGACCCACTCTCTCCACACTCAGAGATCCCTCAGACCCACTCTCACCACACTCTAAGATCCCTGACACACCCTCCCCACACTCAGAGATCCCAGACCCACACTCCCCACATTCAGAGACCCGACCTACTCTCCCCACACTCAGAGATCCCAGACCCACTTTCCCCACACTCTGAGATCCCCCTGTCCACTCTCCCCACACTCAGAGATCCCAGACCCACTCTCCCCACATTCAGAGACCCGACCCACTCTCCCCACACTCAGAGATCCCAGACCAACTCTCCCCACACTCAGAGATCCCAGACCCACTCTCCCCACATTCAATGACCCGATCCACTCTCCCCACACTCAGAGATCCCAGATCCACTCTCCCCACACTCAGAGATCCCAGACCCACTCTCCCCACATTCAATGACCCGATCCACTCTCCCCACACTCAGAGATCCCAGATCCACTCTCCCCACACTCAGAGATCCCAGATCCACTCTCCCCACACTCAGAGATCCCAGATGCACTCTCCCCACACTCAGAGACCCAGACCCACTCTCTCCACACTCAGAGATCCCAGACCCACTCTCACAACATTCAGAGACCCTACCTACTCTCCCCACACTCAGAGATCCCAGACCCACTTTCCCCACACTCAGTGATCCCCCTGTCCACTCTCCCCACACTCAGAGATCCCTGACCCACACTCCCCACACTCTGAGATCCCCCTGTCCACTCTCCCCACACTCAGAGATACTGACCCACTCTCCCCACACTCAGAGACCCCTCAGACACACTCTCCCCACACTCAGAGATCCCTCAGACCCACTCTCACCACACTCTAAGATCCCTGACACACTCTCCCCACACTCAGATATCCCAGACCTATACTCTCCACACTCAGAGATCCCTCAAACCCACTCTCACCACACTCACAGATACCTGACACCCACTCTCCCCACACTCAGAGATCCCAGACCCACTCTCCCCACACTCAGAGATCCCTGACCCACTCTCCACACACTCAGAGATCCCTGACACACTCTCCCCACACTCAGAGATCCCTCAGACCCACTCCCCCCACACTCAGAGATCCCTGACACGAACTCTCCCCACACTCAGAGATCCCTCAGACCCACTCTCCCCACACAGAGAGATCTCCCTGTCCACTCTCCCCACACTCAGAGATCCCTGTCCCACTCTCCCCTCACTCAGAGATCCCTCAGACCCACTCTACCCACATTCAGAGATCGCTCACACCCATTCTCCCCACACACAGAGATCCCTGAACCACTCTCCCCACACTCAGAGATCCCAGACCCACACTCCCCACATTCAGAGACCCGACCTACTCTCCCCACACTCAGAGATCCCAGACCCACTTTCCCCACAATCAGTGATCCCCCTGTCCACTCTCCCCACACTCAGAGATCCCTGACCCACTCTCCCTACACTCTGAGATCCCCCTGTCCGCTCTCCCCACACTCCGAGATCCCAGACCCACTCTCCCCACACTCAGAGATCCCAGATCCACTCTCCCCACAATCAGAGACCCAGACCCACTCTCTCCACACTCAGAGATCCCAGACCCACTCTCACCACACTCAGAGATCCCAGACCCACTCTCCCCACATTCAGAGATCCGACCTACTCTCCACACACTCAGAGATCCCTGAACCACTCTCCCCAAATACAGACATCCCTGACCCACTCTCCCCACACTCAGAGATCCAGACCCACTCTCCCCACACTCAGAGATCCCCCTGTCCACTTTCCCCACACTCAGAGATCCCTGACCCTCTCTCCCCACATTCAGAGACCCAGACCCACTCTCTACACAGTCAGACATCCCTCAGACCCACTCTCCCCACACCCAGAGATCCCTGACCCACTCTCCCCAAACTCAGAGATCCCAACCCCACTCTTCCCACATTCAGACATCGCTGAACCACTCTCCCCACATTCAGAGACACAGACCCACTCTCCACACAGTCAGAGACCCCGACCCACTCTCCCCACACTCAGAGACCTCTCAGACCCACTCTCCCCACACTCAGAGTTCCCTAACCCACTCTCCCCACACTCAGTGACCCCTCACACCCACTCTCCCCACATTCAGGGACCCAGGCCCACTCTCCCCACACTCAGAGATACCTGACACCCACTCTCCCCACAGTCAGAGATCCCTGACCCACTCTCCCCACACTCAGAGATCCCTGAACCACTCTCCCCACATTCAGAGATCCCAGACCCACTCTCCCCACACTCAGAGACCCCGACCCACTCTTCGCACAATAAGAGATCCCAGACACACTCTCCCCACACTCAGAGACCCCTACCCGCTCTCCCCACACTCAGAGACCCTGACCCACTCTCCCCAGACTCAGAGATTCTGACCCACTCTCCCCACATTCAGAGATCACAGACCCACTCTCCCCACACTCAGACATCCCAGTCCCACTCTCTCCACGGTCAGAGATCCCTCAGACTCACTCTCCCCACACTCAGAGATCCCTGACCCACTTACCCCACACTCAAAGATCCCTCTCCACTCTCCCCACACTCAGAGATCCCTGTCCCACTCTCCCCACACTCAGAGATCCCTCAGACCCACTCTCCCCACATTCAGAGATCGCTCACACCCACTCTCCACACACACAGAGATCCCTGACCCACTCTCCCCACACTCAGAGATCCCTGACACGAACTCTCCCCACACTCGGAGATCCCAGATCCACTCTCCCCACACTCAGAGTAAAAGACCCACTCTCTCCACACTCAGAGATCCCAGACCTACTCTCCCCACATTCAGAGACCCGACCCACTCTCCCCACACTCAGAGATCTCACTGTCCACTCTTCCCACATTCAGAGACCCCTCAGACCCACTCTCGCCACACTCCGAGATCCCAGACCCACTCTCCCCACATTCAGAGACCCGACCCACTCTCCCCACACTCAGAGATCCCAGACCCACTCTCCCCACACTCAGAGATCCCAGATCCACTCTCCCCACAATCAGAGACCCAGACCCACTCTCTCCACACTCAGAGACCCAGACCCACTCTCCCCACACTCAGAGATCCCAGATCCACTCTCTCCACACTCAGAGATCCCAGACCCACTCTCACCACACTCAGAGATCCCAGACCCACTCTCACCACACTCAGAGATCCCAGACCCACTCTCCCCACATTCAGAGATCCGACCTACTCTCCACACACTCAGAGATCCCTGAACCACTCTCCCCAAATACAGACATCCCTGACCCACTCTCCCCACACTCAGAGATCCCCCTGTCCACTTTCCCCACACTCAGAGATCCCTGACCCTCTCTCCCCTCACACAGATATCCCTCTGTCCACTCTCCCCACTCTCAGAGATCCCTGACCCACTCTCCCCACATTCAGAGACCCAGACCCACTCTCTACACAGTCAGACATCCCTCAGACCCACTCTCCCCACACCCAGAGATCCCTGACCCACTCTCCCCAAACTCAGAGATCCCAACCCCACTCTTCCCACATTCAGACATCGCTGAACCACTCTCCCCACATTAAGAGACACAGACCCACACTCCACACAGTCAGAGACCCCGACCCACTATCCCCACACTCAGAGACCCCTCAGACCCACTCTCCCCACACTCAGAGTTCCCTGACCCACTCTCCCCACACTCAGTGACCCCTCACACCCACTCTCCCCACACTCAGGGACCCAGACCCACTCTCCCCACACTCAGAGATCCCAGACCCACTCTCCCCACAGTCAGAGATCCCTGACCCACTCTCCCCACACTCAGAGATCCCTGAACCACTCTCCCCACATTCAGAGACCCAGACCCACTCTCCCCACACTCAGAGACCCCGACCCACTCTCCCCACAATAAGAGATCCCAGACACATTCTCCCCACACTCAGAGACCCTGACCCACTCTCCCCACACTCAGAGATTCTGTCCCACTCTCCCCACATTCAGAGATCCCTGACCCACTCTCCCCTCACTCAGAGACGCCTCAAACCCACTTTCCCCACACTCAGAGATCCCAGACCCACTCTCCCCTCACTCAGAGACGCCTCAAACCCACTTTCCCCACACTCAGAGATCCCAGACCCACTCTCTCCACACTCAGAGATCCCTCAGACCCACTCTCACCACACTCTAAGATCCCTGACACACTCTCCACACACTCAGGGATCCCTGACACACTCTCTCCACACAGAGATCCCTCAGACCTAATCTCACCACACTCTAAGATCCCTGACACACTCTCCACACACTCAGAGATCCCTGACACACTCTCCCCACACTCAGTGATCCCCCTGTCCACTCTCCCCACACTCAGAGATCCCAGACCCACTCTCCCAACACTCAGAGACCCCTCAGACCCACTCTCCCCACACTCAGAGACCCAGACCCGCTATCTCCACACTCAGAGATCCCAGACCCACTCTCCCAACACTCAGAGACCCCTCAGACCCACTCTCCCCACACTCAGAGACCCAGACCCGCTCTCCACACACTCAGAGATCCCAGACCCACTCTCCCCACACTCAGTGATCCCCCTGTCCACTCTCCCCACTCTCAGAGATACTGACCCACTCTCCCCACACTCAGAGACCCCTCAGACACACTCTCCCCACACTCAGAGATCCCAGACCCACTCTCCCCACACTCAGAGATCCCTGACCCACTCTCCCCACACTCAGAGATCCCAGACCCACACTCCCCACATTCAGAGACCCGACCTACTCACCCACACTCAGAGATCCCAGACCCACTTTCCCCACACTCAGTGATCCCCCTGTCCACTCTCCCCACACTCAGAGATCCCTGACCCACTCTCCCTACACTCTGAGATCCCCCTGTCCGCTCTCCCCACACTCAGAGATACTGACCCACTCTCCCCACACTCAGAGACCCCTCAGACCCACTCTCCCCACACTCAGAGAACCCAGACCCACTCTCTCCACACTCAGAGATCCCTCAGACCCACTCTCACCACACTCTAAGATCCCTGACACACTCTCCCCACACTCAGAGATCCCAGACCTATATTCTCCACACTCAGAGATCCCTCAGACCCACTCCCACCACACTCTAAGATCCCTGACACACACTCCACACACTCAGAGATCCCTGACACACTCTCCCCACACTCAGAGATCTCTGACCCCCACACTCCCCACACTCAGAGATCTGTCAGACCCACTCTCCCCACACAGAGAGATCTCCCTGTCCACTCTCCCCACACTCAGAGATCCCTGTCCCACTCTCCCCACACTCAGAGATCCCTGTCCAACTCTCCCCACACTCAGAGATCCCTCAGACCCACTCTCCCCACATTCAGAGATCGCTCACACCCACTCTCCCCACACACAGAGATCCCTGAACCACTCTCCCCACACTCAGAGATCCCAGACCCACTCTCCCCACATTCAGAGATCGCTCACACCCACTCTCCCCACACACAGAGATCCCTGACCAACTCTCCCCACACTCAGAGATCCCAGACACACTCTCCCCACATTCAGAGACCCGACCCACTCTCCCCACCTCAGAGTTCCCAGATCCACTCTCCCCACACTCAGAGATCCCAGATCCACTCTCCCCACACTCAGAGACCCAGACCCGCTATCTCCACACTCAGAGATCCCAGACCCACTTTCCCCACACTCAGAGATCCCCCTGTCCACTCTCCCCACACTCAGAGATACTGACCCACTCTCCCCACACTCAGAGACCCCTCAGACACACTCTCCCCACACTCAGAGACCCCTCAGACACACTCTCCCAACACTCAGAGATCCCAGACCCACTCTCCCCACACTCAGAGACCCCTCAGACACACTCTCCCAACACTCAGAGATCCCAGACCCACTCTCTCCACACTCAGAGATCCCTCAGACCCACTCTCACCACACTCTAAGATCCCTGACACACCCTCCCCACACTCAGAGATCCCAGACCCACACTCCCCACATTCAGAGACCCGACCTACTCTCCCCACACTCAGAGATCCCAGACCCACTTTCCCCACACTCTGAGATCCCCCTGTCCACTCTCCCCACACTCAGAGATCCCAGACCCACTCTCCCCACATTCAGAGACCCGACCCACTCTCCCCACACTCAGAGATCCCAGACCAACTCTCCCCACACTCAGAGATCCCAGACCCACTCTCCCCACATTCAATGACCCGACCCACTCTCCCCACACTCAGAGATCCCAGATCCACTCTCCCCACACTCAGAGATCCCAGATCCACTCTCCCCACACTCAGAGACCCAGACCCACTCTCTCCACACTCAGAGATCCCAGACCCACTCTCACAACATTCAGAGACCCTACCTACTCTCCCCACACTCAGAGATCCCAGATCCACTCTCCCCACACTCAGAGACCCAGATCCACTCTCCCCACACTCAGAGATCCCTGACCCACACTCCCCACACTCTGAGATCCCCCTGTCCACTCTCCCCACACTCAGAGATACTGACCCACTCTCCCCACACTCAGAGACCCCTCAGACACACTCTCCCCACACTCAGAGATCCCTCAGACCCACTCTCACCACACTCTAAGATCCCTGACACACTCTCCCCACACTCAGATATCCCAGACCTATACTCTCCACACTCAGAGATCCCTCAAACCCACTCTCACCACACTCACAGATACCTGACACCCACTCTCCCCACACTCAGAGATCCCAGACCCACTCTCCCCACACTCAGAGATCCCTGACCCACTCTCCACACACTCACAGATCCCTGACACACTCTCCCCACACTCAGAGATCACTCAGACCCACTCCCCCCACACTCAGAGATCCCTGACACGAACTCTCCCCACACTCAGAGATCCCTCAGACCCACTCTCCCCACACAGAGAGATCTCCCTGTCCACTCTCCCCACACTCAGAGATCCCTGTCCCACTCTCCCCTCACTCAGAGATCCCTCAGACCCACTCTACCCACATTCAGAGATCGCTCACACCCATTCTCCCCACACACAGAGATCCCTGACCCACTCTCCCCACACTCAGAGATCCCAGACCCACACTCCCCACATTCAGAGACCCGACCTACTCTCCCCACACTCAGAGATCCCAGACCCACTTTCCCCACACTCAGTGATCCCCCTGTCCACTCTCCCCACACTCAGAGATCCCTGACCCACTCTCCCTACACTCTGAGATCCCCCTGTCCGCTCTCCCCACACTCAGAGATACTGACCCACTCTCCCCACACTCAGAGACCCCTCAGACCCACTCTCCCCACACTCAGAGAACCCAGACCCACTCTCTCCACACTCAGAGATCCCTCAGACCCACTCTCACCACACTCTAAGATCCCTGACACACTCTCCCCACACTCAGAGATCCCAGACCTATATTCTCCACACTCAGAGATCCCTCAGACCCACTCCCACCACACTCTAAGATCCCTGACACACACTCCACACACTCAGAGATCCCTGACACACTCTCCCCACACTCAGAGATCTCTGACCCCCACACTCCCCACACTCAGAGATCTGTCAGACCCACTCTCCCCACACAGAGAGATCTCCCTGTCCACTCTCCCCACACTCAGAGATCCCTGTCCCACTCTCCCCACACTCAGAGATCCCTCAGACCCACTCTCCCCACATTCAGAGATCGCTCACACCCACTCTCCCCACACACAGAGATCCCTGAACCACTCTCCCCACACTCAGAGATCCCAGACCCACTCTCCCCACATTCAGAGATCGCTCACACCCACTCTCCCCACACACGGAGATCCCTGACCAACTCTTCCCACGCTCAGAGATCCCAGACCCTCTCTCCCCACATTCAGAGACCCGATCCACTCTCCCCACACTCAGAGATCTCACTGTCCACTCTCCCCACATTCAGAGACCCCTCAGACCCACTCTCCCCACACTCAGGGACCCAGACCCACTCTCCCCACACTCAGAGATCCCAGACCCACTCTCCCCACATTCAGAGACCCGACCTACTCTCCCCACACTCAGAGATCCCAGACCCACTTTCCCCACACTCAGTGATCCCCCTGTCCACTCTCCCCACACTCAGAGATCCATGACCCACTCTCCCCACACTCTGAGATCCCCCTGTCCACTCTCCCCACACTCAGAGATACTGACCCACTCTCCCCACACTCAGAGACCCCTCAGACCCACTCTCACCACACTCTAAGATCCCTGACCCCCACTCTCCCCACACTCAGAGATCCGTCAGACCCACTCTCCCCACTCAGAGAGATCTCCCTGTCCACTCTCCCCACACTCAGAGATCCCTGTCCACTCTCCCCACACTCAGAGATCCCTCAGACCCACTCTCCCCACATTCAGAGATCGCTCACACCCACTCTCCCCACACACAGAGATCCCTGACCCACTCTTACCACACTCAGAGATTCCAGACCCTCTCTCCCCACATTCAGAGACCCGACCAACTCTCCCCACACTCAGAGATCTCACTGTCCACTCTCCCCACATTCAGAGACCCCTCAGACCCACTCTCCCCACACTCAGGGACCCAGACCCACTCTCCCCACACAGAGATCTCCCTGACCACTCGCCTCACACTCAGAGATCCCAGACCCACTCTCCCCTCACTCAGAGATGCCTCAAACCCACTTTCCCCACACTCAAGAGATCCCAGACCCACTCTCTCCACACTCAGAGATCCCTCAGACCCACTCTCACCACACTCTAAGATCCCTGACACACTCTCTCCACACTCAGAGATCCCTCAGACCTACTCTCACCACACTCTAAGATCCCTGACACACTCTCCACACACTCAGAGATCCCTGACACACTCTCCCCACATTCAGAGACCCTGACCCACTCTCCCCACACTCAGAGATCGCTGGCACCCACTCTCCCCACACTCACAGATACCTGACACCCACTCTCCCCACACTCAGAGATCCCAGACCCACTCTCCCCACACTCAGAGATCCCTGACACGAACTCTCCCCACACTCAGAGATCCCAGACCCACTCTCCCCACATTCAGAGATCCCAGACACACTCTCCCCACATTCAGAGACCCGACCCACTCTCCCCACCTTAGAGTTCCCAGATCCACTCTCCCCACACTCAGAGACCCGACCCACTCTCCCAACACTCAGAGATCCCAGACCAACTCTCCCCACACTCAGAGATCCCAGACACACTCTCCCCACATTCAGAGACCCGACCCACTCTCCCCACCTTAGAGTTCCCAGATCCACTCTCCCCACACTCAGAGATCCCAGACCCACTCTCCCCACACTCAGAGATCCCAGACCAACTCTCCCCACACTCAGAGATCCCAGACCCACTTTCCCCACACTCAGTGATCCCCCTGTCCACTCTCCCCACACTCAGAGATACTGACCCACTCTCCCCACTCTCAGAGACCCCTCAGACACACTCTCCCCACACTCAGAGATCCCAGACCCACTCTCTCCACACTCAGAGATCCCTCAGACCCACTCTCACCACACTCTAAGATCCCTGACACACCCTCCCCACACTCAGAGATCCCAGACCCACACTCCCCACATTCAGAGACCCGACCTACTCTCCCCACACTCAGAGATCCCAGACCCACTTTCCCCACACTCAGTGATCCCCCTGTCCACTCTCCCCACACTCAGAGATCCCAGACCCACTCTCCCCACATTCAGAGACCCGACCCACTCTCCCCACACTCAGAGATCCCAGACCAACTCTCCCCACACTCAGAGATCCCAGACCCACTCTCCCCACATTCAAAGACCCGACCCACTCTCCCCACACTCAGAGATCCCAGATCCACTCTCCCCACACTCAGAGATCCCAGATCCACTCTCCCCACACTCAGAGACCCAGACCCACTCTCCCCACACTCAGAGATCCCAGACCCACTTTCCCCACACTCAGTGATCCCCCTGTCCACTCTCCCCACACTCAGAGATCCCAGACCCACTTTCCCCACACTCTGAGATCCCCCTGTCCACTCTCCCCACACTCAGAGATACTGACCCACTCTCCCCACACTCAGAGACCCCTCAGACACACTCTCCCCACACTCAGAGATCCCTCAGACCCACTCTCACCACACTCTAAGATCCCTGACACACTCTCCCCACACTCAGATATCCCAGACCTATACTCTCCACACTCAGAGATCCCTCAAACCCACTCTCACCACACTCACAGATACCTGACACCCACTCTCCCCACACTCAGAGATCCCAGACCCACTCTCCCCACATTCAGAGACCCCTCAGACCCACTCTCCCCACACTCAGGGACCCAGACCCACTCTCCCCACACAGAGATCTCTCTGTCCACTCGCCTCACACTCAGAGATCCCAGACCCACTCTCCCCTCACTCAGAGACGCCTCAAACCCACTTTCCCCACACTCAGAGATCCCAGACCCACTCTCTCCACACTCAGAGATCCCTCAGACCCACTCTCACCACACTCTAAGATCCCTGACACACTCTCTCCACACTCAGAGATCCCTCAGACCTACTCTCACCACACTCTAAGATCCCTGACACACTCTCCACACACTCAGAGATCCCTGACACACTCTCCCCACATTCATAGACCCTGACCCACTCTCCCCACACTCAGAGATCGCTGGCACCCACTCTCCCCACACTCACAGATACCTGACACCCACTCTCCCCACACTCAGAGATCCCAGACCCACTCTCCCCACACTCAGAGATCCCTGACACGAACTCTCCCCACACTCAGAGATCCCAGACCCACTCTCCCCACATTCAGAGACCCGACCCACTCTCCCCACACTCAGAGATCCCAGACCAACTCTCCCCACACTCAGAGATCCCAGACCCATTCTCCCCACATTCAGAGACCCGACCCACTCTCCCCACACTCAGAGATCCCAGACCCAACTCTCCCCACACTCAGATATCCCAGATCCACTCTCCCCACACTCAGAGACCCGACCCACTCTCCCCACACTCAGAGATCCCAGACCCTCTCTCTCCACACTCAGAGATCCCAGACACACTCTCCCCACATTCAGAGACCCTACCTACTCTCCCCACACTCAGAGATCCCAGACCCACTTTCCCCACACTCTGAGATCCCCCTGTCCACTCTCCCCACACTCAGAGATACTGACCCACTCTCCCCACACTCAGACCCCTCAGACACACTCTCCCAACACTCAGAGATCCCAGACCCACTCTCTCCACACTCAGAGATCCCTCAGACCCACTCTCACCACACTCTAAGATCCCTGACACACTCTCCCCACACTCAGAGATCCCAGACCTATACTCTCCACACTCAGAGATCCCTCAGACCCACTCTCACCACACTCTAAGATCCCTGACGCACTCTCCCCACACTCAGAGATCCCTCAGACCCACTCTCTCCACACTCAGAGATCCCTCAGACCCACTCTCACCACACTCTAAGATCCCTGACACACTCTCCCCACATTCAGAGACCCTGACCCACTCTCCCACACTCAGAGATCGCTGGCACCCACTCTCCCCACACTCACAGATACCTGACACCCACTCTCCCCACACTCAGAGATCCCAGACCCACTCTCCCCACACTCAGAGATCCCTGACACGAGCACTCCCCACACTCAGAGATCCCTGACACGAACTCTCCCCACACTCAGAGATCCCAGACCCACTCTCCCCACATTCAGAGACCCGACCCACTTTCCCCACACTCTGAGATCCCCCTGTCCACTCTCCCCACACTCAGAGATACTGACCCACTCTCCCCACACTCAGAGACCCCTCAGACACACTCTCCCAACACTCAGAGATCCAAGACCCACTCTCTCCACACTCAGAGATCCCTCAGACCCACTCTCACCACACTCTAAGATCCCTGACACACTCTCCCCACACTCAGAGATCCCTCAGACCTAATCTCACCACACTCTAAGATCCCTGACACACTCTCCACACACTCAGAGATCCCTGACACTCTCCCCACACTCAGAGATCCCTCAGACCCACTCCCCCCACACTCAGAGACCCTGACCCACTCTCCCCACACTCAGAGTTCGCTGGCACACACTCTCCCCACACTCACAGATACCTGACACCCACTCTCCCCACACTCAGAGATCCCAGACCCACTCTCCCCACACTCAGAGATCCCTGACACGAACTCTCCCCACACTCAGAGATCCCAGACCCACTCTCCCGACATTCAGAGACACGACCCACTCTCCCAACACTCAGAGATCCCAGACCAACTCTCCCCACACTCAGAGATCCCAGACACACTCTCCCCACATTCAGAGACCCGACCCACTCTCCCCACCTCAGAGTTCCCAGATCCACTCTCCCCACACTCAGAGATCCCAGATCCACTCTCCCCACACTCAGAGACCCAGACCCACTCTCTCCACACTCAGAGATCCCAGACCCACTCTCCCCACACTCAGAGATCCCAGACCAACTCTCCCCACACTCAGAGACCCAGACCCGCTATCTCCACACTCAGAGACCCCTCAGACACACTCTCCCCACACTCAGAGATCCCAGACCCACTCTCTCCACACTCAGAGATCCCAGACCCACTCTCCCCACACTCAGAGATCCCAGACCCACTCTCCCCACATTCAGAGACCCGACCCACTCTCCCCACACTCAGAGATCCCAGACCAACTCTCCCCACACTCAGAGATCCCAGACCCACTCTCCCCACATTCAAAGACCCGACCGACTCTCCCCACACTCAGAGATCCCAGATCCACTCTCCCCACACTCAGAGATCCCAGATCCACTCTCCCCACACTCAGAGACCCAGACCCACTCTCTCCACACTCAGAGATCCCAGACCCACTTTCCCCACACTCAGTGAACCCCCTGTCCACTCTCCCCACACTCAGAGATCCCTGACCCACACTCCCCACACTCTGAGATCCCCCTGTCCACTCTCCCCACACTCAGAGATCCCAGACCCACTCTCCCGACATTCAGAGACACGACCCACTCTCCCAACACTCAGAGATCCCAGACCAACTCTCCCCACACTCAGAGATCCCAGACACACTCTCCCCACATTCAGAGACCCGACCCACTCTCCCCACCTCAGAGTTCCCAGATCCACTCTCCCCACACTCAGAGATCCCAGATCCACTCTCCCCACACTCAGAGACCCAGACCCACTCTCTCCACACTCAGAGATCCCAGATCCACTCTCCCCACACTCAGAGATCCCAGACCAACTCTCCCCACACTCAGAGACCCAGACCCGCTATCTCCACACTCAGAGATCCCAGACCCACTTTCCCCACACTCAGAGATCCCCCTGTCCACTCTCCCCACACTCAGAGATACTGACCCACTCTCCCCACACTCAGAGACCCCTCAGACACACTCTCTCCACACTCAGAGATCCCTCAGACCCACACTCACCACACTCTATGATCCCTGACACACCCTCCCCACACTCAGAGATCCCAGACCCACACTCCCCACATTCAGAGACCCGACCCACTCTCCCCACACTCAGAGATCCCAGATCCACTCTCCCCACACTCAGAGACCCAGACCCACTCTCCCCACACTCAGAGATCTCACTGTCCACTCTCCCCACACTCAGAGATCCCAGACCCACTCTCCCCACATTCAGAGACCCGACCCACTCTCCCCACACTCAGAGATCCCAGATCCACTCTCCCCACACTCAGAGACCCAGACCCACTCTCCCCACACTCAGAGATCTCACTGTCCACTCTCCCCACACTCAGAGATCCCAGACCCACTCTCACAACATTCAGAGACCCTACCTACTCTCCCCACACTCAGAGATCCCAGACCCACTTTCCCCACACTCAGTGATCCCCCTGTCCACTCTCCCCACACTCAGAGATACTGACCCACTCTCCCCACACTCAGAGACCCCTCAGACACACTCTCCCAACACTCAGAGATCCAAGACCCACTCTCTCCACACTCAGAGATCCCTCAGACCCACTCTCACCACACTCTAAGATCCCTGACACACTCTCCCCACACTCAGAGATCCCTGACACGAGCACTCCCCACACTCAGAGATCCCTCAGACCCACTCTCCCCACACAGAGATCTCCCTGTCCACTCGCCTCACACTCAGAGATCCCAGACCCACTCTCCCCTCACTCAGAGACGCCTCAAACCCACTTTCCCAACACTCAGAGATCCCAGACCCACTCTCTCCACACTCAGAGATCCCTCAGACCTACTCTCACCACACTCTAAGATCCCTGACACACTCTCCACACACTCAGAGATCCCTGACACACTCTCCCCACATTCAGAGACCCTGACCCACTCTCCCCACACTCAGAGATCGCTGGCACCCACTCTCCCCACACTCACAGATACCTGACACCCACTCTCCCCACACTCAGAGATCCCAGACCCACTCTCCCCACACTCAGAGATCCCTGACACGAACTCTCCCCACACTCAGAGATCCCAGACCCACTCTCCCGACATTCAGAGACCCGACCCACTCTCCCAACACTCAGAGATCCCAGACCAACTCTCCCCACACTCAGAGATCCCAGACACACTCTCCCCACATTCAGAGACCCGACCCACTCTCCCCACCTCAGAGTTCCCAGATCCACTCTCCCCACACTCAGAGATCCCAGATCCACTCTCCCCACACTCAGAGACCCAGACCCACTCTCTCCACACTCAGAGATCCCAGACCCACTCTCCCCACACTCAGAGATCCCAGACCCACTCTCCCCACACTCAGAGACCCCTCAGACACACTCTCCCCACACTCAGAGATCCCAGACCCACTCTCTCCACACTCTAAGATCCCTGACACACCCTCCCCACACTCAGAGATCCCAGACCCACACTCCACACATTCAGAGACCCGACCTACTCTCCCCACACTCAGAGATCCCAGACCCACACTCCACACATTCAGAGACCCGACCTACTCTCCCCACACTCAGAGATCCCAGACCCACACTCCACACATTCAGAGACCCGACCTACTCTCCCCACACTCAGAGATCCCAGACCCACACTCCACACATTCAGAGACCCGACCTACTCTCCCCACACTCAGAGATCCCAGACCCACTTTCCCCACACTCTGAGATCCCCCTGTTCACTCTCCCCACACTCAGAGATCCCAGACCCACTCTCCCCACATTCAGAGACCCAACCCACTCTCCCCACACTCAGAGATCCCAGACCAACTCTCCCCACACTCAGAGATCCCAGACCCACTCTCCCCACATTCAAAGACCCGACCCACTCTCCCCACACTCAGAGATCCCAGATCCACTCTCCCCACACTCAGAGATCCCAGATCCACTCTCCCCACACTCAGAGACCCAGACCCACTCTCTCCACACTCAGAGATCCCAGACCCACTTTCCCCACACTCAGTGATCCCCCTGTCCACTCTCCCCACACTCAGAGATCCCTGACCCACACTCCCCACACTCTGAGATCCCCCTGTCCACTCTCCCCAAACTCAGAGATACTGACCCACTCTCCCCACACTCAGAGACCCCTCAGACACACTCTCCCCACACTCAGAGATCCCTCAGACCCACTCTCACCACACTCTAAGATCCCTGACACACTCTCCCCACACTCAGAGATCCCTGACACGAGCACTCCCCACACTCAGAGATCCCAGACCCACTCTCCCCACATTCAGAGATCGCTCACACCCACTCTCCCCACACACAGAGATCCCTGACCCACTCTTCCCACACTCAGAGATCCCAGACCCTCTCTCCCCACATTCAGAGACCCGACCCACTCTCCCCACACTCAGAGATCTCACTGTCCACTCTCCCCACATTCAGAGACCCCTCAGACCCACTCTCCCCACACTCAGGGACCCAGACCCACTCTCCCCACACAGAGATCTCCCTGTCCACTCGCCTCACACTCAGAGATCCCAGACCCACTCTCCCCACACTCAGAGACGCCTCAAACCCACTTTCCCCACACTCAGAGATCCCAGACCCACTCTCTCCACACTCAGAGATCCCAGACCCAATCTCCCCACACTCAGAGATCCCAGACCCACTCTCCCCACACTCAGAGATCCCTGACACGAGCACTCCCCACACTCAGAGATCCCTGACACGAACTCTCCCCACACTCAGAGATCCCAGAACCACTCTCCCCACATTCAGAGACCCGACCCACTCTCCCCACACTCAGAGATCCCAGACCAACTCTCCCCACACTCAGAGATCCCAGACCCAATCTCCCCACACTCAGAGATCCCAGACCCACTCTCCCCACACTCAGAGATCCCTGACACGAGCACTCCCCACACTCAGAGATCCCAGACCCAACTCTCCCCACACTCAGAGATCCCAGATCCACTCTCCCCACACTCAGAGACCCAGACCCACTCTCTCCACACTCAGAGATCCCAGACACACTCTCCCCACATTCAGAGACCCTACCTACTCTCCCCACACTCAGAGATCCCAGACCCACTTTCCCCACACTCTGAGATCCCCCTGTCCACTCTCCCCACACTCAGAGATACTGACCCACTCTCCCCACACTCAGACCCCTAAGACACACTCTCCCAACACTCAGAGATCCCAGACCCACTCTCTCCACACTCAGAGATCCCTCAGACCCACTCTCACCACACTCTAAGATCCCTGACACACTCTCCCCACACTCAGAGATCCCTGACACGAGCACTCCCCACACTCAGAGATCCCTGACACGAACTCTCCCCACACTCAGAGATCCCAGACCCACTCTCCCCACATTCAGAGACCCGACCCACTTTCCCCACACTCTGAGATCCCCCTGTCCACTCTCCCCACACTCAGAGATACTGACCCACTCTCCCCACACTCAGAGACCCCTCAGACACACTCTCCCAACACTCAGAGATCAAAGACCCACTCTCTCCACACTCAGAGATCCCTCAGACCCACTCTCACCACACTCTAAGATCCCTGACACACTCTCCACACACTCAGAGATCCCTGACACACTCTCCCCTCACTCAGAGATCCCTCAGACCCACTCCCCCCGCACTCTGAGATCCCTGACCCCCACTCTCCCCACACTCAGAGATCCGTCAGACCCACTCTCCCCACACAGAGAGATCTCCCTGACACACTCTCCCCACACTCAGAGATCCCTGACACGAGCACTCCCCACACTCAGAGATCCCTGACACGAACTCTCCCCACACTCAGAGATCCCAGACCCACTCTCCCCACATTCAGAGACCCGACCCACTTTCCCCACACTCTGAGATCCCCCTGTCCACTCGCCTCACACTCAGAGATCCCAGACCCACTCTCCCCTCACTCAGAGACGCCTCAAACCCACTTTCCCCACACTCAGAGATCCCAGACCCACTCTCTCCACACTCAGAGATCCCTCAAACCCACTCTCACCACACTCTAAGATCCCTGACACACTCTCTCCACACTCAGAGATCCCTCAGACCTACTCTCACCAGACTCTAAGATCCCTGACACACTCTCCACACACTCAGTGATCCCTGACACACTCTCCCCACATTCAGAGACCCTGACCCACTCTCCCCACACTCAGAGATCGCTGGCACCCACTCTCCCCACACTCACAGATACCTGACACCCACTCTCCCCACACTCAGAGATCCCAGACCCACTCTCCCCACACTCAGAGATCCCTGACACGAGCACTGCCCACACTCAGAGATCCCTGACACGAACTCTCCCCACACTCAGAGATCCCAGAACCACTCTCCCCACATTCAGAGACCCGACCCACTCTCCCCACATTCAGAGACCCGACCCACTCTCCCCACACTCAGAGATCCCAGACCAACTCTCCCCACACTCAGAGATCCCAGATCCACTCTCCCCACACTCAGGGACCCAGACCCACTCTCTCCACACTCAGAGATCCCAGACACACTCTCCCCACATTCAGAGACCCTACCTACTCTCCCCACACTCAGAGATCCCAGACCCACTTTCCCCACACTCTGAGATCCCCCTGTCCACTCTCCCCACACTCAGAGATACTGACCCACTCTCCCCACACTCTGAGATCCCCCTGTCCACTCTCCCCACACTCAGAGATACTGACCCACTCTCCCCACACTCTGAGATCCCCCTGTCCACTCTCCCCACACTCAGAGATACTGACCCACTCTCCCCACACTCAGAGACCCCTAAGACACACTCTCCCAACACTCAGATCCCAGACCCACTTTCCCCACACTCAGTGATCCCCCTGTCCACTCTCCCCACACTCAGAGTTACTGACCCACTCTCCCCACTCTCAGAGACCCCTCAGACACACTCTCTCCACACTCAGAGATCCCTCAGACCCACTCTCACCACACTCTAAGATCCCTGACACACCCTCCCCACACTCAGAGATCCCAGACCCACACTCCCCACATTCAGAGACCCGACCTACTCTCCCCACACTCAGAGATCCCAGACCCACTTTCCCCACACTCTGAGATCCCCCTGTCCACTCTCCCCACACTCAGAGATCCCAGACCCACTCTCCCCACATTCAGAGACCCGACCCACTCTCCCCACACTCAGAGATCCCAGACCAACTCTCCCCACACTCAGAGATCCCAGACCCACTCTCCCCACATTCAAAGACCCGACCCACTCTCCCCACACTCAGAGATCCCAGATCCACTCTCCCCACACTCAGAGATCCCAGATCCACTCTCCCCACACTCAGAGACCCAGACCCACTCTCTCCACACTCAGAGATCCCAGACCCACTTTCCCCACACTCAGTGATCCCCCTGTCCACTCTCCCCACACTCAGAGATCCCTGACCCACACTCCCCACACTCTGAGATCCCCCTGTCCACTCTCCCCACACTCAGAGATACTGACCCACTCTCCCCACACTCAGAGACCCCTCAGACACACTCTCCCCACACTCAGAGATCCCTCAGACCCACTCTCACCACACTCTAAGATCCCTGACACACTCTCCCCACACTCAGATATCCCAGACCTATACTCTCCACACTCAGAGATCCCTCAAACCCACTCTCACCACACTCACAGATACCTGACACCCACTCTCCCCACACTCAGAGATCCCAGACCCACTCTCCCCACACTCAGAGATCCCAGACCCACTCTCCCCACATTCAGAGACCCCTCAGACCCACTCTCCCCACACTCAGGGACCCAGACCCACTCTCCCCACACAGAGATCTCTCTGTCCACTCGCCTCACACTCAGAGATCCCAGACCCACTCTCCCCTCACTCAGAGACGCCTCAAACCCACTTTCCCCACACTCAGAGATCCCAGACCCACTCTCTCCACACTCAGAGATCCCTCAGACCCACTCTCACCACACTCTAAGATCCCTGACACACTCTCTCCACACTCAGAGATCCCTCAGACCTACTCTCACCACACTCTAAGATCCCTGACACACTCTCCACACACTCAGAGATCCCTGACACACTCTCCCCACATTCATAGACCCTGACCCACTCTCCCCACACTCAGAGATCGCTGGCACCCACTCTCCCCACACTCACAGATACCTGACACCCACTCTCCCCACACTCAGAGATCCCAGACCCACTCTCCCCACACTCAGAGATCCCTGACACGAGCACTCCCCACACTCAGAGATCCCTGACACGAACTCTCCCCACACTCAGAGATCCCAGACCCACTCTCCCCACATTCAGAGACCCGACCCACTCTCCCCACACTCAGAGATCCCAGACCAACTCTCCCCACACTCAGAGATCCCAGACCCATTCTCCCCACATTCAGAGACCCGACCCACTCTCCCCACACTCAGAGATCCCAGACCCAACTCTCCCCACACTCAGATATCCCAGATCCACTCTCCCCACACTCAGAGACCCAGACCCTCTCTCTCCACACTCAGAGATCCCAGACACACTCTCCCCACATTCAGAGACCCTACCTACTCTCCCCACACTCAGAGATCCCAGACCCACTTTCCCCACACTCTGAGATCCCCCTGTCCACTCTCCCCACACTCAGAGATACTGACCCACTCTCCCCACACTCAGAGACCCCTCAGACACACTCTCCCAACACTCAGAGATCCAAGACCCACTCTCTCCACACTCAGAGATCCCAGACCCACTCTCCCCACAGTCAGAGATCCCTCAGACCCACTCTCACCACACTCTAAGATCCCTGACACACTCTCCCCACATTCAGAGACCCTGACCCACTCTCCCACACTCAGAGATCGCTGGCACCCACTCTCCCCACACTCACAGATACCTGACACCCACTCTCCCCACACTCAGAGATCCCAGACCCACTCTCCCCACACTCAGAGATCCCTGACACGAGCACTCCCCACACTCAGAGATCCCTGACACGAACTCTCCCCACACTCAGAGATCCCAGACCCACTCTCCCCACATTCAGAGACCCGACCCACTTTCCCCACACTCTGAGATCCCCCTGTCCACTCTCCCCACACTCAGAGACCCCTCAGACACACTCTCCCAACACTCAGAGATCCCAGACCCACACTCTCCACACTCAGAGATCCCTCAGACCCACTCTCACCACACTCTAAGATCCCTGACACACTCTCCCCACACTCAGAGATCCCTCAGACCTAATCTCACCACACTCTAAGATCCCTGACACACTCTCCACACACTCAGAGATCCCTGACACTCTCCCCACACTCAGAGATCCCTCAGACCCACTCCCCCCACACTCAGAGACCCTGACCCACTCTCCCCACACTCAGAGTTCGCTGGCACCCACTCTCCCCACACTCACAGATACCTGACACCCACTCTCCCCACATTCAGAGATCCCAGACCCACTCTCCCCACACTCAGAGATCCCTGACACGAACTCTCCCCACACTCAGAGATCCCAGACCCACTCTCCCGACATTCAGAGACACGACCCACTCTCCCAACACTCAGAGATCCCAGACCAACTCTCCCCACACTCAGAGATCCCAGACACACTCTCCCCACATTCAGAGACCCGACCCACTCTCCCCACCTCAGAGTTCCCAGATCCACTCTCCCCACACTCAGAGATCCCAGATCCACTCTCCCCACACTCAGAGACCCAGACCCACTCTCTCCACACTCAGAGATCCCAGACCCACTCTCCCCACACTCAGAGATCCCAGACCAACTCTCCCCACACTCAGAGACCCAGACCCGCTATCTCCACACTCAGAGACCCCTCAGACACACTCTCCCCACACTCAGAGATCCCAGACCCACTCTCTCCACACTCAGAGATCCCTCAGACCCACTCTCACCACACTCTAAGATCCCTGACACACCCTCCCCACACTCAGAGACCCGACCTACTCTCCCCACACTCAGAGATCCCAGACCCACTTTCCCCACACTCAGTGATCCCCCTGTCCACTCTCCCCACACTCAGAGATCCCAGACCCACTCTCCCCACATTCAGAGACCCGACCCACTCTCCCCACACTCAGAGATCCCAGACCAACTCTCCCCACACTCAGAGATCCCAGACCCACTCTCCCCACATTCAAAGACCCGACCGACTCTCCCCACACTCAGAGATCCCAGATCCACTCTCCCCACACTCAGAGATCCCAGATCCACTCTCCCCACACTCAGAGACCCGACCCACTCTCTCCACACTCAGAGATCCCAGACCCACTCTCCCCACTCTCAGAGATCCCAGACCCACTTTCCCCACACTCAGTGAACCCCCTGTCCACTCTCCCCACACTCAGAGATCCCTGACCCACACTCCCCACACTCTGAGATCCCCCTGTCCACTCTCCCCACACTCAGAGATCCCAGACCCACTCTCCCGACATTCAGAGACACGACCCACTCTCCCAACACTCAGAGATCCCAGACCAACTCTCCCCACACTCAGAGATCCCAGACACACTCTCCCCACATTCAGAGACCCGACCCACTCTCCCCACCTCAGAGTTCCCAGATCCACTCTCCCCACACTCAGAGATCCCAGATCCACTCTCCCGACACTCAGTGATCCCCCTGTCCACTCTCCCCACACTCAGAGATACTGACCCACTCTCCCCACACTCAGAGACCCCTCAGACACACTCTCTCCACACTCAGAGATCCCTCAGACCCACCCTCCCCACACTCAGAGATCCCAGACCCACACTCCCCACATTCAGAGACCCGACCCACTCTCCCCACACTCAGAGATCTCACTGTCCACTCTCCCCACACTCAGAGATCCCAGACCCACTCTCCCCACATTCAGAGACCCGACCCACTCTCCCCACACTCAGAGATCCCAGATCCACTCTCCCCACACTCAGAGACCCAGACCCACTCTCTCCACACTCAGAGATCCCAGACCCACTCTCCCCACACTCAGAGACCCCTCAGACACACTCTCCCCACACTCAGAGACCCAGACCCACTCTCCCCACACTCAGAGACCCAGACCTACTCTCCCCACACTCAGAGATCCCAGACCCACTTTCCCCACACTCAGTGATCCCCCTGTCCACTCTCCCCACACTCAGAGATACTGACCCACTCTCCCCACACTCTGAGATCCCCCTGTCCACTCTCCCCACACTCAGAGATCCCAGACCTACTCTCCCCACACTCAGAGACCCCTCAGACCCACTCTCCCCACACTCAGAGATACCCCTGTCCACTCTCCCCACACTCAGAGATACTGACCCACTCTCCCCACACTCAGAGACCCCTCAGACACACTCTCCCAACACTCAGAGATCCCAGACCCACTCTCTCCACACTCAGAGATCCCTCAGACCCACTCTCACCACACTCTAAGATCCCTGACACACTCTCCCCACACTCAGAGATCCCTGACACGAGCACTCCCCACACTCAGAGATCCCTGACACGAACTCTCCCCACACTCAGAGATCCCAGACCCACTCTCCCCACATTCAGAGACCCGACCCACTTTCCCCACACTCTGAGATCCCCCTGTCCACTCTCCCCACACTCAGAGATACTGACCCACTCTCCCCACACTCAGAGACCCCTCAGACACACTCTCCCCACACTCAGAAATCCCTCAGACCCACTCTCCCCACACTCAGAGATCCGTCAGACCCACTCTCCCCACACAGAGAGATCTCCCTGTCCACTCTCCCCACACTCAGAGATCCCTGTCCACTCTCCCCACACTCAGTGATCCCTCAGACCCACTCTCCCCACATTCAGAGATCGCTCCCACCCACTCTCCCCACACACAGAGATCCCTGACCCACTCTCCCCACACTCAGAGATCCCAGACCCACTCTCCCCACATTCAGAGATCGCTCACACCCACTCTCCCCACACACAGAGATCCCTGACCCACTCTTCCCACACTCAGAGATCCCAGACCCTCTCTCCCCACATTCAGAGACCCGACCCACTCTCCCCACACTCAGAGATCTCACTGTCCACTCTCCCCACATTCAGAGACCCCTCAGACCCACTCTCCCCACACTCAGGGACCCAGACCCACTCTCCCCACACAGAGATCTCTCTGTCCACTCGCCTCACACTCAGAGATCCCAGACCCACTCTCCCCTCACTCAGAGACGCCTCAAACCCACTTTCCCCACATTCAGAGATCCCAGACCCACTCTCTCCACACTCAGAGATCCCTCAGACCCACTCTCACCACACTCTAAGATCCCTGACACACTCTCTCCACACTCAGAGATCCCTCAGACCTACTCTCACCACACTCTAAGATCCCTGACACACTCTCCACACACTCAGAGATCCCTGACACACTCTCCCCACATTCAGAGACCCTGACCCACTCTCCCCACACTCAGAGATCGCTGGCACCCACTCTCCCCACACTCACAGATACCTGACACCCACTCTCCCCACACTCAGAGATCCCAGACCCACTCTCCCCACACTCAGAGATCCCTGACACGAACTCTCCCCACACTCAGAGATCCCAGACCCACTCTCCCGACATTCAGAGACCCGACCCACTCTCCCAACACTCAGAGATCCCAGACCAACTCTCCCCACACTCAGAGATCCCAGACACACTCTCCCCACATTCAGAGACCCGACCCACTCTCCCCACCTCAGAGTTCCCAGATCCACTCTCCCCACACTCAGAGATCCCAGATCCACTCTCCCCACATTCAGAGACCCGACCCACTCTCCCCACACTCAGAGATCCCAGATCCACTTTCCCCACACTCAGTGATCCCCCTGTCCACTCTCCCCACACTCAGAGATACTGACCCACTCTCCCCACACTCAGAGACCCCTCAGACACACTCTCCCCACACTCTAAGATCCCTGACACACCCTCCCCACACTCAGAGATCCCAGACCCACACTCCACACATTCAGAGACCCGACCTACTCTCCCCACACTCAGAGATCCCAGACCCACTTTCCCCACACTCTGAGATCCCCCTGTCCACTCTCCCCACACTCAGAGATCCCAGACCCACTCTCCCTACACTCAGAGATCCCAGACCAACTCTCCCCACACTCAGAGATCCCAGACCAACTCTCCCCACACTCAGAGATCCCAGACCCACTCTCCCCACATTCAAAGACCCGACCCACTCTCCCCACACTCAGAGATCCCAGATCCACTCTCCCCACACTCAGAGATCCCAGATCCACTCTCCCCACACTCAGAGATACTGACCCACTCTCTCCACACTCAGAGATCCCAGACCCACTCTCTCCACACTCAGAGATCCCAGACACACTTTCCCCACACTCAGTGATCCCCCTGTCCACTCTCCCCACACTCAGAGATACTGACCCACTCTCCCCACACTCAGAGACCCCTCAGACACACTCTCCCAACACTCAGAGATCCCAGACCCACTCTCTCCACACTCAGAGATCCCTCAGACCCACTCTCACCACACTCTAAGATCCCTGACACACTCTCCCCACACTCAGAGATCCCTGACACGAGCACTCCCCACACTCAGAGATCCCAGACCCACTCTCCCCACATTCAGAGACCCGACCCACTCTCCCCCCACTCAGAGACCCGACCCACTCTCCCCACACTCAGTGATCCCCCTGTCCACTCTCACCACACTCAGAGATCCCCCTGTCCACTCTCCCCACACTCAGAGATCCCAGACCCACTCTCCCCACACTCAGAGATCCCCCTGTCCACTCTCCCCACACTCAGAGATCCCTCAGACCCACTCTCCCCACACTCAGAGATCCCAGACCCACTCTCCCCACACTCAGTGATCCCCCTGTCCACTCTCCCCACACTCAGAGATACTGACCCACTCTCCCCACACTCAGAGACCCCTCAGACACACTCTCCCCACACTCAGAGATCCCAGACCCACTCTCTCCACACTCAGAGATCCCTCAGACCCACTCTCACCACACTCTAAGATCCCTGACACACCCTCCCCACACTCAGAGATCCCAGACCCACACTCCCCACATTCAGAGACCCGACCTACTCTCCCCACACTCAGAGATCCCTGACCCACTCTTCCCACACTCAGAGATCCCAGACCCACTTTCCCCACACTCTGAGATCCCCCTGTCCACCCTCCCCACACTCAGAGATCCCAGACCCACTCTCCCCACATTCAGAGACCCGACCCACTCTCCCCACACTCAGAGATCCCAGACCAACTCTCCCCACACTCAGAGATCCCAGACCCACTCTCCCCACATTCAATGACCCGACCCACTCTCCCCACACTCAGAGATCCCAGATCCACTCTCCCCACACTCAGAGATCCCAGATCCACTCTCCCCACACTCAGAGACCCAGACCCACTCTCTCCACACTCAGAGATCCCAGACCCACTCTCACAACATTCAGAGACCCTACCTACTCTCCCCACACTCAGAGATCCCAGACCCACTTTCCCCACACTCAGTGATCCCCCTGTCCACTCTCCCCACACTCAGAGATCCCTGACCCACACTCCCCACACTCTGAGATCCCCCTGTCCACTCTCCCCACACTCAGAGATACTGACCCACTCTCCCCACACTCAGAGACCCCTCAGACACACTCTCCCCACACTCAGAGATCCCTCAGACCCACTCTCACCACACTCTAAGATCCCTGACACACTCTCCCCACACTCAGATATCCCAGACCTATACTCTCCACACTCAGAGATCCCTCAAACCCACTCTCACCACACTCACAGATACCTGACACCCACTCTCCCCACACTCAGAGATCCCAGACCCACTCTCCCCACACTCAGAGATCCCTGACCCACTCTCCACACACTCAGAGATCCCTGACACACTCTCCCCACACTCAGAGATCCCTCAGACCCACTCCCCCCACACTCAGAGATCCCTGACACGAACTCTCCCCACACTCAGAGATCCCTCAGACCCACTCTCCCCACACAGAGAGATCTCCCTGTCCACTCTCCCCACACTCAGAGATCCCTGTCCCACTCTCCCCTCACTCAGAGATCCCTCAGACCCACTCTACCCACATTCAGAGATCGCTCACACCCATTCTCCCCACACACAGAGATCCCTGACCCACTCTCCCCACACTCAGAGATCCCAGACCCACACTCCCCACATTCAGAGACCCGACCTACTCTCCCCACACTCAGAGATCCCAGACCCACTTTCCCCACACTCAGTGATCCCCCTGTCCACTCTCCCCACACTCAGAGATCCCTGACCCACTCTCCCTACACTCTGAGATCCCCCTGTCCGCTCTCCCCACACTCCGAGATCCCAGACCCACTCTCCCCACACTCAGAGATCCCAGATCCACTCTCCCCACAATCAGAGACCCAGACCCACTCTCCCCACACTCTGAGATCCCAGACCCACTCTCCCCACATTCAGAGATCCGACCTACTCTCCACACACTCAGAGATCCCTGAACCACTCTCCCCAAATACAGACATCCCTGACCCACTCTCCCCACACTCAGAGATCCAGACCCACTCTCCCCACACTCAGAGATCCCCCTGTCCACTTTCCCCACACTCAGAGATCCCTGACCCTCTCTCCCCACATTCAGAGACCCAGACCCACTCTCTACACAGTCAGACATCCCTCAGACCCACTCTCCCCACACCCAGAGATCCCTGACCCACTCTCCCCAAACTCAGAGATCCCAACCCCACTCTTCCCACATTCAGACATCGCTGAACCACTCTCCCCACATTCAGAGACACAGACCCACTCTCCACACAGTCAGAGACCCCGACCCACTCTCCCCACACTCAGAGACCTCTCAGACCCACTCTCCCCACACTCAGAGTTCCCTAACCCACTCTCCCCACACTCAGTGACCCCTCACACCCACTCTCCCCACATTCAGGGACCCAGGCCCACTCTCCCCACACTCAGAGATACCTGACACCCACTCTCCCCACAGTCAGAGATCCCTGACCCACTCTCCCCACACTCAGAGATCCCTGAACCACTCTCCCCACATTCAGAGATCCCAGACCCACTCTCCCCACACTCAGAGACCCCGACCCACTCTCCGCACAATAAGAGATCCCAGACACACTCTCCCCACACTCAGAGACCCCTACCCACTCTCCCCACACTCAGAGACCCTGACCCACTCTCCCCAGACTCAGAGATTCTGACCCACTCTCCCCACATTCAGAGATCACAGACCCACTCTCCCCACACTCAGACATCCCAGTCCCACTCTCTCCACGGTCAGAGATCCCTCAGACTCACTCTCCCCACACTCAGAGATCCCTGACCCACTTACCCCACACTCAAAGATCCCTCTCCACTCTCCCCACACTCAGAGATCCCTGTCCCACTCTCCCCACACTCAGAGATCCCTCAGACCCACTCTCCCCACATTCAGAGATCGCTCACACCCACTCTCCACACACACAGAGATCCCTGACCCACTCTCCCCACACTCAGAGATCCCTGACACGAACTCTCCCCACACTCGGAGATCCCAGATCCACTCTCCCCACACTCAGAGTAAAAGACCCACTCTCTCCACACTCAGAGATCCCAGACCTACTCTCCCCACATTCAGAGACCCGACCCACTCTCCCCACACTCAGAGATCTCACTGTCCACTCTTCCCACATTCAGAGACCCCTCAGACCCACTCTCGCCACACTCCGAGATCCCAGACCCACTCTCCCCACATTCAGAGACCCGACCCACTCTCCCCACACTCAGAGATCCCAGACCCACTCTCCCCACACTCAGAGATCCCAGATCCACTCTCCCCACAATCAGAGACCCAGACCCACTCTCTCCACACTCAGAGATCCCAGACCCACTCTCACCACACTCAGAGATCCCAGACCCACTCTCCCCACATTCAGAGATCCGACCTACTCTCCACACACTCAGAGATCCCTGAACCACTCTCCCCAAATACAGACATCCCTGACCCACTCTCCTCTCACTCAGAAATCCAGACCCACTCTCCCCACACTCAGAGATCCCCCTGTCCACTTTCCCCACACTCAGAGATCCCTGACCCTCTCTCCCCTCACACAGATATCCCTCTGTCCACTCTCCCCACTCTCAGAGATCCCTGACCCACTCTCCCCACATTCAGAGACCCAGACCCACTCTCTACACAGTCAGACATCCCTCAGACCCACTCTCCCCACACCCAGAGATCCCTGACCCACTCTCCCCAAACTCAGAGATCCCAACCCCACTCTTCCCACATTCAGACATCGCTGAACCACTCTCCCCACATTAAGAGACACGGACCCACACTCCACACAGTCAGAGACACCGACCCACTCTCCCCACACTCAGAGACCCCTCAGACCCACTCTCCCCACATTCAGAGATCGCTCACACCCACTCTCCACACACACAGAGATCCCTGACCCACTCTCCCCACACTCAGAGATCCCTGACACGAACTCTCCCCACACTCGGAGATCCCAGATCCACTCTCCCCACACTCAGAGTAAAAGACCCACTCTCTCCACACTCAGAGATCCCAGACCTACTCTCCCCACATTCAGAGACCCGACCCACTCTCCCCACACTCAGAGATCTCACTGTCCACTCTTCCCACATTCAGAGACCCCTCAGACCCACTCTCGCCACACTCCGAGATCCCAGACCCACTCTCCCCACATTCAGAGACCCGACCCACTCTCCCCACACTCAGAGATCCCAGACCCACTCTCCCCACACTCAGAGATCCCAGATCCACTCTCCCCACAATCAGAGACCCAGACCCACTCTCTCCACACTCAGAGATCCCAGACCCACTCTCACCACACTCAGAGATCCCAGACCCACTCTCCCCACATTCAGAGATCCGACCTACTCTCCACACACTCAGAGATCCCTGAACCACTCTCCCCAAATACAGACATCCCTGACCCACTCTCCTCTCACTCAGAAATCCAGACCCACTCTCCCCACACTCAGAGATCCCCCTGTCCACTTTCCCCACACTCAGAGATCCCTGACCCTCTCTCCCCTCACACAGATATCCCTCTGTCCACTCTCCCCACTCTCAGAGATCCCTGACCCACTCTCCCCACATTCAGAGACCCAGACCCACTCTCTACACAGTCAGACATCCCTCAGACCCACTCTCCCCACACCCAGAGATCCCTGACCCACTCTCCCCAAACTCAGAGATCCCAACCCCACTCTTCCCACATTCAGACATCGCTGAACCACTCTCCCCACATTAAGAGACACGGACCCACACTCCACACAGTCAGAGACACCGACCCACTCTCCCCACACTCAGAGACCCCTCAGACCCACTCTCCCCACATTCAGAGATCCGACCTACTCTCCACACACTCAGAGATCCCTGAACCACTCTCCCCAAATACAGACATCCCTGACCCACTCTCCCCTCACTCAGAAATCCAGACCCACTCTCCCCACACTCAGAGATCCCCCTGTCCACTTTCCCCACACTCAGAGATCCCTGACCCTCTCTCCCCTCACACAGATATCCCTCTGTCCACTCTCCCCACTCTCAGAGATCCCTGACCCACTCTCCCCACATTCAGAGACCCAGACCCACTCTCTACACAGTCAGACATCCCTCAGACCCACTCTCTCCACACCCAGAGATCCCTGACCCACTCTCCCCAAACTCAGAGATCCCAACCCCACTCTTCCCACATTCAGACATCGCTGAACCACTCTCCCCACATTAAGAGACACAGACCCACACTCCACACAGTCAGAGACCCCGACCCACTCTCCCCACACTCAGAGACCCCTCAGACCCACTCTCCCCACACTCAGAGTTCCCTGACCCACTCTCCCCACACTCAGTGACCCCTCACACCCACTCTCCCCACACTCAGGGACCCAGACCCACTCTCCCCACACTCAGAGATACCTGACACCCACTCTCCCCACAGTCAGAGATCCCTGACCCACTCTCCCCACACTCAGAGATCCCTGAACCACTCTCCCCACATTCGGAGACCCAGACCCACTCTCCCCACACTCAGAGACCCCGACCCACTCTCCCCACAATAAGAGATCCCAGACACACTCTCCCCACACTCAGAGACCCTGACCCACTCTCCCCACACTCAGAGATTCTGTCCCACTCTCCCCACATTCAGAGATCCCTGACCCACTCTCCCCACACAGAGATCTCCCTGTCCACTCTACTCACACTCAGAGATCCCAGACCCACTCTCCCCTCACTCAGAGACGCCTCAAACCCACTTTCCACACACTCAGAGATCCCAGACCCACTCTCTCCACACTCAGAGATCCCTCAGACCCACTCTCACCACACTCTAAGATCCCTGACACACTCTCCACACACTCAGGGATCCCTGACACACTCTCTCCACACAGAGATCCCTCAGACCTAATCTCACCACACTCTAAGATCCCTGACACACTCTCCACACACTCAGAGATCCCTGACACTCTCCCCACACTCAGAGATCGCTGGCACCCACTCTCCCCACACTCACAGATACCTGACACCCACTCTCCCCACACTCAGAGATCCCAGACCCACTCTCCCCACACTCAGAGATCCCTGACACGAACTCTCCCCACACTCAGAGTTCCCAAACCCACTCTCCCGACATTCAGAGACCCGACCCACTCTCCCCACACTCAGAGATCCCAGACCAACTCTCCCCACACTCAGAGATCCCAGACACACTCTCCCCACATTCAGAGACCCGACCCACTCTCCCCACCTCAGAGTTCCCAGATCCACTCTCCCCACACTCAGAGATCCCAGATCCACTCTCCCCACACTCAGAGATCACAGACCCACTCTCCCCACACTCAGAGATCACAGACCCACTCTCCCCACACTCAGAGATCCCAGACCAACTCTCCCCACACTCAGAGACCCAGATCCACTCTCCCCACACTCAGAGATCCCAGATCCACTCTCCCCACACTCAGAGACCCAGACCCACTCTCTCCACACTCAGAGATCACAGACCCACTCTCCCCACACTCAGAGATCCCAGACCAACTCTCCCCACACTCAGAGATCCCAGACCCACTCTCACAACACTCAGAGATCCCAGACCCACTTTCCCCACACTCAGTGATCCCCCTGTCCACTCTCCCCACACTCAGAGATACTGACCCACTCTCCCCACACTCAGAGACCCCTCAGACACACTCTCCCCACACTCAGAGATCCCAGACCCACTCTCTCCACACTCAGAGATCCCTCAGACCCACTCTCACCACACTCTAAGATCCCTGACACACCCTCCCCACACTCAGAGATCCCAGACCCACACTCCCCACATTCAGAGACCCGACCTACTCTCCCCACACTCAGAGATCCCAGACCCACTTTCCCCACACTCTGAGATCCCCCTGTCCACTCTCCCCACACTCAGAGATCCCAGACCCACTCTCCCCACATTCAGAGACCCGACCCACTCTCCCCACACTCAGAGATCCCAGACCAACTCTCCCCACACTCAGAGATCCCAGACCCACTCTCCCCACATTCAATGACCCGACCCACTCTCCCCACACTCAGAGATCCCAGATCCACTCTCCCCACACTCAGAGATCCCAGATCCACTCTCCCCACACTCAGAGACCCAGACCCACTCTCTCCACACTCAGAGATCCCAGACCCACTCTCCCCACACTCAGAGATCCCAGACCCACTCTCACAACATTCAGAGACCCTACCTACTCTCCCCACACTCAGAGATCCCAGACCCACTTTCCCCACACTCAGTGATCCCCCTGTCCACTCTCCCCACACTCAGAGATCCCTGACCCACACTCCCCACACTCTGAGATCCCCCTGTCCACTCTCCCCACACTCAGAGATACTGACCCACTCTCCCCACACTCAGAGACCCCTCAGACACACTCTCCCCACACTCAGAGATCCCTCAGACCCACTCTCACCACACTCTAAGATCCCTGACACACTCTCCCCACACTCAGATATCCCAGACCTATACTCTCCACACTCAGAGATCCCTCAAACCCACTCTCACCACACTCACAGATACCTGACACCCACTCTCCCCACACTCAGAGATCCCAGACCCACTCTCCCCACACTCAGAGATCCCTGACCCACTCTCCACACACTCAGAGATCCCTGACACACTCTCCCCACACTCAGAGATCCCTCAGACCCACTCCCCCCACACTCAGAGATCCCTGACACGAACTCTCCCCACACTCAGAGATCCCTCAGACCCACTCTCCCCACACAGAGAGATCTCCCTGTCCACTCTCCCCACACTCAGAGATCCCTGTCCCACTCTCCCCTCACTCAGAGATCCCTCAGACCCACTCTACCCACATTCAGAGATCGCTCACACCCATTCTCCCCACACACAGAGATCCCTGACCCACTCTCCCCACACTCAGAGATCCCAGACCCACACTCCCCACATTCAGAGACCCGACCTACTCTCCCCACACTCAGAGATCCCAGACCCACTTTCCCCACACTCAGTGATCCCCCTGTCCACTCTCCCCACACTCAGAGATCCCTGACCCACTCTCCCTACACTCTGAGATCCCCCTGTCCGCTCTCCCCACACTCAGAGATACTGACCCACTCTCCCCACACTCAGAGAAACCAGACCCACTCTCTCCACACTCAGAGATCCCTCAGACCCACTCTCACCACACTCTAAGATCCCTGACACACTCTCCCCACACTCAGAGATCCCAGACCTATATTCTCCACACTCAGAGATCCCTCAGACCCACTCTCACCACACTCTAAGATCCCTGACACACACTCCACACACTCAGAGATCCCTGACACACTCTCCCCACACTCAGAGATCTCTGACCCCCACACTCCCCACACTCAGAGATCTGTCAGACCCACTCTCCCCACACAGAGAGATCTCCCTGTCCACTCTCCCCACACTCAGAGATCCCTGTCCCACTCTCCCCACACTCAGAGATCCCTCAGACCCACTCTCCCCACATTCAGAGATCGCTCACACCCACTCTCCCCACACACAGAGATCCCTGAACCACTCTCCCCACACTCAGAGATCCCAGACCCACTCTCCCCACATTCAGAGATCGCTCACACCCACTCTCCCCACACACAGAGATCCCTGACCAACTCTTCCCACGCTCAGAGATCCCAGACCCTCTCTCCCCACATTCAGAGACCCGATCCACTCTCCCCACACTCAGAGATCTCACTGTCCACTCTCCCCACATTCAGAGACCCCTCAGACCCACTCTCCTGACACTCAGGGACCCAGACCCACTCTCCCCACACTCAGAGATCCCAGACCCACTCTCCCCACATTCAGAGACCCGACCTACTCTCCCCACACTCAGAGATCCCAGACCCACTTTCCCCACACTCAGTGATCCCCCTGTCCACTCTCCCCACACTCAGAGATCCATGACCCACTCTCCCCACACTCTGAGATCCCCCTGTCCACTCTCCCCACACTCAGAGATACTGACCCACTCTCCCCACACTCAGAGACCCCTCAGACCCACTCTCACCACACTCTAAGATCCCTGACCCCCACTCTCCCCACACTCAGAGATCCGTCAGACCCACTCTCCCCACACAGAGAGATCTCCCTGTCCACTCTCCCCACACTCAGAGATCCCTGTCCCCTCTCCCCACACTCAGAGATCCCTCAGACCCACTCTCCCCACATTCAGAGATCGCTCACACCCACTCTCCCCACACACAGAGATCCCTGACCCACTCTTACCACACTCAGAGATTCCAGACCCTCTCTCCCCACATTCAGAGACCCGACCCACTCTCCCCACACTCAGAGATCTCACTGTCCACTCTCCCCACATTCAGAGACCCCTCAGACCCACTCTCCCCACACTCAGGGACCCAGACCCACTCTCCCCACACAGAGATCTCCCTGTCCACTCGCCTCACACTCAGAGATCCCAGACCCACTCTGCCCTCACTCAGAGATGCCTCAAACCCACTTTCCCCACACTCAGAGATCCCAGACCCACTCTCTCCACACTCAGAGATCCCTCAGACCCACTCTCACCACACTCTAAGATCCCTGACACACTCTCTCCACTCTCAGAGATCCCTCAGACCTACTCTCACCACACTCTAAGATCCCTGACACACTCTCCACACACTCAGAGATCCCTGACACACTCTCCCCACATTCAGAGACCCTGACCCACTCTCCCCACACTCAGAGATCGCTGGCACCCACTCTCCCCACACTCACAGATACCTGACACCCACTCTCCCCACACTCAGAGATCCCAGACCCACTCTCCCCACACTCAGAGATCCCTGACACGAACTCTCCCCACACTCAGAGATCCCAGACCCACTCTCCCGACATTCAGAGACCCGACCCACTCTCCCAACACTCAGAGATCCCAGACCAACTCTCCCCACACTCAGAGATCCCAGACACACTCTCCCCACATTCAGAGACCCGACCCACTCTCCCCACCTCAGAGTTCCCAGATCCACTCTCCACACACTCAGAGATCCCAGATCCACTCTCCCCACACTCAGAGACCCAGACCCACTCTCTCCACACTCAGAGATCCCAGACCCACTCTCCCCACACTCAGAGATCCCAGACCCACTCTCCCCACACTCAGAGATCCCAGACCCACTCTCCCCACACTCAGAGATCCCAGACCCACTCTCACAACACTCAGAGATCCCAGACCCACTTTCCCCACACTCAGTGATCCCCCTGTCCACTCTCCCCACACTCAGAGATACTGACCCACTCTCCCCACTCTCAGAGACCCCTCAGACACACTCTCCCCACACTCAGAGATCCCAGACCCACTCTCTCCACACTCAGAGATCCCTCAGACCCACTCTCACCACACTCTAAGATCCCTGACACACCCTCCCCACACTCAGAGATCCCAGACCCACACTCCCCACATTCAGAGACCCGACCTACTCTCCCCACACTCAGAGATCCCAGACCCACTTTCCCCACACTCTGAGATCCCCCTGTCCACTCTCCCCACACTCAGAGATCCCAGACCCACTCTCCCCACATTCAGAGACCCGAGCCACTCTCCCCACACTCAGAGATCCCAGACCCACTCTCCCCACATTCAAAGACCCAACCCACTCTCCCCACACTCAGAGATCCCAGATCCACTCTCCCCACACTCAGAGATCCCAGATCCACTCTCCCCACACTCAGAGACCCAGACCCACTCTCTCCACACTCAGAGATCCCAGACCCACTCTCACAACATTCAGAGACCCTACCTACTCTCCCCACACTCAGAGATCCCAGACCCACTTTCCCCACACTCAGTGATCCCCCTGTCCACTCTCCCCACACTCAGAGATCCCTGACCCACACTCCCCACACTCTGAGATCCCCCTGTCCACTCTCCCCACACTCAGAGATACTGACCCACTCTCCCCACACTCAGAGACCCCTCAGACACACTCTCCCCACACTCAGAGATCCCTCAGACCCACTCTC
Source organism: Hemitrygon akajei (assembly GCF_048418815.1). Classification (NCBI taxonomy): domain Eukaryota; kingdom Metazoa; phylum Chordata; class Chondrichthyes; order Myliobatiformes; family Dasyatidae; genus Hemitrygon; species Hemitrygon akajei. The sequence goes on along the minus strand of NC_133128.1, from coordinate 108,560,894 downwards.
ACCACACTCTAAGATCCCTGACACACTCTCCCCACACTCAGATATCCCAGACCTATACTCTCCACACTCAGAGATCCCAGACCCACACTCCCCACATTCAGAGACCCGACCTACTCTCCCCACACTCAGAGATCCCAGACCCACTTTCCCCACACTCTGAGATCCCCCTGTCCACTCTCCCCACACTCAGAGATACTGACCCACTCTCCCCACACTCAGAGACCCCTCAGACACACTCTCCCCACACTCAGAGATCCCTCAGACCCACTCTCACCACACTCTAAGATCCCTGACACACTCTCCCCACACTCAGATATCCCAGACCTATACTCTCCACACTCAGAGATCCCTCAAACCCACTCTCACCACACTCACAGATACCTGACACCCACTCTCCCCACACTCAGAGATCCCAGACACACTCTCCCCACATTCAGACACCCCTCAGACCCACTCTCCCCACACTCAGGGACCCAGACCCACTCTCCCCACACAGAGATCTCTCTGTCCACTCGCCTCACACTCAGAGATCCCAGACCCACTCTCCCCTCACTCAGAGACGCCTCAAACCCACTTTCCCCACACTCAGAGATCCCAGACCCACTCTCTCCACACTCAGAGATCCCTCAGACCCACTCTCACCACACTCTAAGATCCCTGACACACTCTCTCCACACTCAGAGATCCCTCAGACCTACTCTCACCACACTCTAAGATCCCTGACACACTCTCCACACACTCAGAGATCCCTGACACACTCTCCCCACATTCATAGACCCTGACCCACTCTCCCCACACTCAGAGATCGCTGGCACCCACTCTCCCCACACTCACAGATACCTGACACCCACTCTCCCCACACTCAGAGATCCCAGACCCACTCTCCCCACACTCAGAGATCCCTGACACGAGCACTCCCCACACTCAGAGATCCCTGACACGAACTCTCCCCACACTCAGAGATCCCAGACCCACTCTCCCCACATTCAGAGACCCGACCCACTCTCCCCACACTCAGAGATCCCAGACCAACTCTCCCCACACTCAGAGATCCCAGACCCACTCTCCCCACATTCAGAGACCCGACCCACTCTCCCCACACTCAGAGATCCCAGACCCACTCTCCCCACACTCAGAGATCCCTGACACGAGCACTCCCCACACTCAGAGATCCCTGACACGAACTCTCCCCACACTCAGAGATCCCAGACCCACTCTCCCCACATTCAGAGACCCGACCCACTTTCCCCACACTCTGAGATCCCCCTGTCCACTCTCCCCACACTCAGAGATACTGACCCACTCTCCCCACACTCAGAGACCCCTCAGACACACTCTCCCAACACTCAGAGATCCCAGACCCACACTCTCCACACTCAGAGATCCCTCAGACCCACTCTCACCACACTCTAAGATCCCTGACACACTCTCCCCACACTCAGAGATCCCTCAGACCTAATCTCACCACACTCTAAGATCCCTGACACACTCTCCACACACTCAGAGATCCCTGACACTCTGCCCACACTCAGAGATCCCTCAGACCCACTCCCCCCACACTCAGAGACCCTGACCCACTCTCCCCACACTCAGAGTTCGCTGGCACCCACTCTCCCCACACTCACAGATACCTGACACCCACTCTCCCCACACTCAGAGATCCCAGACCCACTCTCCCCACACTCAGAGATCCCTGACACGAACTCTCCCCACACTCAGAGATCCCAGACCCACTCTCCCGACATTCAGAGACACGACCCACTCTCCCAACACTCAGAGATCCCAGACCAACTCTCCCCACACTCAGAGATCCCAGACACACTCTCCCCACATTCAGAGACCCGACCCACTCTCCCCACCTCAGAGTTCCCAGATCCACTCTCCCCACACTCAGAGATCCCAGATCCACTCTCCCCACACTCAGAGATCCCAGACCCACTCTCCCCACACTCAGAGATCCCAGACCAACTCTCCCCACACTCAGAGACCCAGACCTGCTCTCTCCACACTCAGAGACCCCTCAGACACACTCTCCCCACACTCAGAGATCCCAGACCCACTCTCTCCACACTCAGAGATCCCTCAGACCCACTCTCACCACACTCTAAGATCCCTGACCCACTCTCCCCACACTCAGAGATCCCAGACCAACTTTCCCCACACTCTGAGATCCCCCTGTCCACTCTCCCCACACTCAGAGATCCCAGACCAACTCTCCCCACACTCAGAGATCCCAGACCCACTCTCCCCACATTCAGAGACCCGACCCACTCTCCCCACACTCAGAGATCCCAGACCAACTCTCCCCACACTCAGAGATCCCAGACCCACTCTCCCCACATTCAAAGACCCGACCCACTCTCCCCACACTCAGAGATCCCAGATCCACTCTCCCCACACTCAGAGATCCCAGATCCACTCTCCCCACACTCAGAGACCCAGACCCACTCTCTCCACACTCAGAGATCCCAGACCCACTTTCCCCACACTCAGTGAACCCCCTGTCCACTCTCCCCACACTCAGAGATCCCTGACCCACACTCCCCACACTCTGAGATCCCCCTGTCCACTCTCCCCACACTCAGAGATCCCAGACCCACTCTCCCGACATTCAGAGACACGACCCACTCTCCCAACACTCAGAGATCCCAGACCAACTCTCCCCACACTCAGAGATCCCAGACACACTCTCCCCACATTCAGAGACCCGACCCACTCTCCCCACCTCAGAGTTCCCAGATCCACTCTCCCCACACTCAGAGATCCCAGATCCACTCTCCCCACACTCAGAGACCCAGACCCACTCTCTCCACACTCAGAGATCCCAGACCCACTCTCCCCACACTCAGAGATCCCAGACCAACTCTCCCCACACTCAGAGACCCAGACCCGCTATCTCCACACTCAGAGATCCCAGACCCACTCTCCCCACACTCAGTGATCCCCCTGTCCACTCTCCCCACACTCAGAGATACTGACCCACTCTCCCCACACTCAGAGACCCCTCAGACACACACTCCCCACACTCTGAGATCCCCCTGTCCACTCTCCCCACACTCAGAGATACTGACCCACTCTCCCCACACTCAGAGACCCCTCAGACACACTCTCCCCACACTCAGAGATCCCTCAGACCCACTCTCCCCACACTCAGAGATCCGTCAGACCCACTCTCCCCACACAGAGAGATCTCCCTGTCCGCTCTCCCCACACTCAGAGATCCCTGTCCACTCTCCCCACACTCAGTGATCCCTCAGACCCACTCTCCCCACACTCAGAGATCCCAGATCCACTCTCCCCACACTCAGAGACCCAGACCCACTCTCTCCACACTCAGAGATCCCAGACCCACTCTCACAACATTCAGAGACCCTACCTACTCTCCCCACACTCAGAGATCCCAGACCCACTTTCCCCACACTCAGTGATCCCCCTGTCCACTCTCCCCACACTCAGAGAACCCTGACCCACACTCCCCACACTCTGAGATCCCCCTGTCCACTCTCCCCACACTCAGAGATACTGACCCACTCTCCCCACACTCAGAGACCCCTCAGACACACTCTCCCCACACTCAGAGATCCCTCAGACCCACTCTCCCCACACTCAGAGATCCGTCAGACCCACTCTCCCCACACAGAGAGATCTCCCTGTCCGCTCTCCCCACACTCAGAGATCCCTGTCCACTCTCCCCACACTCAGTGATCCCTCAGACCCACTCTCCCCACACTCAGAGATCCCAGATCCACTCTCCCCACACTCAGAGACCCAGACCCACTCTCTCCACACTCAGAGATCCCAGACCCACTCTCACAACATTCAGAGACCCAGACCTACTCTCCCCACACTCAGAGATCCCAGACCCACTTTCCCCACATTCAGTGAACCCCCTGTCCACTCTCCCCACACTCAGAGATCCCAGACCCACTCTCCCGACATTCAGAGACCCGACCCACTCTCCCAACACTCAGAGATCCCAGACCAACTCTCCCCACACTCAGAGATCCCAGACACACTCTCCCCACATTCAGAGACCCGACCCACTCTCCCCACCTCAGAGTTCCCAGATCCACTCTCCCCACACTCAGAGATCCCAGATCCACTCTCCCCACACTCAGAGACCCAGACCCACTCTCTCCACACTCAGAGATCCCAGACCCACTCTCCCCACACTCAGAGATCCCAGACCCACTCTCCCCACACTCAGAGACCCAGACCCGCTATCTCCACACTCAGAGATCCCAGACCCACTCTCACAACATTCAGAGACCCTACCTACTCTCCCCACACTCAGAGATCCCAGACCCACTTTCCCCACACTCAGTGATCCCCCTGTCCACTCTCCCCACACTCAGAGAACCCTGACCCACACTCCCCACACTCTGAGATCCCCCTGTCCACTCTCCCCACACTCAGAGATACTGACCCACTCTCCCCACACTCAGAGACCCCTCAGACACACTCTCCCCACACTCAGAAATCCCTCAGACCCACTCTCCCCACACTCAGAGATCCGTCAGACCCACTCTCCCCACACAGAGAGATCTCCCTGTCCACTCTCCCCACACTCAGAGATCCCTGTCCACTCTCCCCACACTCAGTGATCCCTCAGACCCACTCTCCCCACATTCAGAGATCGCTCCCACCCACTCTCCCCACACACAGAGATCCCTGACCCACTCTCCCCACACTCAGAGATCCCAGACCCACTCTCCCCACATTCAGAGATCGCTCACACCCACTCTCCCCACACACAGAGATCCCTGACCCACTCTTCCCACACTCAGAGATCCCAGACCCTCTCTCCCCACATTCAGAGACCCGACCCACTCTCCCCACACTCAGAGATCTCACTGTCCACTCTCCCCACATTCAGAGACCCCTCAGACCCACTCTCCCCACACTCAGGGACCCAGACCCACTCTCCCCACACAGAGATCTCCCTGTCCACTCGCCTCACACTCAGAGATCCCAGACCAACTCTCCCCTCACTCAGACGCCTCAAACCCACTTTCCCCACACTCAGAGATCCCAGACCCACTCTCTCCACACTCAGAGATCCCTCAGACCCACTCTCACCACACTCTAAGATCCCTGACACACTCTCTCCACACTCAGAGATCCCTCAGACCTACTCTCACCACACTCTAAGATCCCTGACACACTCTCCACACACTCAGAGATCCCTGACACACTCTCCCCACATTCAGAGACCCTGACCCACTCTCCCCACACTCAGAGATCGCTGGCACCCACTCTCCCCACACTCACAGATACCTGACACCCACTCTCCCCACACTCAGAGATCCCAGACCCACTCTCCCCACACTCAGAGATCCCTGACACGAACTCTCCCCACACTCAGAGATCCCAGACCCACTCTCCCGACATTCAGAGACCCGACCCACTCTCCCAACACTCAGAGATCCCAGACCAACTCTCCCCACACTCAGAGATCCCAGACACACTCTCCCCACATTCAGAGACCCGACCCACTCTCCCCACCTCAGAGTTCCCAGATCCACTCTCCCCACACTCAGAGATCCCAGATCCACTCTCCCCACACTCAGAGACCCTGACCCACTCTCCCCACACTCAGAGATCGCTGGCACCCACTCTCCCCACACTCACAGATACCTGACACCCACTCTCCCCATACTCAGAGATCCCAGACCCACTCTCCCCACACTCAGAGATCCCTGACACGAACTCTCCCCACACTCAGAGATCCCAGACCCACTCTCCCGACATTCAGAGACCCGACCCACTCTCCCAACACTCAGAGATCCCAGACCAACTCTCCCCACACTCAGAGATCCCAGACACACTCTCCCCACATTCAGAGACCCGACCCACTCTCCCCACCTCAGAGTTCCCAGATCCACTCTCCCCACACTCAGAGATCCCAGATCCACTCTCCCCACACTCAGAGACCCAGACCCACTCTCTCCACACTCAGAGATCCCAGACCCACTCTCCCCACACTCAGAGATCCCAGACCAACTCTCCTCACACTCAGAGACCCAGACCCGCTATCTCCACACTCAGAGATCCCTCAGACCCACTCTCACAACACTCAGAGATCCCAGACCCACTTTCCCCACACTCAGTGATCCCCCTGTCCACTCTCCCCACACTCAGAGATACTGACCCACTCTCCCCACACTCAGAGACCCCTCAGACACACTCTCCCCACACTCAGAGATCCCAGACCCACTCTCTCCACACTCAGAGATCCCTCAGACCCACTCTCACCACACTCTAAGATCCCTGACACACACTCCCCACATTCAGAGACCCGACCTACTCTCCCCACACTCAGAGATCCCAGACCCACTTTCCCCACACTCTGAGATCCCCCTGTCCACTCTCCCCACACTCAGAGATCCCAGACCCACTCTCCCCACATTCAGAGACCCAACCCACTCTCCCCACACTCAGAGATCCCAGACCAACTCTCCCCACACTCAGAGATCCCAGACCCACTCTCCCCACATTCAAAGACCCGACCCACTCTCCCCACACTCAGAGATCCCAGATCCACTCTCCCCACACTCAGAGATCCCAGATCCACTCTCCCCACACTCAGAGACCCAGACCCACTCTCTCCACACTCAGAGATCCCAGACCCACTCTCACAACATTCAGAGACCCTACCTACTCTCCCCACACTCAGAGATCCCAGACCCACTTTCCCCACACTCAGTGATCCCCCTGTCCACTCTCCCCACACTCAGAGATCCCTGACCCACACTCCCCACACTCAGAGACCCCTCAGACACACTCTCCCCACACTCAGAGATCCCTCAGACCCACTCTCACCACACTCTAAGATCCCTGACACACTCTCCCCACACTCAGAGATCCCTGACACGAGCACTCCCCACACTCAGAGATCCCAGACCCACTCTCCCCACATTCAGAGATCACTCACACCCACTCTCCCCACACATAGAGATCCCTGACCCACTCTTCCCACACTCAGAGATCCCAGACCCTCTCTCCCCACATTCAGAGACCCGACCCACTCTCCCCACACTCAGAGATCTCACTGTCCACTCTCCCCACATTCAGAGACCCCTCAGACCCACTCTCCCCACACTCAGGGACCCAGACCCACTCTCCCCACACAGAGATCTCCCTGTCCACTCGCCTCACACTCAGAGATCCCAGACCCACTCTCCCCTCACTCAGAGACGCCTCAAACCCACTTTCCCCACACTCAGAGATCCCAGACCCACTCTCTCCACACTCAGAGATCCCTGACCCACTCTCCCCACACTCAGAGATCCCAGACAAACTCTCCCCACACTCAGAGACCCAGACCCGCTATCTCCACACTCAGAGATCCCAGACCCACTATCACAACACTCAGAGATCCCAGACCCACTTTCCCCACACTCTGTGATCCCCCTGTCCACTCTCCCCACACTAAGAGATACTGACCCACTCTCCCCACAATCAGAGACCCCTCAGACACACTCTCCCAACACTCAGAGATCCAAGACCCACTCTCTCCACACTCAGAGATCCCTCAGACCCACTCTCACCACACTCTAAGATCCCTGACACACTCTCCCCACACTCAGAGATCCCTGACACGAGCACTCCCCACACTCAGAGATCCCTGACACGAACTCTCCCCACACTCAGAGATCCCAGACCCACTCTCCCCACATTCAGAGACCCGACCCACTTTCCCCACACTCTGAGATCCCCCTGTCCACTCGCCTCACACTCAGAGATCCCAGACCCACTCTCTCCACACTCAGAGATCCCTCAGACCCACTCTCACCACACTCTAAGATCCCTGACACACTCTCTCCACACTCAGAGATCCCTCAGACCTACTTTCACCAGACTCTAAGATCCCTGACACACTCTCCACACACTCAGTGATCCCTGACACACTCTCCCCACATTCAGAGACCCTGACCCACTCTCCCCACACTCAGAGATCGCTGGCACCCACTCTCCCCACACTCACAGATACCTGACACCCACTCTCCCCACACTCAGAGATCCCAGACCCACTCTCCCCACACTCAGAGATCCCTGACACGAGCACTCCCCACACTCAGATCCCAGAACCACTCTCCCCACATTCAGAGACCCGACCCACTCTCCCCACACTCAGAGATCCCAGACCCACTCTCCCCACATTCAGAGACCCGACCCACTCTCCCCACACTCAGAGATCCCAGACCCAACTCTCCCCACACTCAGAGATCCCAGATCCACTCTCCCCACACTCAGAGACCCAGACCCACTCTCCCCACACTCAGAGATCCCAGACCCACTCTCCCCACATTCAGAGACCCTACCTACTCTCCCCACACTCAGAGATCCCAGACCCACTCTCCCCACATTCAAAGACCCAACCCACTCTCCCCACACTCAGAGATCCCAGATCCACTCTCCCCACACTCAGAGATCCCAGATCCACTCTCCCCACACTCAGAGACCCAGACCCACTCTCTCCACACTCAGAGATCCCAGACCCACTCTCACAACATTCAGAGATCCCAGACCCACTTTCCCCACACTCAGTGATCCCCCTGTCCACTCTCCCCACACTCAGAGATCCCTGACCCACACTCCCCACACTCTGAGATCCCCCTGTCCACTCTCCCCACACTCAGAGATACTGACCCACTCTCCCCACACTCAGAGACCCCTCAGACACACTCTCCCCACACTCAGAGATCCCTCAGACCCACTCTCACCACACTCTAAGATCCCTGACACACTCTCCCCACACTCAGATATCCCAGACCTATACTCTCCACACTCAGAGATCCCTCAAACCCACTCTCACCACACTCACAGATACCTGACACCCACTCTCCCCACACTCAGAGATCCCAGACCCACTCTCCCCACATTCAGAGACCCCTCAGACCCACTCTCCCCACACTCAGGGACCCAGACCCACTCTCCCCACACAGAGATCTCTCTGTCCACTCGCCTCACACTCAGAGATCCCAGACCCACTCTCCCCTCACTCAGAGACGCCTCAAACCCACTTTCCCCACACTCAGAGATCCCAGACCCACTCTCTCCACACTCAGAGATCCCTCAGACCCACTCTCACCACACTCTAAGATCCCTGACACACTCTCTCCACACTCAGAGATCCCTCAGACCTACTCTCACCACACTCTAAGATCCCTGACACACTCTCCACACACTCAGAGATCCCTGACACACTCTCCCCACATTCATAGACCCTGACCCACTCTCCCCACACTCAGAGATCGCTGGCACCCACTCTCCCCACACTCACAGATACCTGACACCCACTCTCCCCACACTCAGAGATCCCAGACCCACTCTCCCCACACTCAGAGATCCCTGACACGAGCACTCCCCACACTCAGAGATCCCTGACACGAACTCTCCCCACACTCAGAGATCCCAGACCCACTCTCCCCACATTCAGAGACCCGACCCACTCTCCCCACACTCAGAGATCCCAGACCAACTCTCCCCACACTCAGAGATCCCAGACCCACTCTCCCCACATTCAGAGACCCGACCCACTCTCCCCACACTCAGAGATCCCAGACCCACTCTCCCCACACTCAGAGATCCCTGACACGAGCACTCCCCACACTCAGAGATCCCTGACACGAACTCTCCCCACACTCAGAGATCCCAGACCCACTCTCCCCACATTCAGAGACCCGACCCACTTTCCCCACACTCTGAGATCCCCCTGTCCACTCTCCCCACACTCAGAGATACTGACCCACTCTCCCCACACTCAGAGACCCCTCAGACACACTCTCCCAACACTCAGAGATCCCAGACCCACTCTCTCCACACTCAGAGATCCCTCAGACCCACTCTCACCACACTCTAAGATCCCTGACACACTCTCCCCACACTCAGAGATCCCAGACCCACTCTCCCCACATTCAGAGACCCGACCCACTCTCCCCACACTCAGAGATCCCAGACCAACTCTCCCCACACTCAGAGATCCCAGACCCACTCTCCCCACATTCAAAGACCCGACCCACTCTCCCCACACTCAGAGATCCCAGATCCACTCTCCCCACACTCAGAGATCCCAGATCCACTCTCCCCACACTCAGAGACCCAGACCCACTCTCTCCACACTCAGAGATCCCAGACCCACTTTCCCCACACTCAGTGAACCCCCTGTCCACTCTCCCCACACTCAGAGATTCCTGACCCACACTCCCCACACTCTGAGATCCCCCTGTCCACTCTCCCCACACTCAGAGATCCCAGACCCACTCTCCCGACATTCAGAGACACGACCCACTCTCCCAACACTCAGAGATCCCAGACCAACTCTCCCCACACTCAGAGATCCCAGACACACTCTCCCCACATTCAGAGACCCGACCCACTCTCCCCACCTCAGAGTTCCCAGATCCACTCTCCCCACACTCAGAGACCCAGACCCACTCTCTCCACACTCAGAGATCCCAGACCCACTCTCCCCACACTCAGAGATCCCAGACCAACTCTCCCCACACTCAGAGACCCAGACCCGCTATCTCCACACTCAGAGATCCCAGACCCACTCTCCCCACACTCAGTGATCCCCCTGTCCACTCTCCCCACACTCAGAGATACTGACCCACTCTCCCCACACTCAGAGACCCCTCAGACACACACTCCCCACACTCTGAGATCCCCCTGTCCACTCTCCCCACACTCAGAGATACTGACCCACTCTCCCCACACTCAGAGACCCCTCAGACACACTCTCCCCACACTCAGAGATCCCTCAGACCCACTCTCCCCACACTCAGAGATCCGTCAGACCCACTCTCCCCACACAGAGAGATCTCCCTGTCCGCTCTCCCCACACTCAGAGATCCCTGTCCACTCTCCCCACACTCAGTGATCCCTCAGACCCACTCTCCCCACACTCAGAGATCCCAGATCCACTCTCCCCACACTCAGAGACCCAGACCCACTCTCTCCACACTCAGAGATCCCAGACCCACTCTCACAACATTCAGAGACCCTACCTACTCTCCGCACACTCAGAGATCCCAGACCCACTTTCCCCACACTCAGTGATCCCCCTGTCCACTCTCCCCACACTCAGAGAACCCTGACCCACACTCCCCACACTCTGAGATCCCCCTGTCCACTCTCCCCACACTCAGAGATACTGACCCACTCTCCCCACACTCAGAGACCCCTCAGACACACTCTCCCCACACTCAGAGATCCCTCAGACCCACTCTCCCCACACTCAGAGATCCGTCAGACCCACTCTCCCCACACAGAGAGATCTCCCTGTCCGCTCTCCCCACACTCAGAGATCCCTGTCCACTCTCCCCACACTCAGTGATCCCTCAGACCCACTCTCCCCACACTCAGAGATCCCAGATCCACTCTCCCCACACTCAGAGACCCAGACCCACTCTCTCCACACTCAGAGATCCCAGACCCACTCTCACAACATTCAGAGACCCTACCTACTCTCCCCACACTCAGAGATCCCAGACCCACTTTCCCCACACTCAGTGAACCCCCTGTCCACTCTCCCCACACTCAGAGATCCCTGACCCACACTCCCCACACTCTGAGATCCCCCTGTCCACTCTCCCCACACTCAGAGATCCCAGACCCACTCTCCCGACATTCAGAGACCCGACCCACTCTCCCAACACTCAGAGTTCCCAGATCCACTCTCCCCACACTCAGAGATCCCAGATCCACTCTCCCCACACTCAGAGACCCAGACCCACTCTCTCCACACTCAGAGATCCCAGACCCACTCTCCCCACACTCAGAGATCCCAGACCAACTCTCCCCACACTCAGAGACCCAGACCCGCTATCTCCACACTCAGAGATCCCAGACCCACTTTCCCCACACTCAGTGATCCCCCTGTCCACTCTCCCCACACTCAGAGATACTGACCCACTCTCCCCACACTCAGAGACCCCTCAGACACACTCTCTCCACACTCAGAGATCCCTCAGACCCACTCTCCCCACACTCAGAGACCCCTCAGACACACTCTCTCCACACTCAGAGATCCCTCAGACCCACACTCACCACACTCTAAGATCCCTGACACACCCTCCCCACACTCAGAGATCCCAGACCCACACTCCCCACATTCAGAGACCCGACCTATTCTCCCCACACTCAGAGATCCCAGACCCACTTTCCCCACACTCTGAGATCCCCCTGTCCACTCTCCCCACACTCAGAGATCCCAGACCCACTCTCCCCACATTCAGAGACCCGACCCACTCTCCCCACACTCAGAGATCCCAGATCCACTCTCCCCACACTCAGAGACCCAGACCCACTCTCTCCTCACTCAGAGATCCCAGACCCACTCTCACAACATTCAGAGACCCTACCTACTCTCCCCACACTCAGAGATCCCAGACCCACTTTCCCCACACTCAGTGATCCCCCTGTCCACTCTCCCCACACTCAGAGAACCCTGACCCACACTCCCCACACTCTGAGATCCCCCTGTCCACTCTCCCCACACTCAGAGATACTGACCCACTCTCCCCACACTCAGAGACCCCTCAGACACACTCTCCCCACACTCAGAAATCCCTCAGACCCACTCTCCCCACACTCAGAGATCCGTCAGACCCACTCTCCCCACACAGAGAGATCTCCCTGTCCACTCTCCCCACACTCAGAGATCCCTGTCCACTCTCCCCACACTCAGTGATCCCTCAGACCCACTCTCCCCACATTCAGAGATCGCTCCCACCCACTCTCCCCACACACAGAGATCCCTGACCCACTCTCCCCACACTCAGAGATCCCAGACCCACTCTCCCCACATTCAGAGATCGCTCACACCCACTCTCCCCACACACAGAGATCCCTGACCCACTCTTCCCACACTCAGAGATCCCAGACCCTCTCTCCCCACATTCAGAGACCCGACCCACTCTCCCCACACTCAGAGATCTCACTGTCCACTCTCCCCACATTCAGAGACCCCTCAGACCCACTCTCCCCACACTCAGGGACCCAGACCCACTCTCCCCACACAGAGATCTCCCTGTCCACTCGCCTCACACTCAGAGATCCCAGACCCACTCTCCCCTCACTCAGACGCCTCAAACCCACTTTCCCCACACTCAGAGATCCCAGACCCACTCTCTCCACACTCAGAGATCCCTCAGACCCACTCTCACCACACTCTAAGATCCCTGACACACTCTCTCCACACTCAGAGATCCCTCAGACCTACTCTCACCACACTCTAAGATCCCTGACACACTCTCCACACACTCAGAGATCCCTGACACACTCTCCCCACATTCAGAGACCCTGACCCACTCTCCCCACACTCAGAGATCGCTGGCACCCACTCTCCCCACACTCACAGATACCTGACACCCACTCTCCCCACACTCAGAGATCCCAGACCCACTCTCCCCACACTCAGAGATCCCTGACACGAACTCTCCCCACACTCAGAGATCCCAGACCCACTCTCCCGACATTCAGAGACCCGACCCACTCTCCCAACACTCAGAGATCCCAGACCAACTCTCCCCACACTCAGAGATCCCAGACACACTCTCCCCACATTCAGAGACCCGACCCACTCTCCCCACCTCAGAGTTCCCAGATCCACTCTCCCCACACTCAGAGATCCCAGATCCACTCTCCCCACACTCAGAGACCCAGACCCACTCTCTCCACACTCAGAGATCCCAGACCCACTCTCCCCACACTCAGAGATCCCAGACCAACTCTCCTCACACTCAGAGACCCAGACCCGCTATCTCCACACTCAGAGATCCCAGACCCACTTTCCCCACACTCAGTGATCCCCCTGTCCACTCTCCCCACACTCAGAGATACTGACCCACTCTCCCCACACTCAGAGACCCCTCAGACACACTCTCCCCACACTCAGAGATCCCAGACCCACTCTCTCCACACTCAGAGATCCCTCAGACCCACTCTCACCACACTCTAAGATCCCTGACACACCCTCCCCACACTCAGAGATCCCAGACCCACACTCCACACATTCAGAGACCCGACCTACTCTCCCCACACTCAGAGATCCCAGACCAACTCTCCCCACACTCAGAGATCCCAGACCCACTCTCCCCACATTCAGAGACCCAACCCACTCTCCCCACACTCAGAGATCCCAGACCAACTCTCCCCACACTCAGAGATCCCAGACCCACTCTCCCCACATTCAAAGACCCGACCCACTCTCCCCACACTCAGAGATCCCAGATCCACTCTCCCCACACTCAGAGATCCCAGATCCACTCTCCCCACACTCAGAGACCCAGACCCACTCTCTCCACACTCAGAGATCCCAGACCCACTCTCACCACACTCAGAGATCCCAGACCCACTCTCCCCACATTCAGAGACCCTACCTACTCTCCCCACACTCAGAGATCCCAGACCCACTTTCCCCACACTCAGTGATCCCCCTGTCCACTCTCCCCACACTCAGAGATCCCTGACCCACACTCCCCACACTCTGAGATCCCCCTGTCCACTCTCCCCAAACTCAGAGATACTGACCCACTCTCCCCACACTCAGAGACCCCTCAGACACACTCTCCCCACACTCAGAGATCCCTCAGACCCACTCTCACCACACTCTAAGATCCCTGACACACTCTCCCCACACTCAGAGATCCCTGACACGAGCACTCCCCACACTCAGAGATCCCAGACCCACTCTCCCCACATTCAGAGATCACTCACACCCACTCTCCCCACACATAGAGATCCCTGACCCACTCTTCCCACACTCAGAGATCCCAGACCCTCTCTCCCCACATTCAGAGACCCGACCCACTCTCCCCACACTCAGAGATCTCACTGTCCACTCTCCCCACATTCAGAGACCCCTCAGACCCACTCTCCCCACACTCAGGGACCCAGACCCACTCTCCCCACACAGAGATCTCCCTGTCCACTCGCCTCACACTCAGAGATCCCAGACCCACTCTCCCCTCACTCAGAGACGCCTCAAACCCACTTTCCCCACACTCAGAGATCCCAGACCCACTCTCTCCACACTCAGAGATCCCTGACCCACTCTCCCCACACTCAGAGATCCCAGACAAACTCTCCCCACACTCAGAGATCCCAGACCCACTATCACAACACTCAGAGATCCCAGACCCACTTTCTCCACACTCAGTGATCCCCCTGTCCACTCTCCCCACACTCAGAGATACTGACCCACTCTCCCCACACTCAGAGACCCCTCAGACACACTCTCCCAACACTCAGAGATCCAAGACCCACTCTCTCCACACTCAGAGATCCCTCAGACCCACTCTCACCACACTCTAAGATCCCTGACACACTCTCCCCACACTCAGAGATCCCTGACACGAGCACTCCCCACACTCAGAGATCCCTGACACGAACTCTCCCCACACTCAGAGATCCCAGACCCACTCTCCCCACATTCAGAGACCCGACCCACTTTCCCCACACTCTGAGATCCCCCTGTCCACTCGCCTCACACTCAGAGATCCCAGACCCACTCTCCCCTCACTCAGAGACGCCTCAAACCCACTTTCCCCACACTCAGAGATCCCAGACCCACTCTCTCCACACTCAGAGATCCCTCAGACCCACTCTCACCACACTCTAAGATCCCTGACACACTCTCTCCACACTCAGAGATCCCTCAGACCTACTTTCACCAGACTCTAAGATCCCTGACACACTCTCCACACACTCAGTGATCCCTGACACACTCTCCCCACATTCAGAGACCCTGACCCACTCTCCCCACACTCAGAGATCGCTGGCACCCACTCTCCCCACACTCACAGATACCTGACACCCACTCTCCCCACACTCAGAGATCCCAGACCCACTCTCCCCACACTCAGAGATCCCTGACACGAGCACTCCCCACACTCAGATCCCAGAACCACTCTCCCCACATTCAGAGACCCGACCCACTCTCCCCACACTCAGAGATCCCAGACCAACTCTCCCCACACTCAGAGATCCCAGACCCACTCTCCCCACATTCAGAGACCCGACCCACTCTCCCCACACTCAGAGATCCCAGACCCAACTCTCCCCACACTCAGAGATCCCAGATCCACTCTCCCCACACTCAGAGACCCAGACCCACTCTCCCCACACTCAGAGATCCCAGACCCACTCTCCCCACATTCAGAGACCCAGACCCACTCTCCCCACACTCAGAGATCCCAGACCCACTTTCCCCACACTCAGAGATCCCCCTGTCCACTCTCCCCACACTCAGAGATACTGACCCACTCTCCCCACACTCAGACCCCTCAGACCCACTCTCCCAACACTCAGAGATCCCAGACCCACTCTCTCCACACTCAGAGATCCCTCAGACCCACTCTCACCACACTCTAAGATCCCTGACACACTCTCCCCACACTCAGAGATCCCAGACCTATACTCTCCACACTCAGAGATCCCTGACACGAACTCTCCCCACACTCAGAGATCCCAGACCCACTCTCCCCACATTCAGAGACCCGACCCACTTTCCCCACACTCTGAGATCCCCCTGTCCACTCTCCCCACACTCAGAGATACTGACCCACTCTCCCCACACTCAGAGATCCCTCAGACCCACTCTCACCACACTCTAAGATCCCTGACACACTCTCCACACACTCAGAGATCCCTGACACACTCTCCCCTCACTCAGAGATCCCTCAGACCCACTCCCCCCGCACTCTGAGATCCCTGACCCCCACTCTCCCCACACTCAGAGATCCGTCAGACCCACTTTCCCCACACAGAGAGATCTCCCTGTCCACTCTCCCCACACTCAGAGATCCCTGTCCCACTCTCCCCACACTCAGAGATCCCTCAGACCCACTCTCACCACATTCAGAGATCGCTCCCACCCACTCTCCCCACACACAGAGATCCCTGACCCACTCTCCCCACACTCAGAGATCCCAGACCCACTCTCCCCACACTCAGAGATCCCTGACACGAGCACTCCCCACACTCAGAGATCCCAGACCCACTCTCCCCACATTCAGAGATCCCAGACCCACTCTCACAACACTCAGAGATCCCAGACCCACTCTCCCCACACACAGAGATCCCCCTGTCCACTCTCCCCACACTCAGAGACCCGACCCACTCTCCCCACATTCAGAGACCCGACCCACTTTCCCCACACTCTGAGATCCCCCTGTCCACTCTCCCCACACTCAGAGATACTGACCCACTCTCCCCACACTCAGAGATCCCAGACAAACTCTCCCCACACTCAGAGATCCCAGACCCACTCTCCCCACATTCAGAGACCCGACCCACTCTCCCCACACTCAGAGATCCCAGACCCACTTTCCCCACACTCTGAGATCCCCCTGTCCACTCTCCCCACACTCAGAGATACTGACCCACTCTCCCCACACTCAGACCCCTAAGACACACTCTCCCAACACTCAGAGATCCCAGACCCACTCTCTCCACACTCAGAGATCCCTCAGACCCACTCTCACCACACTCTAAGATCCCTGACACACTCTCCCCACACTCAGAGATCCCTGACACGAGCACTCCCCACACTCAGAGATCCCTGACACGAACTCTCCCCACACTCAAAGATCCCAGACCCACTCTCCCCACATTCAGAGACCCGACCCACTTTCCCCACAATCTGAGATCCCCCTGTCCACTCTCCCCACACTCAGAGATACTGACCCACTCTCCCCACACTCAGAGACCCCTCAGACACACTCTCCCAACACTCAGAGATCCAAGACCCACTCTCTCCACACTCAGAGATCCCTCAGACCCACTCTCACCACACTCTAAGATCCCTGACACACTCTCCACACACTCAGAGATCCCTGACACACTCTCCCCTCACTCAGAGATCCCTCAGACCCACTCCCCCCGCACTCTGAGATCCCTGACCCCCACTCTCCCCACACTCAGAGATCCGTCAGACCCACTTTCCCCACACAGAGAGATCTCCCTGTCCACTCTCCCCACACTCAGAGATCCCAGACCAACTCTCCCCACACTCAGAGATCCCAGACCCACTCTCCCCACATTCAGAGACCCGACCCACTCTCCCCACACTCAGAGATCCCAGACCCAACTCTCCCCACACTCAGAGATCCCAGATCCACTCTCCCCACACTCAGAGACCCAGACCCACTCTCCCCACACTCAGAGATCCCAGACCCACTCTCCCCACATTCAGAGACCCAGACCCACTCTCCCCACACTCAGAGATCCCAGACCCACTTTCCCCACACTCAGAGATCCCCCTGTCCACTCTCCCCACACTCAGAGATACTGACCCACTCTCCCCACACTCAGACCCCTCAGACCCACTCTCCCAACACTCAGAGATCCCAGACCCACTCTCTCCACACTCAGAGATCCCTCAGACCCACTCTCACCACACTCTAAGATCCCTGACACACTCTCCCCACACTCAGAGATCCCAGACCTATACTCTCCACACTCAGAGATCCCTGACACGAACTCTCCCCACACTCAGAGATCCCAGACCCACTCTCCCCACATTCAGAGACCCGACCCACTTTCCCCACACTCTGAGATCCCCCTGTCCACTCTCCCCACACTCAGAGATACTGACCCACTCTCCCCACACTCAGAGATCCCTCAGACCCACTCTCACCACACTCTAAGATCCCTGACACACTCTCCACACACTCAGAGATCCCTGACACACTCTCCCCTCACTCAGAGATCCCTCAGACCCACTCCCCCCGCACTCTGAGATCCCTGACCCCCACTCTCCCCACACTCAGAGATCCGTCAGACCCACTTTCCCCACACAGAGAGATCTCCCTGTCCACTCTCCCCACACTCAGAGATCCCTGTCCCACTCTCCCCACACTCAGAGATCCCTCAGACCCACTCTCACCACATTCAGAGATCGCTCCCACCCACTCTCCCCACACACAGAGATCCCTGACCCACTCTCCCCACACTCAGAGATCCCAGACCCACTCTCCCCACACTCAGAGATCCCTGACACGAGCACTCCCCACACTCAGAGATCCCAGACCCACTCTCCCCACATTCAGAGATCCCAGACCCACTCTCACAACACTCAGAGATCCCAGACCCACTCTCCCCACACACAGAGATCCCCCTGTCCACTCTCCCCACACTCAGAGACCCGACCCACTCTCCCCACATTCAGAGACCCGACCCACTTTCCCCACACTCTGAGATCCCCCTGTCCACTCTCCCCACACTCAGAGATACTGACCCACTCTCCCCACACTCAGAGATCCCAGACAAACTCTCCCCACACTCAGAGATCCCAGACCCACTCTCCCCACATTCAGAGACCCGACCCACTCTCCCCACACTCAGAGATCCCAGACCCACTTTCCCCACACTCTGAGATCCCCCTGTCCACTCTCCCCACACTCAGAGATACTGACCCACTCTCCCCACACTCAGACCCCTAAGACACACTCTCCCAACACTCAGAGATCCCAGACCCACTCTCTCCACACTCAGAGATCCCTCAGACCCACTCTCACCACACTCTAAGATCCCTGACACACTCTCCCCACACTCAGAGATCCCTGACACGAGCACTCCCCACACTCAGAGATCCCTGACACGAACTCTCCCCACACTCAAAGATCCCAGACCCACTCTCCCCACATTCAGAGACCCGACCCACTTTCCCCACAATCTGAGATCCCCCTGTCCACTCTCCCCACACTCAGAGATACTGACCCACTCTCCCCACACTCAGAGACCCCTCAGACACACTCTCCCAACACTCAGAGATCCAAGACCCACTCTCTCCACACTCAGAGATCCCTCAGACCCACTCTCACCACACTCTAAGATCCCTGACACACTCTCCACACACTCAGAGATCCCTGACACACTCTCCCCTCACTCAGAGATCCCTCAGACCCACTCCCCCCGCACTCTGAGATCCCTGACCCCCACTCTCCCCACACTCAGAGATCCGTCAGACCCACTTTCCCCACACAGAGAGATCTCCCTGTCCACTCTCCCCACACTCAGAGATCCCTGTCCCACTCTCCCCACACTCAGAGACCCCTCAGACACACTCTCCCAACACTCAGAGATCCAAGACCCACTCTCTCCACACTCAGAGATCCCTCAGACCCACTCTCACCACACTCTAAGATCCCTGACACACTCTCCCCACACTCAGAGATCCCTGACACGAGCACTCCCCACACTCAGAGATCCCAGACCCACTCTCCCCACATTCAGAGATCCCTGACCCACTCTCCCCACATTCAGAGATCCCAGACCCACTCTCACAACACTCAGAGATCCCAGATCCACTCTCCCCACAATCAGAGACCCAGACCCACTCTCTCCACACTCAGAGATCCCTGACCCACTCTCCCCACATTCAGAGATCCCAGACCCACTCTCCCCTCACACAGAGATCCCCCTGTCCACTCTCCTCACACTCAGAGATCCCAGACCCACTCTCCCTACACTCAGAGATCCCAGACCCACTCTCCCCACATTCAGAGACCCAGACCCACTCTCCCCCCACTCAGAGATCCCCCTGTCCACTCTCCCCACACTCAGAGATACTGACCCACTCTCCCCACACTCAGAGACCCCTCAGACACACTCTCCCAACACTCAGAGATCCAAGACCCACTCTCTCCACACTCAGAGATCCCTCAGACCCACTCTCACCACACTCTAAGATCCCTGACACACTCTCCCCACACTCAGAGATCCCAGACCCACTTTCCCCACACTCAGTGATCCCCCTGTCCACTCTACCCACACTCAGAGATCCCTGACCCACTCTCCCCACACACTGAGATCCCCCTGTCCACTCTCCCCACACTCAGAGATACTGACCCACTCTCCCCACACTCAGAGACCCCTCAGACCCACTCTCCCCACACTCAGATCCCAGACCCACTCTCTCCACACTCAGAGATCCCTCAGACCCACTCTCACCACACTCTAAGATCCCTGACACACTCTCCCCACACTCAGAGATCCCAGACCTATACTCTCCACACTCAGAGATCCCTCAGACCCACTCTCACCACACTCTAAGATCCCTGACACACTCTCCACACACTCAGAGATCCCTGACACACTCTCCCCTCACTCAGAGATCCCTCAGACCCACTCCCCCCGCACTCTGAGATCCCTGACCCCCACTCTCCCCACACTCAGAGATCCGTCAGACCCACTCTCCCCACACAGAGAGATCTCCCTGTCCACTCTCCCCACACTCAGATCCCTGTCCCACTCTCCCCACACTCAGAGATCCCTCAGACCCACTCTCCCCACATTCAGAGATCGCTCCCACCCACTCTCCCCACACACAGAGATCCCTGACCCACTCTCCCCACATTCAGAGATCGCTCACACCCACTCTCCCCACACACAGAGATCCCTGACCCACTCTTCCCACACTCAGAGATCCCAGACCCTCTCTCCCCACATTCAGAGACCCGACCCACTCTCCCCACACTCAGAGATCTCACTGTCCACTCTCCCCACATTCAGAGACCCCTCAGACCCACTCTCCCCACACTCAGGGACCCAGACCCACTCTCCCCACACAGAGATCTCCCTGTCCACTCGCCTCACACTCAGAGATCCCAGACCCACTCTCCCCTCACTCAGAGACGCCTCAAACCCACTTTCCCCACACTCAGAGATCCCAGACCCACTCTCCCCACACTCAGAGGTACTGACCCACTCTCCCCACACTCAGAGATCCCAGACCCACTCTCCCCACACTCAGAGATACTGACCCACTCTCCCCACACTCAGAGATACTGACCCACTCTCCCCACACTCAGAGATCCCAGACCCACTCTCCCCACACTCAGAGGTACTGACCCACTCTCCCCATACTCAGAGATACTGACCCACTCTCCCCACACTCAGAGACCCCTCAGACACACTCTCCCAACACTCAGAGATCCAAGACCCACTCTCTCCACACTCAGAGATCCCTCAGACCCACTCTCACCACACTCTAAGATCCCTGACACACTCTCCCCACACTCAGAGATCCCAGACCTATACTCTCCACACTCAGAGATCCCTCAGACCCACTCTCACCACACTCTAAGATCCCTGACCCACTCTCCACACACTCAGAGATCCCTGACACACTCTCCCCACACTCAGAGATCCCAGACCCACTCTCCCCACACTCAGAGATCCCAGACAAACTCTCCCAACACTCAGAGATCCCAGACCCACTCTCTCCACACTCAGAGATCCCTCAGACCCACTCTCCCAACACTCAGAGATCCAAGACCCACTCTCTCCACACAGAGAGATCCCTCAGACCCACTCTCACCACACTCTAAGATCCCTGACACGAGCACTCCCCACACTCAGAGATCCCTGACACGAACTCTCCCCACACTCAGAGATCCCAGATCCACTCTCCCCACATTCAGAGACCCGACCCACTTTCCCCACACTCTGAGATCCCCCTGTCCACTCTCCCCACACTCAGAGATACTGACCCACTCTCCCCACACTCAGAGACCCCTCAGACACACTCTCCCAACACTCAGAGATCCAAGACCCACTCTCTCCACACTCAGAGATCCCTCAGACCCACGCTGACCACACTCTAAGATCCCTGACACACTCTCCACACACTCAGAGATCCCTGACACACTCTCCCCTCACTCAGAGATCCCTCAGACCCACTCCCCCCGCACTCTGAGATCCCTGACCCCCACTCTCCCCACACTCAGAGATCCGTCAGACCCACTCTCCCCACACAGAGAGATCTCCCTGTCCACTCTCCCCACACTCAGAGATCCCTGTCCCACTCTCCCCACACTCAGAGATCCCTCAGACCCACTCTCACCACACTCTAAGATCCCTGACACACTCTCCCCACACTCAGAGATCCCTGACACGAGCACTCCCCACACTCAGAGATCCCAGACCCACTCTCCCCACATTCAGAGATCACTCACACCCACTCTCCCCACACACAGAGATCCCTGACCCACTCTTCCCACACTCAGAGATCCCAGACCCTCTCTCCCCACATTCAGAGACCCGACCCACTCTCCCCACACTCAGAGATCTCACTGTCCACTCTCCCCACATTCAGAGACCCCTCAGACCCACTCTCCCCACACTCAGAGACCCCTCAGACCCACTCTCCCCACACTCAGATCCCAGACCCACTCTCTCCACACTCAGAGATCCCTCAGACCCACTCTCACCACACTCTAAGATCCCTGACACACTCTCCCCACACTCAGAG
This sequence comes from Hemitrygon akajei, assembly GCF_048418815.1. Lineage (NCBI taxonomy): Eukaryota > Metazoa > Chordata > Chondrichthyes > Myliobatiformes > Dasyatidae > Hemitrygon > Hemitrygon akajei. The sequence continues at coordinate 108,537,631 of NC_133128.1, read as the reverse complement.
ATCCCAGACCTATACTCTCCACACTCAGAGATCCCTCAGACCCACTCTCACCACACTCTAAGTTCCCTGACACACTCTCCACACACTCAGAGATCCCTGACACACTCTCCCCTCACTCAGAGATCCCTCAGACCCACTCCCCCCGCACTCTGAGATCCCTGACCCCCACTCTCCCCACACTCAGAGATCCGTCAGACCCACTCTCCCCACACAGAGAGATCTCCCTGTCCACTCTCCCCACACTCAGAGATCCCTGTCCCACTCTCCCCACACTCAGAGATCCCTCAGACCCACTCTCCCCACATTCAGAGATCGCTCCCACCCACTCTCCCCACACACAGAGATCCCTGACCCACTCTCCCCACACTCAGAGATCCCAGACCCACTCTCCCCACATTCAGAGATCGCTCACACCCACTCTCCCCACACACAGAGATCCCTGACCCACTCTTCCCACACTCAGAGATCCCAGACCCTCTCTCCCCACATTCAGAGACCCGACCCACTCTCCCCACACTCAGAGATCTCACTGTCCACTCTCCCCACATTCAGAGACCCCTCAGACCCACTCTCCCCACACTCAGGGACCCAGACCCACTCTCCCCACACAGAGATCTCCCTGTCCACTCGCCTCACACTCAGAGATCCCAGACCCACTCTCCCCTCACTCAGAGACGCCTCAAACCCACTTTCCTCACACTCAGAGATCCCAGACCCACTCTCTCCACACTCAGAGATACTGACCCACTCTCCCCACACTCAGAGACCCCTCAGACACACTCTCCCAACACTCAGAGATCCAAGACCCACTCTCTCCACACTCAGAGATCCCTCAGAGCCACTCTCACCACACTCTAAGATCCCTGACACACTCTCCCCACACTCAGAGATCCCAGACCTATACTCTCCACACTCAGAGATCCCTCAGACCCACTCTCACCACACTCTAAGATCCCTGACCCACTCTCCACACACTCAGAGATCCCTGACACACTCTCCCCACACTCAGAGATCCCTCAGACCCACTCCCCCCACACTCAGAGATCCCTGACCCACTCTCCCCACACTCAGAGATCCCAGACAAACTCTCCCCACACTCAGAGACCCAGACCCGCTATCTCCACACTCAGAGATCCCAGACCCACTCTCCCCACACTCAGAGATCCCAGACCCACTCTCACAACACTCAGAGATCCCAGACCCACTTTCCCCACACTCAGTGATCCCCCTGTCCACTCTCCCCACACTCAGAGATACTGACCCACTCTCCCCACACTCAGAGACCCCTCAGACACACTCTCCCAACACTCAGAGATCCAAGACCCACTCTCTCCACACTCAGAGATCCCTCAGACCCACTCTCACCACACTCTGAGATCCCTGACACACTCTCCCCACACTCAGAGATCCCCCTGTCCACTCTCCCCACACTCAGAGATACTGACCCACTCTCCCCACACTCAGAGACCCCTCAGACACACTCTCACCACACTCTAAGATCCCTGACACACTCTCCCCACACTCAGAGATCCCTGACACGAGCACTCCCCACACTCAGAGATCCCTGACACGAACTCTCCCCACACTCAGAGATCCCAGACCCACTCTCCCCACATTCAGAGACCCGACCCACTTTCCCCACACTCTGAGATCCCCCTGTCCACTCTCCCCACACTCAGAGATACTGACCCACTCTCCCCACACTCAGAGACCCCTCAGACACACTCTCCCAACACTCAGAGATCCAAGACCCACTCTCTCCACACTCAGAGATCCCTCAGACCCACTCTCACCACACTCTGAGATCCCTGACACACTCTCCCCACACTCAGAGATCCCTGACACGAGCACTCCCCACACTCAGAGATCCCTGACACGAACTCTCCCCACACTCAGAGATCCCAGACCCACTCTCCCCACATTCAGAGACCCGACCCACTTTCCCCACACTCTGAGATCCCCCTGTCCACTCTCCCCACACTCAGAGATACTGACCCACTCTCCCCACACTCAGAGACCCCTCAGACACACTCTCCCAACACTCAGAGATCCAAGACCCACTCTCTCCACACTCAGAGATCCCTCAGACCCACTCTCACCACACTCTGAGATCCCTGACACACTCTCCCCACACTCAGAGATCCCAGACCCACTCTCCCCACATTCAGAGACCCGACCCACTTTCCCCACACTCTGAGATCCCCCTGATCCACTCTCCCCACACTCAGAGATACTGACCCACTCTCCCCACACTCAGAGATACTGACCCACTCTCCCCACACTCAGAGACCCCTCAGACACACTCTCCCAACACTCAGAGATCCAAGACCCACTCTCTCCACACTCAGAGATCCCTCAGACCCACTCTCACCACACTCTAAGATCCCTGACACACTCTCCACACACTCAGAGATCCCTGACACACTCTCCCCTCACTCAGAGATCCCTCAGACCCACTCCCCCCGCACTCTGAGATCCCTGACCCCCACTCTCCCCACACTCAGAGATCCGTCAGACCCACTCTCCCCACACAGAGAGATCTCCCTGTCCACTCTCCCCACACTCAGAGATCCCTGTCCCACTCTCCCCACACTCAGAGATCCCTCAGACCCACTCTCACCACACTCTAAGATCCCTGACACACTCTCCCCACACTCAGAGATCCCTGACACGAGCACTCCCCACACTCAGAGATCCCAGACCCACTCTCCCCACATTCAGAGATCGCTCACACCCACTCTCCCCACACACAGAGATCCCTGACCCACTCTTCCCACACTCAGAGATCCCAGACCCTCTCTCCCCACATTCAGAGACCCGACCCACTCTCCCCACACTCAGAGATCTCACTGTCCACTCTCCCCACATTCAGAGACCCCTCAGACCCACTCTCCCCACACTCAGGGACCCAGACCCACTCTCCCCACACAGAGATCTCCCTGTCCACTCGCCTCACACTCAGAGATCCCAGACCCACTCTCCCCTCACTCAGAGACGCCTCAAACCCACTTTCCCCACACTCAGAGATCCCAGACCCACTCTCTCCACACTCAGAGATCCCTGACCCACTCTCCCCACACTCAGAGATCCCAGACAAACTCTCCCCACACTCAGAGACCCAGACCCGCTATCTCCACACTCAGAGATCCCAGACCCACTATCACAACACTCAGAGATCCCAGACCCACTTTCCCCACACTCAGTGATCCCCCTGTCCACTCTCCCCACACTCAGAGATACTGACCCACTCTCCCCACACTCAGAGACCCCTCAGACACACTCTCCCAACACTCAGAGATCCAAGACCCACTCTCTCCACACTCAGAGATCCCTCAGACCCACTCTCACCACACTCTAAGATCCCTGACACACTCTCCCCACACTCAGAGATCCCTGACACGAGCACTCCCCACACTCAGAGATCCCTGACACGAACTCTCCCCACACTCAGAGATCCCAGACCCACTCTCCCCACATTCAGAGACCCGACCCACTTTCCCCACACTCTGAGATCCCCCTGTCCACTCGCCTCACACTCAGAGATCCCAGACCCACTCTCCCCTCACTCAGAGACGCCTCAAACCCACTTTCCCCACACTCAGAGATCCCAGACCCACTCTCTCCACACTCAGAGATCCCTCAGACCCACTCTCACCACACTCTAAGATCCCTGACACACTCTCTCCACACTCAGAGATCCCTCAGACCTACTCTCACCAGACTCTAAGATCCCTGACACACTCTCCACACACTCAGTGATCACTGACACACTCTCCCCACATTCAGAGACCCTGACCCACTCTCCCCACACTCAGAGATCGCTGGCACCCACTCTCCCCACACTCACAGATACCTGACACCCACTCTCCCCACACTCAGAGATCCCAGACCCACTCTCCCCACACTCAGAGATCTCTGACACGAGCACTCCCCACACTCAGAGATCCCTGACACGAACTCTCCCCACACTCAGAGATCCCAGAACCACTCTCCCCACATTCAGAGACCCGACCCACTCTCCCCACACTCAGAGATCCCAGACCAACTCTCCCCACACTCAGAGATCCCAGACCCACTCTCCCCACATTCAGAGACCCGACCCACTCTCCCCACACTCAGAGATCCCAGACCCAACTCTCCCCACACTCAGAGATCCCAGATCCACTCTCCCCACACTCAGAGACCCAGACCCACTCTCTCCACACTCAGAGATCCCAGACACACTCTCCCCACATTCAGAGACCCTACCTACTCTCCCCACACTCAGAGATCCCAGACCCACTTTCCCCACACTCTGAGATCCCCCTGTCCACTCTCCCCACACTCAGAGATACTGACCCACTCTCCCCACACTCAGACCCCTAAGACACACTCTCCCAACACTCAGAGATCCCAGACCCACTCTCTCCACACTCAGAGATCCCTCAGACCCACTCTCACCACACTCTAAGATCCCTGACACACTCTCCCCACACTGAGAGATCCCAGACCGATACTCTCCACACTCAGAGATCCCTCAGACCCACTCTCACCACACTCTAAGATCCCTGACCCACTCTCCACACACTCAGAGATCCCTGACACACTCTCCCCACACTCAGAGATCCCTCAGACCCACTCCCCCCACACTCACAGATACCTGACACCCACTCTCCCCACACTCAGAGATCCCAGACCCACTCTCCCCACATTCAGAGACCCGACCCACTCTCCCCACACTCAGAGATCCCAGACCATCTCTCCCCACACTCAGAGATCCCAGACCCACTCTCCCCACATTCAGAGACCCGACCCACTCTCCCCACACTAAGAGATCCCAGACCCACTCTCCCCACCCTCAGAGATCCCAGATCCACTCTCCCCACACTCAGAGACCCAGACCCACTCTCCCCACATTCAGAGATCCCAGACCCACTCTCTCCACACTCAGAGATCCCAGACCCGCTCTCACCACATTCAGAGACCCGACCCACTTTCCCCACACTCTGAGATCCCCCTGTCCACTCTCCCCACACTCATAGATACTGACCCACTCTCCCCACACTCAGAGACCCCTCAGACACACTCTCCCAACACTCAGAGATCCCAGACCCACTCTCTCCACACTCAGAGATCCCTCAGACCCACTCTCACCACACTCTAAGATCCCTGACACACTCTCCCCACACTCAGAGATCCCAGACCTATACTCTCCACACTCAGAGATCCCTCAGACCCACTCTCACCACACTCTAAGATCCCTGACCCACTCTCCACACACTCAGAGATCCCAGACCCACTCTCCCCACATTCAGAGACCCGACCTACTCTCCCCACACTCAGAGATCCCAGACCCACTTTCCCCACACTCAGTGATCCCCCTGTCCACTCTCCCCACACTCAGAGATCCCTGACCCACTCTCCCCACACTCTGAGATCCCCCTGTCCACTCTCCCCACACTCAGAGATACTGACCCACTCTCCCCACACGCAGAGACCCCTCAGACCCACTCTCCCCACACTCAGATCCCAGACCCACTCTCTCCACACTCAGAGATCTCTCAGACCCACTCTCACCACACTCTAAGATCCCTGACACACTCTCCCCACACTCAGAGATCCCAGACCTATACTCTCCACACTCAGAGATCCCCCTGATCCACTCTCCCCACACTCAGAGATACTGACCCACTCTCCCCACACTCAGAGATACTGACCCACTCTCCCCACACTCAGAGACCCCTCAGACACACTCTCCCAACACTCAGAGATCCAAGACCCACTCTCTCCACACTCAGAGATCCCTCAGACCCACTCTCACCACACTCTAAGATCCCTGACACACTCTCCACACACTCAGAGATCCCTGACACACTCTCCCCTCACTCAGAGATCCCTCAGACCCACTCCCCCCGCACTCTGAGATCCCTGACCCCCACTCTCCCCACACTCAGAGATCCGTCAGACCCACTCTCCCCACACAGAGAGATCTCCCTGTCCACTCTCCCCACACTCAGAGATCCCTGTCCCACTCTCCCCACACTCAGAGATCCCTCAGACCCACTCTCACCACACTCTAAGATCCCTGACACACTCTCCCCACACTCAGAGATCCCTGACACGAGCACTCCCCACACTCAGAGATCCCAGACCCACTCTCCCCACATTCAGAGATCGCTCACACCCACTCTCCCCACACACAGAGATCCCTGACCCACTCTTCCCACACTCAGAGATCCCAGACCCTCTCTCCCCACATTCAGAGACCCGACCCACTCTCCCCACACTCAGAGATCTCACTGTCCACTCTCCCCACATTCAGAGACCCCTCAGACCCACTCTCCCCACACTCAGGGACCCAGACCCACTCTCCCCACACTCAGGGACCCAGACCCACTCTCCCCACACAGAGATCTCCCTGTCCACTCGCCTCACACTCAGAGATCCCAGACCCACTCTCCCCTCACTCAGAGACGCCTCAAACCCACTTTCCCCACACTCAGAGATCCCAGACCCACTCTCTCCACACTCAGAGATCCCTGACCCACTCTCCCCACACTCAGAGATCCCAGACAAACTCTCCCCACACTCAGAGACCCAGACCCGCTATCTCCACACTCAGAGATCCCAGACCCACTATCACAACACTCAGAGATCCCAGACCCACTTTCCCCACACTCAGTGATCCCCCTGTCCACTCTCCCCACACTCAGAGATACTGACCCACTCTCCCCACACTCAGAGACCCCTCAGACACACTCTCCCAACACTCAGAGATCCAAGACCCACTCTCTCCACACTCAGAGATCCCTCAGACCCACTCTCACCACACTCTAAGATCCCTGACACACTCTCCCCACACTCAGAGATCCCTGACACGAGCACTCCCCACACTCAGAGATCCCTGACACGAACTCTCCCCACACTCAGAGATCCCAGACCCACTCTCCCCACATTCAGAGACCCGACCCACTTTCCCCACACTCTGAGATCCCCCTGTCCACTCGCCTCACACTCAGAGATCCCAGACCCACTCTCCCCTCACTCAGAGACGCCTCAAACCCACTTTCCCCACACTCAGAGATCCCAGACCCACTCTCTCCACACTCAGAGATCCCTCAGACCCACTCTCACCACACTCTAAGATCCCTGACACACTCTCTCCACACTCAGAGATCCCTCAGACCTACTCTCACCAGACTCTAAGATCCCTGACACACTCTCCACACACTCAGTGATCACTGACACACTCTCCCCACATTCAGAGACCCTGACCCACTCTCCCCACACTCAGAGATCGCTGGCACCCACTCTCCCCACACTCACAGATACCTGACACCCACTCTCCCCACACTCAGAGATCCCAGACCCACTCTCCCCACACTCAGAGATCTCTGACACGAGCACTCCCCACACTCAGAGATCCCTGACACGAACTCTCCCCACACTCAGAGATCCCAGAACCACTCTCCCCACATTCAGAGACCCGACCCACTCTCCCCACACTCAGAGATCCCAGACCAACTCTCCCCACACTCAGAGATCCCAGACCCACTCTCCCCACATTCAGAGACCCGACCCACTCTCCCCACACTCAGAGATCCCAGACCCAACTCTCCCCACACTCAGAGATCCCAGATCCACTCTCCCCACACTCAGAGACCCAGACCCACTCTCTCCACACTCAGAGATCCCAGACACACTCTCCCCACATTCAGAGACCCTACCTACTCTCCCCACACTCAGAGATCCCAGACCCACTTTCCCCACACTCTGAGATCCCCCTGTCCACTCTCCCCACACTCAGAGATACTGACCCACTCTCCCCACACTCAGACCCCTAAGACACACTCTCCCAACACTCAGAGATCCCAGACCCACTCTCTCCACACTCAGAGATCCCTCAGACCCACTCTCACCACACTCTAAGATCCCTGACACACTCTCCCCACACTGAGAGATCCCAGACCGATACTCTCCACACTCAGAGATCCCTCAGACCCACTCTCACCACACTCTAAGATCCCTGACCCACTCTCCACACACTCAGAGATCCCTGACACACTCTCCCCACACTCAGAGATCCCTCAGACCCACTCCCCCCACACTCACAGATACCTGACACCCACTCTCCCCACACTCAGAGATCCCAGACCCACTCTCCCCACATTCAGAGACCCGACCCACTCTCCCCACACTAAGAGATCCCAGACCCACTCTCCCCACCCTCAGAGATCCCAGATCCACTCTCCCCACACTCAGAGACCCAGACCCACTCTCCCCACATTCAGAGATCCCAGACCCACTCTCCCCACACTCAGAGACCCAGACCCACTCTCTCCACACTCAGAGATCCCAGACCCACTCTCACAACACTCAGAGATCCCAGACCAACTCTCCCCACATTCAGAGACCCGACCCACTTTCCCCACACTCTGAGATCCCCCTGTCCACTCTCCCCACACTCATAGATACTGACCCACTCTCCCCACACTCAGAGACCCCTCAGACACACTCTCCCAACACTCAGAGATCCCAGACCCACTCTCTCCACACTCAGAGATCCCTCAGACCCACTCTCACCACACTCTAAGATCCCTGACACACTCTCCCCACACTCAGAGATCCCAGACCTATACTCTCCACACTCAGAGATCCCTCAGACCCACTCTCACCACACTCTAAGATCCCTGACCCACTCTCCACACACTCAGAGATCCCAGACCCACTCTCCCCACATTCAGAGACCCGACCTACTCTCCCCACACTCAGAGATCCCAGACCCACTTTCCCCACACTCAGTGATCCCCCTGTCCACTCTCCCCACACTCAGAGATCCCTGACCCACTCTCCCCACACTCTGAGATCCCCCTGTCCACTCTCCCCACACTCAGAGATACTGACCCACTCTCCCCACACGCAGAGACCCCTCAGACCCACTCTCCCCACACTCAGATCCCAGACCCACTCTCTCCACACTCAGAGATCTCTCAGACCCACTCTCACCACACTCTAAGATCCCTGACACACTCTCCCCACACTCAGAGATCCCAGACCTATACTCTCCATACTCAGAGATCCCTCAGACCCACTCTCACCACACTCTAAGATCCCTGACACACTCTCCACACACTCAGAGATCCCTGACACACTCTCCCCTCACTCAGAGATCCCTCAGACCCACTCCCCCCGCACTCTGAGATCCCTGACCCCCACTCTCCCCACACTCAGAGATCCGTCAGACCCACTCTCCCCACACAGAGAGATCTCCCTGTCCACTCTCCCCACACTCAGAGATCCCTGTCCCACTCTCCCCACACTCAGAGATCCCTCAGACCCACTCTCCCCACATTCAGAGATCGCTCCCACCCACTCTCCCCACACACAGAGATCCCTGACCCACTCTCCCCACACTCAGAGATCCCAGACCCACTCTCCCCACATTCAGAGATCGCTCACACCCACTCTCCCCACACACAGAGATCCCTGACCCACTCTTCCCACACTCAGAGATCCCAGACCCTCTCTCCCCACATTCAGAGACCCGACCCACTCTCCCCACACTCAGAGATCTCACTGTCCACTCTCCCCACATTCAGAGACCGCTCAGACCCACTCTCCCCACACTCTGGGACCCAGACCCACTCTCCCCACACAGAGATCTCCCTGTCCACTCGCCTCACACTCAGAGATCCCAGACCCACTCTCCCCTCACTCAGAGACGCCTCAAACCCACTTTCCCCAAACTCAGAGATCCCAGACCCACTCTCCCCACACTCAGAGATCCCAGACAAACTCTCCCCACACTCAGAGACCCAGACCCGCTATCTCCACACTCAGAGTTCCCAGACCCACTATCACAACACTCAGAGATCCCAGACCCACTTTCCCCCCACTCAGTGATCCCCCTGTCCACTCTCCCCACACTCAGAGATCCCTGATCCACTCTCCCCACACTCTGAGATCCCCCTGTCCACTCTCCCCACACTCAGAGATACTGACCCACTCTCCCCACACTCAGAGACCCCTCAGACCCACTCTCCCCACACTCAGAGATCCCAGACCCACTCTCCCCACACTCAGAGATCCCTCAGACCCACTCTCCCAACACTCAGAGATCCAAGACCCACTCTCTCCACACAGAGAGATCCCTCAGACCCACTCTCACCACACTCTAAGATCCCTGACACGAGCACTCCCCACACTCAGAGATCCCTGACACGAACTCTCCCCACACTCAGAGATCCCAGATCCACTCTCCCCACATTCAGAGACCCGACCCACTTTCCCCACACTCTGAGATCCCCCTGTCCACTCTCCCCACACTCAGAGATACTGACCCACTCTCCCCACACTCAGAGACCCCTCAGACACACTCTCCCAACACTCAGAGATCCAAGACCCACTCTCTCCACACTCAGAGATCCCTCAGACCCACGCTGACCACACTCTAAGATCCCTGACACACTCTCCACACACTCAGAGATCCCTGACACACTCTCCCCTCACTCAGAGATCCCTCAGACCCACTCCCCCCGCACTCTGAGATCCCTGACCCCCACTCTCCCCACACTCAGAGATCCGTCAGACCCACTCTCCCCACACAGAGAGATCTCCCTGTCCACTCTCCCCACACTCAGAGATCCCTGTCCCACTCTCCCCACACTCAGAGATCCCTCAGACCCACTCTCACCACACTCTAAGATCCCTGACACACTCTCCCCACACTCAGAGATCCCTGACACGAGCACTCCCCACACTCAGAGATCCCAGACCCACTCTCCCCACATTCAGAGATCACTCACACCCACTCTCCCCACACACAGAGATCCCTGACCCACTCTTCCCACACTCAGAGATCCCAGACCCTCTCTCCCCACATTCAGAGACCCGACCCACTCTCCCCACACTCAGAGATCTCACTGTCCACTCTCCCCACATTCAGAGACCCCTCAGACCCACTCTCCCCACACTCAGAGACCCCTCAGACCCACTCTCCCCACACTCAGATCCCAGACCCACTCTCTCCACACTCAGAGATCCCTCAGACCCACTCTCACCACACTCTAAGATCCCTGACACACTCTCCCCACACTCAGAGATCCCAGACCTATACTCTCCACACTCAGAGATCCCTCAGACCCACTCTCACCACACTCTAAGTTCCCTGACACACTCTCCACACACTCAGAGATCCCTGACACACTCTCCCCTCACTCAGAGATCCCTCAGACCCACTCCCCCCGCACTCTGAGATCCCTGACCCCCACTCTCCCCACACTCAGAGATCCGTCAGACCCACTCTCCCCACACAGAGAGATCTCCCTGTCCACTCTCCCCACACTCAGAGATCCCTGTCCCACTCTCCCCACACTCAGAGATCCCTCAGACCCACTCTCCCCACATTCAGAGATCGCTCCCACCCACTCTCCCCACACACAGAGATCCCTGACCCACTCTCCCCACACTCAGAGATCCCAGACCCACTCTCCCCACATTCAGAGATCGCTCACACCCACTCTCCCCACACACAGAGATCCCTGACCCACTCTTCCCACACTCAGAGATCCCAGACCCTCTCTCCCCACATTCAGAGACCCGACCCACTCTCCCCACACTCAGAGATCTCACTGTCCACTCTCCCCACATTCAGAGACCCCTCAGACCCACTCTCCCCACACTCAGGGACCCAGACCCACTCTCCCCACACAGAGATCTCCCTGTCCACTCGCCTCACACTCAGAGATCCCAGACCCACTCTCCCCTCACTCAGAGACGCCTCAAACCCACTTTCCTCACACTCAGAGATCCCAGACCCACTCTCTCCACACTCAGAGATACTGACCCACTCTCCCCACACTCAGAGACCCCTCAGACACACTCTCCCAACACTCAGAGATCCAAGACCCACTCTCTCCACACTCAGAGATCCCTCAGACCCACTCTCACCACACTCTAAGATCCCTGACACACTCTCCCCACACTCAGAGATCCCAGACCTATACTCTCCACACTCAGAGATCCCTCAGACCCACTCTCACCACACTCTAAGATCCCTGACACACTCTCCCAACACTCTGAGATCCAAGACCCACTCTCTCCACACTCAGAGATCCCTCAGACCCACTCTCACCACACTCTAAGATCCCTGACACACTCTCCCCACACTCAGAGATCCCAGACCTATACTCTCCACACTCAGAGATCCCTCAGACCCACTCTCACCACACTCTAAGATCCCTGACCCACTCTCCACACACTCAGAGATCCCTGACACACTCTCCCCACACTCAGAGATCCCTCAGACCCACTCCCCCCACACTCAGAGATCCCTGACCCACTCTCCCCACACTCAGAGATCCCAGACAAACTCTCCCCACATTCAGAGACCCGACCCACTCTCACAACACACAGAGATCCCAGACCCACTCTCCCCACACTCAGAGATCCCAGACCCACTTTCCCCACACTCAGTGATCCCCCTGTCCACTCTCCCCACACTCAGAGATACTGACCCACTCTCCCCACACTCAGAGACCCCTCAGACACACTCTCCCAACACTCAGAGATCCAAGACCCACTCTCTCCACACTCAGAGATCCCTCAGACCCACTCTCACCACACTCTAAGATCCCTGACACACTCTCCCCACACTCAGAGATCCCTGACACGAGCACTCCCCACACTCAGAGATCCCTGACACGAACTCTCCCCACACTCAGAGATCCCAGACCCACTCTCCCCACATTCAGAGACCCGACCCACTTTCCCCACACTCTGAGATCCCCCTGTCCACTCTCCCCACACTCAGAGATACTGACCCACTCTCCCCACACTCAGAGACCCCTCAGACACACTCTCCCAACACTCAGAGATCCAAGACCCACTCTCTCCACACTCAGAGATCCCTCAGACCCACTCTCACCACACTCTAAGATCCCTGACACACTCTCCACACACTCAGAGATCCCTGACACACTCTCCCCTCACTCAGAGATCCCTCAGACCCACTCCCCCCGCACTCTGAGATCCCTGACCCCCACTCTCCCCACACTCAGAGATCCGTCAGACCCACTCTCCCCACACAGAGAGATCTCCCTGTCCACTCTCCCCACACTCAGAGATCCCTGTCCCACTCTCCCCACACTCAGAGATCCCTCAGACCCACTCTCACCACACTCTAAGATCCCTGACACACTCTCCCCACACTCAGAGATCCCTGACACGAGCACTCCCCACACTCAGAGATCCCAGACCCACTCTCCCCACATTCAGAGATCGCTCACACCCACTCTCCCCACACACAGAGATCCCTGACCCACTCTTCCCACACTCAGAGATCCCAGACCCTCTCTCCCCACATTCAGAGACCCGACCCACTCTCCCCACACTCAGAGATCTCACTGTCCACTCTCCCCACATTCAGAGACCCCTCAGACCCACTCTCCCCACACTCAGGGACCCAGACCCACTCTCCCCACACAGAGATCTCCCTGTCCACTCGCCTCACACTCAGAGATCCCAGACCCACTCTCCCCTCACTCAGAGACGCCTCAAACCCACTTTCCCCACACTCAGAGATCCCAGACCCACTCTCTCCACACTCAGAGATCCCTGACCCACTCTCCCCACACTCAGAGATCCCAGACAAACTCTCCCCACACTCAGAGACCCAGACCCGCTATCTCCACACTCAGAGATCCCAGACCCACTTTCCCCACACTCAGTGATCCCCCTGTCCACTCTCCCCACACTCAGAGATACTGACCCACTCTCCCCACACTCAGAGACCCCTCAGACACACTCTCCCAACACTCAGAGATCCAAGACCCACTCTCTCCACACTCAGAGATCCCTCAGACCCACTCTCACCACACTCTAAGATCCCTGACACACTCTCCCCACACTCAGAGATCCCTGACACGAGCACTCCCCACACTCAGAGATCCCTGACACGAACTCTCCCCACACTCAGAGATCCCAGACCCACTCTCCCCACATTCAGAGACCCGACCCACTTTCCCCACACTCTGAGATCCCCCTGTCCACTCGCCTCACACTCAGAGATCCCAGACCCACTCTCCCCTCACTCAGAGACGCCTCAAACCCACTTTCCCCACACTCAGAGATCCCAGACCCACTCTCTCCACACTCAGAGATCCCTCAGACCCACTCTCACCACACTCTAAGATCCCTGACACACTCTCTCCACACTCAGAGATCCCTCAGACCTACTCTCACCAGACTCTAAGATCCCTGACACACTCTCCACACACTCAGTGATCACTGACACACTCTCCCCACATTCAGAGACCCTGACCCACTCTCCCCACACTCAGAGATCGCTGGCACCCACTCTCCCCACACTCACAGATACCTGACACCCACTCTCCCCACACTCAGAGATCCCAGACCCACTCTCCCCACACTCAGAGATCTCTGACACGAGCACTCCCCACACTCAGAGATCCCTGACACGAACTCTCCCCACACTCAGAGATCCCAGAACCACTCTCCCCACATTCAGAGACCCGACCCACTCTCCCCACACTCAGAGATCCCAGACCAACTCTCCCCACACTCAGAGATCCCAGACCCACTCTCCCCACATTCAGAGACCCGACCCACTCTCCCCACACTCAGAGATCCCAGACCCAACTCTCCCCACACTCAGAGATCCCAGATCCACTCTCCCCACACTCAGAGACCCAGACCCACTCTCTCCACACTCAGAGATCCCAGACACACTCTCCCCACATTCAGAGACCCTACCTACTCTCCCCACACTCAGAGATCCCAGACCCACTTTCCCCACACTCTGAGATCCCCCTGTCCACTCTCCCCACACTCAGAGATACTGACCCACTCTCCCCACACTCAGACCCCTAAGACACACTCTCCCAACACTCAGAGATCCCAGACCCACTCTCTCCACACTCAGAGATCCCTCAGACCCACTCTCACCACACTCTAAGATCCCTGACACACTCTCCCCACACTGAGAGATCCCAGACCGATACTCTCCACACTCAGAGATCCCTCAGACCCACTCTCACCACACTCTAAGATCCCTGACCCACTCTCCACACACTCAGAGATCCCTGACACACTCTCCCCACATTCAGAGATCCCTCAGACCCACTCCCCCCACACTCACAGATACCTGACACCCACTCTCCCCACACTCAGAGATCCCAGACCATCTCTCCCCACACTCAGAGATCCCAGACCCACTCTCCCCACATTCAGAGACCCGACCCACTCTCCCCACACTAAGAGATCCCAGACCCACTCTCCCCACCCTCAGAGATCCCAGATCCACTCTCCCCACACTCAGAGACCCAGACCCACTCTCCCCACATTCAGAGATCCCAGACCAACTCTCCCCACATTCAGAGACCCAGACCCACTCTCACCACCCTCAGAGATCCCAGATCCACTCTCCCCACACTCAGAGACCCAGACCCACTCTCTCCACACTCAGAGACCCAGACCCACTCTCTCCACACTCAGAGATCCCAGACCCACTCTCACCACCCTCAGAGATCCCAGATCCACTCTCCCCACACTCAGAGACCCAGACCCACTCTCTCCACACTCAGAGATCCCAGACCCACTCTCACAACACTCAGAGATCCCAGACCAACTCTCCCCACATTCAGAGACCCGACCCACTTTCCCCACACTCTGAGATCCCCCTGTCCACTCTCCCCACACTCATAGATACTGACCCACTCTCCCCACACTCAGAGACCCCTCAAACCCACTTTCCCCACACTCAGAGATCCCAGACCCACTCTCTCCACACTCAGAGATCCCTCAGACCCACTCTCACCACACTCTAAGATCCCTGACACACTCTCCCCACACTCAGAGATCCCAGACCTATACTCTCCACACTCAGAGATCCCTCAGACCCACTCTCACCACACTCTAAGATCCCTGACCCACTCTCCACACACTCAGAGATCCCAGACCCACTCTCCCCACATTCAGAGACCCGACCTACTCTCCCCACACTCAGAGATCCCAGACCCACTTTCCCCACACTCAGTGATCCCCCTGTCCACTCTCCCCACACTCAGAGATCCCTGACCCACTCTCCCCACACTCTGAGATCCCCCTGTCCACTCTCCCCACACTCAGAGATACTGACCCACTCTCCCCACACGCAGAGACCCCTCAGACCCACTCTCCCCACACTCAGATCCCAGACCCACTCTCTCCACACTCAGAGATCCCTCAGACCCACTCTCACCACACTCTAAGATCCCTGACACACTCTCCCCACACTCAGAGATCCCAGACCTATACTCTCCACACTCAGAGATCCCTCAGACCCACTCTCACCACACTCTAAGTTCCCTGACACACTCTCCACACACTCAGAGATCCCTGACACACTCTCCCCTCACTCAGAGATCCCTCAGACCCACTCCCCCCGCACTCTGAGATCCCTGACCCCCACTCTCCCCACACTCAGAGATCCGTCAGACCCACTCTCCCCACACAGAGAGATCTCCCTGTCCACTCTCCCCACACTCAGAGATCCCTGTCCCACTCTCCCCACACTCAGAGATCCCTCAGACCCACTCTCCCCACATTCAGAGATCGCTCCCACCCACTCTCCCCACACACAGAGATCCCTGACCCACTCTCCCCACACTCAGAGATCCCAGACCCACTCTCCCCACATTCAGAGATCGCTCACACCCACTCTCCCCACACACAGAGATCCCTGACCCACTCTTCCCACACTCAGAGATCCCAGACCCTCTCTCCCCACATTCAGAGACCCGACCCACTCTCCCCACACTCAGAGATCTCACTGTCCACTCTCCCCACATTCAGAGACCCCTCAGACCCACTCTCCCCACACTCAGGGACCCAGACCCACTCTCCCCACACAGAGATCTCCCTGTCCACTCGCCTCACACTCAGAGATCCCAGACCCACTCTCCCCTCACTCAGAGACGCCTCAAACCCACTTTCCTCACACTCAGAGATCCCAGACCCACTCTCTCCACACTCAGAGATACTGACCCACTCTCCCCACACTCAGAGACCCCTCAGACACACTCTCCCAACACTCAGAGATCCAAGACCCACTCTCTCCACACTCAGAGATCCCTCAGACCCACTCTCACCACACTCTAAGATCCCTGACACACTCTCCCCACACTCAGAGATCCCAGACCTATACTCTCCACACTCAGAGATCCCTCAGACCCACTCTCACCACACTCTAAGATCCCTGACACACTCTCCCAACACTCTGAGATCCAAGACCCACTCTCTCCACACTCAGAGATCCCTCAGACCCACTCTCACCACACTCTAAGATCCCTGACACACTCTCCCCACACTCAGAGATCCCAGACCTATACTCTCCACACTCAGAGATCCCTCAGACCCACTCTCACCACACTCTAAGATCCCTGACCCACTCTCCACACACTCAGAGATCCCTGACACACTCTCCCCACACTCAGAGATCCCTCAGACCCACTCCCCCCACACTCAGAGATCCCTGACCCACTCTCCCCACACTCAGAGATCCCAGACAAACTCTCCCCACATTCAGAGACCCGACCCACTCTCACAACACACAGAGATCCCAGACCCACTCTCCCCACACTCAGAGATCCCAGACCCACTTTCCCCACACTCAGTGATCCCCCTGTCCACTCTCCCCACACTCAGAGATACTGACCCACTCTCCCCACACTCAGAGACCCCTCAGACACACTCTCCCAACACTCAGAGATCCAAGACCCACTCTCTCCACACTCAGAGATCCCAGACCCACTTTCCCCACACTCAGTGATCCCCCTGTCCACTCTCCCCACACTCAGAGATACTGACCCACTCTCCCCACACTCAGAGACCCCTCAGACACACTCTCCCAACACTCAGAGATCCCAGACCCACTCTCTCCACACTCAGAGATCCCTCAGACCCACTCTCACCACACTCTAAGATCCCTGACACACTCTCCCCACACTCAGAGATCCCTGACACGAGCACTCCCCACACTCAGAGATCCCTGACACGAACTCTCCCCACACTCAGAGATCCCAGACCCACTCTCCCCACATTCAGAGACCCGACCCACTTTCCCCACACTCTGAGATCCCCCTGTCCACTCTCCCCACACTCAGAGATACTGACCCACTCTCCCCACACTCAGAGACCCCTCAGACACACTCTCCCAACACTCAGAGATCCAAGACCCACTCTCTCCACACTCAGAGATCCCTCAGACCCACTCTCACCACACTCTAAGATCCCTGACACACTCTCCACACACTCAGAGATCCCTGACACACTCTCCCCTCACTCAGAGATCCCTCAGACCCACTCCCCCCGCACTCTGAGATCCCTGACCCCCACTCTCCCCACACTCAGAGATCCGTCAGACCCACTCTCCCCACACAGAGAGATCTCCCTGTCCACTCTCCCCACACTCAGAGATCCCTGTCCCACTCTCCCCACACTCAGAGATCCCTCAGACCCACTCTCACCACACTCTAAGATCCCTGACACACTCTCCCCACACTCAGAGATCCCTGACACGAGCACTCCCCACACTCAGAGATCCCAGACCCACTCTCCCCACATTCAGAGATCGCTCACACCCACTCTCCCCACACACAGAGATCCCTGACCCACTCTTCCCACACTCAGAGATCCCAGACCCTCTCTCCCCACATTCAGAGACCCGACCCACTCTCCCCACACTCAGAGATCTCACTGTCCACTCTCCCCACATTCAGAGACCCCTCAGACCCACTCTCCCCACACTCAGGGACCCAGACCCACTCTCCCCACACAGAGATCTCCCTGTCCACTCGCCTCACACTCAGAGATCCCAGACCCACTCTCCCCTCACTCAGAGACGCCTCAAACCCACTTTCCCCACACTCAGAGATCCCAGACCCACTCTCTCCACACTCAGAGATCCCTGACCCACTCTCCCCACACTCAGAGATCCCAGACAAACTCTCCCCACACTCAGAGACCCAGACCCGCTATCTCCACACTCAGAGATCCCAGACCCACTATCTCCACACTCAGAGATCCCAGACCCACTATCACAACACTCAGAGATCCCAGACCCACTTTCCCCACACTCAGTGATCCCCCTGTCCACTCTCCCCACACTCAGAGATACTGACCCACTCTCCCCACACTCAGAGACCCCTCAGACACACTCTCCCAACACTCAGAGATCCAAGACCCACTCTCTCCACACTCAGAGATCCCTCAGACCCACTCTCACCACACTCTAAGATCCCTGACACACTCTCCCCACACTCAGAGATCCCTGACACGAGCACTCCCCACACTCAGAGATCCCTGACACGAACTCTCCCCACACTCAGAGATCCCAGACCCACTCTCCCCACATTCAGAGACCCGACCCACTTTCCCCACACTCTGAGATCCCCCTGTCCACTCGCCTCACACTCAGAGATCCCAGACCCACTCTCCCCTCACTCAGAGACGCCTCAAACCCACTTTCCCCACACTCAGAGATCCCAGACCCACTCTCTCCACACTCAGAGATCCCTCAGACCCACTCTCACCACACTCTAAGATCCCTGACACACTCTCTCCACACTCAGAGATCCCTCAGACCTACTCTCACCAGACTCTAAGATCCCTGACACACTCTCCACACACTCAGTGATCACTGACACACTCTCCCCACATTCAGAGACCCTGACCCACTCTCCCCACACTCAGAGATCGCTGGCACCCACTCTCCCCACACTCACAGATACCTGACACCCACTCTCCCCACACTCAGAGATCCCAGACCCACTCTCCCCACACTCAGAGATCTCTGACACGAGCACTCCCCACACTCAGAGATCCCTGACACGAACTCTCCCCACACTCAGAGATCCCAGAACCACTCTCCCCACATTCAGAGACCCGACCCACTCTCCCCACACTCAGAGATCCCAGACCAACTCTCCCCACACTCAGAGATCCCAGACCCACTCTCCCCACATTCAGAGACCCGACCCACTCTCCCCACACTCAGAGATCCCAGACCCAACTCTCCCCACACTCAGAGATCCCAGATCCACTCTCCCCACACTCAGAGACCCAGACCCACTCTCTCCACACTCAGAGATCCCAGACACACTCTCCCCACATTCAGAGACCCTACCTACTCTCCCCACACTCAGAGATCCCAGACCCACTTTCCCCACACTCTGAGATCCCCCTGTCCACTCTCCCCACACTCAGAGATACTGACCCACTCTCCCCACACTCAGACCCCTAAGACACACTCTCCCAACACTCAGAGATCCCAGACCCACTCTCTCCACACTCAGAGATCCCTCAGACCCACTCTCACCACACTCTAAGATCCCTGACACACTCTCCCCACACTGAGAGATCCCAGACCGATACTCTCCACACTCAGAGATCCCTCAGACCCACTCTCACCACACTCTAAGATCCCTGACCCACTCTCCACACACTCAGAGATCCCTGACACACTCTCCCCACATTCAGAGATCCCTCAGACCCACTCCCCCCACACTCACAGATACCTGACACCCACTCTCCCCACACTCAGAGATCCCAGACCATCTCTCCCCACACTCAGAGATCCCAGACCCACTCTCCCCACATTCAGAGACCCGACCCACTCTCCCCACACTAAGAGATCCCAGACCCACTCTCCCCACCCTCAGAGATCCCAGATCCACTCTCCCCACACTCAGAGACCCAGACCCACTCTCCCCACATTCAGAGATCCCAGACCAACTCTCCCCACATTCAGAGACCCAGACCCACTCTCACCACCCTCAGAGATCCCAGATCCACTCTCCCCACACTCAGAGACCCAGACCCACTCTCTCCACACTCAGAGACCCAGACCCACTCTCTCCACACTCAGAGATCCCAGACCCACTCTCACCACCCTCAGAGATCCCAGATCCACTCTCCCCACACTCAGAGACCCAGACCCACTCTCTCCACACTCAGAGATCCCAGACCCACTCTCACAACACTCAGAGATCCCAGACCAACTCTCCCCACATTCAGAGACCCGACCCACTTTCCCCACACTCTGAGATCCCCCTGTCCACTCTCCCCACACTCATAGATACTGACCCACTCTCCCCACACTCAGAGACCCCTCAAACCCACTTTCCCCACACTCAGAGATCCCAGACCCACTCTCTCCACACTCAGAGATCCCTCAGACCCACTCTCACCACACTCTAAGATCCCTGACACACTCTCCCCACACTCAGAGATCCCAGACCTATACTCTCCACACTCAGAGATCCCTCAGACCCACTCTCACCACACTCTAAGATCCCTGACCCACTCTCCACACACTCAGAGATCCCAGACCCACTCTCCCCACATTCAGAGACCCGACCTACTCTCCCCACACTCAGAGATCCCAGACCCACTTTCCCCACACTCAGTGATCCCCCTGTCCACTCTCCCCACACTCAGAGATCCCTGACCCACTCTCCCCACACTCTGAGATCCCCCTGTCCACTCTCCCCACACTCAGAGATACTGACCCACTCTCCCCACACGCAGAGACCCCTCAGACCCACTCTCCCCACACTCAGATCCCAGACCCACTCTCTCCACACTCAGAGATCTCTCAGACCCACTCTCACCACACTCTAAGATCCCTGACACACTCTCCCCACACTCAGAGATCCCAGACCTATACTCTCCATACTCAGAGATCCCTCAGACCCACTCTCACCACACTCTAAGATCCCTGACACACTCTCCACACACTCAGAGATCCCTGACACACTCTCCCCTCACTCAGAGATCCCTCAGACCCACTCCCCCCGCACTCTGAGATCCCTGACCCCCACTCTCCCCACACTCAGAGATCCGTCAGACCCACTCTCCCCACACAGAGAGATCTCCCTGTCCACTCTCCCCACACTCAGAGATCCCTGTCCCACTCTCCCCACACTCAGAGATCGCTCCCACCCACTCTCCCCACACACAGAGATCCCTGACCCACTCTCCCCACACTCAGAGATCCCAGACCCACTCTCCCCACATTCAGAGATCGCTCACACCCACTCTCCCCACACACAGAGATCCCTGACCCACTCTTCCCACACTCAGAGATCCCAGACCCTCTCTCCCCACATTCAGAGACCCGACCCACTCTCCCCACACTCAGAGATCTCACTGTCCACTCTCCCCACATTCAGAGACCGCTCAGACCCACTCTCCCCACACTCTGGGACCCAGACCCACTCTCCCCACACAGAGATCTCCCTGTCCACTCGCCTCACACTCAGAGATCCCAGACCCACTCTCCCCTCACTCAGAGACGCCTCAAACCCACTTTCCCCAAACTCAGAGATCCCAGACCCACTCTCCCCACACTCAGAGATCCCAGACAAACTCTCCCCACACTCAGAGACCCAGACCCGCTATCTCCACACTCAGAGATCCCAGACCCACTATCACAACACTCAGAGATCCCAGACCCACTTTCCCCCCACTCAGTGATCCCCCTGTCCACTCTCCCCACACTCAGAGATACTGACCCACTCTCCCCACACTCAGAGACCCCTCAGACACACTCTCCCAACACTCAGAGATCCAAGACCCACTCTCTCCACACTCAGAGATCCCTCAGACCCACTCTCACCACACTCTAAGATCCCTGACACACTCTCCCCACACTCAGAGATCCCTGACACGAGCACTCCCCACACTCAGAGATCCCTGACACGAACTCTCCCCACACTCAGAGATCCCAGACCCACTCTCCCCACATTCAGAGACCCGACCCACTTTCCCCACACTCTGAGATCCCCCTGTCCACTCGCCTCACACTCAGAGATCCCAGACCCACTCTCCCCTCACTCAGAGACGCCTCAAACCCACTTTCCCCACACTCAGAGATCCCAGACCCACTCTCTCCACACTCAGAGATCCCTCAGACCCACTCTCACCACACTCTAAGATCCCTGACACACTCTCTCCACACTCAGAGATCCCTCAGACCTACTCTCACCAGACTCTAAGATCCCTGACACACTCTCCACACACTCAGTGATCCCTGACACACTCTCCCCACATTCAGAGACCCTGACCCACTCTCCCCACACTCAGAGATCGCTGGCACCCACTCTCCCCACATTCAGAGACCCGACCCACTCTCCCCACACTCAGAGATCCCAGACCCAACTCTCCCCACACTCAGAGATCCCAGAACCACTCTCCCCACATTCAGAGACCCGACCCACTCTCCCCACACTCAGAGATCCCAGACCAACTCTCCCCACACTCAGAGATCCCAGACCCACTCTCCCCACATTCAGAGACCCGACCCACTCTCCCCACACTCAGAGATCCCAGACCCAACTCTCCCCACACTCAGAGATCCCAGATCCACTCTCCCCACACTCAGAGACCCAGACCCACTCTCTCCACACTCAGAGATCCCAGACACACTCTCCCCACATTCAGAGACCCTACCTACTCTCCCCACACTCAGAGATCCCAGACCCACTTTCCCCACACTCTGAGATCCCCCTGTCCACTCTCCCCACACTCAGAGATACTGACCCACTCTCCCCACACTCAGAGATCCCTCAGACCCACTCTCACCACACTCTAAGATCCCTGACACACTCTCCCCACACTGAGAGATCCCAGACCGATACTCTCCACACTCAGAGATCCCTCAGACCCACTCTCACCACACTCAGAGATCCCTGACACACTCTCCCCACACTCAGAGATCCCTCAGACCCACTCTCCCCACATTCAGAGACCCGACCCACTCCCCCCACACTCACAGATACCTGACACCCACTCTCCCCACACTCAGAGATCCCAGACCCACTCTCCCCACATTCAGAGACCCGACCCACTCTCCCCACACTCAGAGATCCCAGACCATCTCTCCCCACACTCAGAGATCCCAGACCCACTCTCCCCACATTCAGAGACCCGACCCACTCTCCCCACACTAAGAGATCCCAGACCCACTCTCCCCACCCTCAGAGATCCCAGATCCACTCTCCCCACACTCAGAGACCCAGACCCACTCTCCCCACATTCAGAGATCCCAGACCCACTCTCTCCACACTCAGAGATCCCAGACCCACTCTCACAACACTCAGAGATCCCAGACCAACTCTCCCCACATTCAGAGACCCGACCCACTTTCCCCACACTCTGAGATCCCCCTGTCCACTCTCCCCACATTCAGAGACCCGACCCACTCTCCCCACACTAAGAGATCCCAGACCCACTCTCCCCACCCTCAGAGATCCCAGATCCACTCTCCCCACACTCAGAGACCCAGACCCACTCTCCCCACATTCAGAGATCCCAGACCAACTCTCCCCACATTCAGAGACCCAGACCCACTCTCACCACCCTCAGAGATCCCAGATCCACTCTCCCCACACTCAGAGACCCAGACCCACTCTCTCCACACTCAGAGACCCAGACCCACTCTCTCCACACTCAGAGATCCCAGACCCACTCTCACCACCCTCAGAGATCCCAGATCCACTCTCCCCACACTCAGAGACCCAGACCCACTCTCTCCACACTCAGAGATCCCAGACCCACTCTCACAACACTCAGAGATCCCAGACCAACTCTCCCCACATTCAGAGACCCGACCCACTTTCCCCACACTCTGAGATCCCCCTGTCCACTCTCCCCACACTCATAGATACTGACCCACTCTCCCCACACTCAGAGACCCCTCAAACCCACTTTCCCCACACTCAGAGATCCCAGACCCACTCTCTCCACACTCAGAGATCCCTCAGACCCACTCTCACCACACTCTAAGATCCCTGACACACTCTCCCCACACTCAGAGATCCCAGACCTATACTCTCCACACTCAGAGATCCCTCAGACCCACTCTCACCACACTCTAAGATCCCTGACCCACTCTCCACACACTCAGAGATCCCAGACCCACTCTCCCCACATTCAGAGACCCGACCTACTCTCCCCACACTCAGAGATCCCAGACCCACTTTCCCCACACTCAGTGATCCCCCTGTCCACTCTCCCCACACTCAGAGATCCCTGACCCACTCTCCCCACACTCTGAGATCCCCCTGTCCACTCTCCCCACACTCAGAGATACTGACCCACTCTCCCCACACGCAGAGACCCCTCAGACCCACTCTCCCCACACTCAGATCCCAGACCCACTCTCTCCACACTCAGAGATCTCTCAGACCCACTCTCACCACACTCTAAGATCCCTGACACACTCTCCCCACACTCAGAGATCCCAGACCTATACTCTCCATACTCAGAGATCCCTCAGACCCACTCTCACCACACTCTAAGATCCCTGACACACTCTCCACACACTCAGAGATCCCTGACACACTCTCCCCTCACTCAGAGATCCCTCAGACCCACTCCCCCCGCACTCTGAGATCCCTGACCCCCACTCTCCCCACACTCAGAGATCCGTCAGACCCACTCTCCCCACACAGAGAGATCTCCCTGTCCACTCTCCCCACACTCAGAGATCCCTGTCCCACTCTCCCCACACTCAGAGATCGCTCCCACCCACTCTCCCCACACACAGAGATCCCTGACCCACTCTCCCCACACTCAGAGATCCCAGACCCACTCTCCCCACATTCAGAGATCGCTCACACCCACTCTCCCCACACACAGAGATCCCTGACCCACTCTTCCCACACTCAGAGATCCCAGACCCTCTCTCCCCACATTCAGAGACCCGACCCACTCTCCCCACACTCAGAGATCTCACTGTCCACTCTCCCCACATTCAGAGACCGCTCAGACCCACTCTCCCCACACTCTGGGACCCAGACCCACTCTCCCCACACAGAGATCTCCCTGTCCACTCGCCTCACACTCAGAGATCCCAGACCCACTCTCCCCTCACTCAGAGACGCCTCAAACCCACTTTCCCCAAACTCAGAGATCCCAGACCCACTCTCCCCACACTCAGAGATCCCAGACAAACTCTCCCCACACTCAGAGACCCAGACCCGCTATCTCCACACTCAGAGATCCCAGACCCACTATCACAACACTCAGAGATCCCAGACCCACTTTCCCCCCACTCAGTGATCCCCCTGTCCACTCTCCCCACACTCAGAGATACTGACCCACTCTCCCCACACTCAGAGACCCCTCAGACACACTCTCCCAACACTCAGAGATCCAAGACCCACTCTCTCCACACTCAGAGATCCCTCAGACCCACTCTCACCACACTCTAAGATCCCTGACACACTCTCCCCACACTCAGAGATCCCTGACACGAGCACTCCCCACACTCAGAGATCCCTGACACGAACTCTCCCCACACTCAGAGATCCCAGACCCACTCTCCCCACATTCAGAGACCCGACCCACTTTCCCCACACTCTGAGATCCCCCTGTCCACTCGCCTCACACTCAGAGATCCCAGACCCACTCTCCCCTCACTCAGAGACGCCTCAAACCCACTTTCCCCACACTCAGAGATCCCAGACCCACTCTCTCCACACTCAGAGATCCCTCAGACCCACTCTCACCACACTCTAAGATCCCTGACACACTCTCTCCACACTCAGAGATCCCTCAGACCTACTCTCACCAGACTCTAAGATCCCTGACACACTCTCCCCACATTCAGAGACCCTGACCCACTCTCCCCACACTCAGAGATCGCTGGCACCCACTCTCCCCACATTCAGAGACCCGACCCACTCTCCCCACACTCAGAGATCCCAGACCCAACTCTCCCCACACTCAGAGATCCCAGAACCACTCTCCCCACATTCAGAGACCCGACCCACTCTCCCCACACTCAGAGATCCCAGACCAACTCTCCCCACACTCAGAGATCCCAGACCCACTCTCCCCACATTCAGAGACCCGACCCACTCTCCCCACACTCAGAGATCCCAGACCCAACTCTCCCCACACTCAGAGATCCCAGATCCACTCTCCCCACACTCAGAGACCCAGACCCACTCTCTCCACACTCAGAGATCCCAGACACACTCTCCCCACATTCAGAGACCCTACCTACTCTCCCCACACTCAGAGATCCCAGACCCACTTTCCCCACACTCTGAGATCCCCCTGTCCACTCTCCCCACACTCAGAGATACTGACCCACTCTCCCCACACTCAGACCCCTAAGACACACTCTCCCAACACTCAGAGATCCCAGACCCACTCTCTCCACACTCAGAGATCCCTCAGACCCACTCTCACCACACTCAGAGATCCCTGACACACTCTCCCCACACTCAGAGATCCCTGTCCCACTCTCCCCA
Source organism: Hemitrygon akajei (assembly GCF_048418815.1). Classification (NCBI taxonomy): domain Eukaryota; kingdom Metazoa; phylum Chordata; class Chondrichthyes; order Myliobatiformes; family Dasyatidae; genus Hemitrygon; species Hemitrygon akajei. The sequence goes on along the minus strand of NC_133128.1, from coordinate 108,510,332 downwards.
CACTCAGAGATCGCTCCCACCCACTCTCCCCACACACAGAGATCCCTGACCCACTCTCCCCACACTCAGAGATCCCAGACCCACTCTCCCCACATTCAGAGATCGCTCACACCCACTCTCCCCACACACAGAGATCCCTGACCCACTCTTCCCACACTCAGAGATCCCAGACCCTCTCTCCCCACATTCAGAGACCCGACCCACTCTCCCCACACTCAGAGATCTCACTGTCCACTCTCCCCACATTCAGAGACCGCTCAGACCCACTCTCCCCACACTCTGGGACCCAGACCCACTCTCCCCACACAGAGATCTCCCTGTCCACTCGCCTCACACTCAGAGATCCCAGACCCACTCTCCCCTCACTCAGAGACGCCTCAAACCCACTTTCCCCAAACTCAGAGATCCCAGACCCACTCTCCCCACACTCAGAGATCCCAGACAAACTCTCCCCACACTCAGAGACCCAGACCCGCTATCTCCACACTCAGAGATCCCAGACCCACTATCACAACACTCAGAGATCCCAGACCCACTTTCCCCCCACTCAGTGATCCCCCTGTCCACTCTCCCCACACTCAGAGATACTGCCCCACTCTCCCCACACTCAGAGACCCCTCAGACACACTCTCCCAACACTCAGAGATCCAAGACCCACTCTCTCCACACTCAGAGATCCCTCAGACCCACTCTCACCACACTCTAAGATCCCTGACACACTCTCCCCACACTCAGAGATCCCTGACACGAGCACTCCCCACACTCAGAGATCCCTGACACGAACTCTCCCCACACTCAGAGATCCCAGACCCACTCTCCCCACATTCAGAGACCCGACCCACTTTCCCCACACTCTGAGATCCCCCTGTCCACTCGCCTCACACTCAGAGATCCCAGACCCACTCTCCCCTCACTCAGAGACGCCTCAAACCCACTTTCCCCACACTCAGAGATCCCAGACCCACTCTCTCCACACTCAGAGATCCCTCAGACCCACTCTCACCACACTCTAAGATCCCTGACACACTCTCTCCACACTCAGAGATCCCTCAGACCTACTCTCACCAGACTCTAAGATCCCTGACACACTCTCCACACACTCAGTGATCCCTGACACACTCTCCCCACATTCAGAGACCCTGACCCACTCTCCCCACACTCAGAGATCGCTGGCACCCACTCTCCCCACATTCAGAGACCCGACCCACTCTCCCCACACTCAGAGATCCCAGACCCAACTCTCCCCACACTCAGAGATCCCAGAACCACTCTCCCCACATTCAGAGACCCGACCCACTCTCCCCACACTCAGAGATCCCAGACCAACTCTCCCCACACTCAGAGATCCCAGACCCACTCTCCCCACATTCAGAGACCCGACCCACTCTCCCCACACTCAGAGATCCCAGACCCAACTCTCCCCACACTCAGAGATCCCAGATCCACTCTCCCCACACTCAGAGACCCAGACCCACTCTCTCCACACTCAGAGATCCCAGACACACTCTCCCCACATTCAGAGACCCTACCTACTCTCCCCACACTCAGAGATCCCAGACCCACTTTCCCCACACTCTGAGATCCCCCTGTCCACTCTCCCCACACTCAGAGATACTGACCCACTCTCCCCACACTCAGACCCCTAAGACACACTCTCCCAACACTCAGAGATCCCAGACCCACTCTCTCCACACTCAGAGATCCCTCAGACCCACTCTCACCACACTCTAAGATCCCTGACACACTCTCCCCACACTGAGAGATCCCAGACCGATACTCTCCACACTCAGAGATCCCTCAGACCCACTCTCACCACACTCAGAGATCCCTGACACACTCTCCCCACACTCAGAGATCCCTCAGACCCACTCTCCCCACATTCAGAGACCCGACCCACTCCCCCCACACTCACAGATACCTGACACCCACTCTCCCCACACTCAGAGATCCCAGACCCACTCTCCCCACATTCAGAGACCCGACCCACTCTCCCCACACTCAGAGATCCCAGACCATCTCTCCCCACACTCAGAGATCCCAGACCCACTCTCCCCACATTCAGAGACCCGACCCACTCTCCCCACACTAAGAGATCCCAGACCCACTCTCCCCACCCTCAGAGATCCCAGATCCACTCTCCCCACACTCAGAGACCCAGACCCACTCTCTCCACACTCAGAGATCCCAGACCCACTCTCTCCACACTCAGAGATCCCAGACCCACTCTCACAACACTCAGAGATCCCAGACCAACTCTCCCCACATTCAGAGACCCGACCCACTTTCCCCACACTCTGAGATCCCCCTGTCCACTCTCCCCACATTCAGAGACCCGACCCACTCTCCCCACACTAAGAGATCCCAGACCCACTCTCCCCACCCTCAGAGATCCCAGATCCACTCTCCCCACACTCAGAGACCCAGACCCACTCTCCCCACATTCAGAGATCCCAGACCAACTCTCCCCACATTCAGAGACCCAGACCCACTCTCACCACCCTCAGAGATCCCAGATCCACTCTCCCCACACTCAGAGACCCAGACCCACTCTCTCCACACTCAGAGATCCCAGACCCACTCTCACAACACTCAGAGATCCCAGACCAACTCTCCCCACATTCAGAGACCCGACCCACTTTCCCCACACTCTGAGATCCCCCTGTCCACTCTCCCCACACTCATAGATACTGACCCACTCTCCCCACACTCAGAGACCCCTCAAACCCACTTTCCCCACACTCAGAGATCCCAGACCCACTCTCTCCACACTCAGAGATCCCTCAGACCCACTCTCACCACACTCTAAGATCCCTGACACACTCTCCCCACACTCAGAGATCCCAGACCTATACTCTCCACACTCAGAGATCCCTCAGACCCACTCTCACCACACTCTAAGATCCCTGACCCACTCTCCACACACTCAGAGATCCCAGACCCACTCTCCCCACATTCAGAGACCCGACCTACTCTCCCCACACTCAGAGATCCCAGACCCACTTTCCCCACACTCAGTGATCCCCCTGTCCACTCTCCCCACACTCAGAGATCCCTGACCCACTCTCCCCACACTCTGAGATCCCCCTGTCCACTCTCCCCACACTCAGAGATACTGACCCACTCTCCCCACACGCAGAGACCCCTCAGACCCACTCTCCCCACACTCAGATCCCAGACCCACTCTCTCCACACTCAGAGATCTCTCAGACCCACTCTCACCACACTCTAAGATCCCTGACACACTCTCCCCACACTCAGAGATCCCAGACCTATACTCTCCATACTCAGAGATCCCTCAGACCCACTCTCACCACACTCTAAGATCCCTGACACACTCTCCACACACTCAGAGATCCCTGACACACTCTCCCCTCACTCAGAGATCCCTCAGACCCACTCCCCCCGCACTCTGAGATCCCTGACCCCCACTCTCCCCACACTCAGAGATCCGTCAGACCCACTCTCCCCACACAGAGAGATCTCCCTGTCCACTCTCCCCACACTCAGAGATCCCTGTCCCACTCTCCCCACACTCAGAGATCGCTCCCACCCACTCTCCCCACACACAGAGATCCCTGACCCACTCTCCCCACACTCAGAGATCCCAGACCCACTCTCCCCACATTCAGAGATCGCTCACACCCACTCTCCCCACACACAGAGATCCCTGACCCACTCTTCCCACACTCAGAGATCCCAGACCCTCTCTCCCCACATTCAGAGACCCGACCCACTCTCCCCACACTCAGAGATCTCACTGTCCACTCTCCCCACATTCAGAGACCGCTCAGACCCACTCTCCCCACACTCTGGGACCCAGACCCACTCTCCCCACACAGAGATCTCCCTGTCCACTCGCCTCACACTCAGAGATCCCAGACCCACTCTCCCCTCACTCAGAGACGCCTCAAACCCACTTTCCCCAAACTCAGAGATCCCAGACCCACTCTCCCCACACTCAGAGATCCCAGACAAACTCTCCCCACACTCAGAGACCCAGACCCGCTATCTCCACACTCAGAGATCCCAGACCCACTATCACAACACTCAGAGATCCCAGACCCACTTTCCCCCCACTCAGTGATCCCCCTGTCCACTCTCCCCACACTCAGAGATACTGACCCACTCTCCCCACACTCAGAGACCCCTCAGACACACTCTCCCAACACTCAGAGATCCAAGACCCACTCTCTCCACACTCAGAGATCCCTCAGACCCACTCTCACCACACTCTAAGATCCCTGACACACTCTCCCCACACTCAGAGATCCCTGACACGAGCACTCCCCACACTCAGAGATCCCTGACACGAACTCTCCCCACACTCAGAGATCCCAGACCCACTCTCCCCACATTCAGAGACCCGACCCACTTTCCCCACACTCTGAGATCCCCCTGTCCACTCGCCTCACACTCAGAGATCCCAGACCCACTCTCCCCTCACTCAGAGACGCCTCAAACCCACTTTCCCCACACTCAGAGATCCCAGACCCACTCTCTCCACACTCAGAGATCCCTCAGACCCACTCTCACCACACTCTAAGATCCCTGACACACTCTCTCCACACTCAGAGATCCCTCAGACCTACTCTCACCAGACTCTAAGATCCCTGACACACTCTCCACACACTCAGTGATCCCTGACACACTCTCCCCACATTCAGAGACCCTGACCCACTCTCCCCACACTCAGAGATCGCTGGCACCCACTCTCCCCACATTCAGAGACCCGACCCACTCTCCCCACACTCAGAGATCCCAGACCCAACTCTCCCCACACTCAGAGATCCCAGAACCACTCTCCCCACATTCAGAGACCCGACCCACTCTCCCCACACTCAGAGATCCCAGACCAACTCTCCCCACACTCAGAGATCCCAGACCCACTCTCCCCACATTCAGAGACCCGACCCACTCTCCCCACACTCAGAGATCCCAGACCCAACTCTCCCCACACTCAGAGATCCCAGATCCACTCTCCCCACACTCAGAGACCCAGACCCACTCTCTCCACACTCAGAGATCCCAGACACACTCTCCCCACATTCAGAGACCCTACCTACTCTCCCCACACTCAGAGATCCCAGACCCACTTTCCCCACACTCTGAGATCCCCCTGTCCACTCTCCCCACACTCAGAGATACTGACCCACTCTCCCCACACTCAGACCCCTAAGACACACTCTCCCAACACTCAGAGATCCCAGACCCACTCTCTCCACACTCAGAGATCCCTCAGACCCACTCTCACCACACTCAGAGATCCCTGACACACTCTCCCCACACTCAGAGATCCCTCAGACCCACTCTCCCCACATTCAGAGACCCGACCCACTCCCCCCACACTCACAGATACCTGACACCCACTCTCCCCACACTCAGAGATCCCAGACCCACTCTCCCCACATTCAGAGACCCGACCCACTCTCCCCACACTCAGAGATCCCAGACCATCTCTCCCCACACTCAGAGATCCCAGACCCACTCTCCCCACATTCAGAGACCCGACCCACTCTCCCCACACTAAGAGATCCCAGACCCACTCTCCCCACCCTCAGAGATCCCAGATCCACTCTCCCCACACTCAGAGACCCAGACCAACTCTCCCCACATTCAGAGACCCGACCCACTTTCCCCACACTCTGAGATCCCCCTGTCCACTCTCCCCACATTCAGAGATACTGACCCACTCTCCCCACACTCAGAGATCCAAGACCCACTCTCTCCACACTCAGAGATCCCTCAGACCCACTCTCACCACACTCTAAGATCCCTGACACACTCTCCCCACACTCAGAGATCCCAGACCTATACTCTCCACACTCAGAGATCCCTCAGACCCACTCTCACCACACTCTAAGATCCCTGACCCACTCTCCACACACTCAGAGATCCCAGACCCACTCTCCCCACATTCAGAGACCCGACCTACTCTCCCCACACTCAGAGATCCCAGACCCACTTTCCCCACACTCAGTGATCCCCCTGTCCACTCTCCCCACACTCAGAGATCCCTGACCCACTCTCCCCACACTCTGAGATCCCCCTGTCCACTCTCCCCACACTCAGAGATACTGACCCACTCTCCCCACACTCAGAGACCCCTCAGACCCACTCTCCCCACACTCAGATCCCAGACCCACTCTCTCCACACTCAGAGATCTCTCAGACCCACTCTCACCACACTCTAAGATCCCTGACACACTCTCCCCACACTCAGAGATCCCAGACCTATACTCTCCACACTCAGAGATCCCTCAGACCCACTCTCACCACACTCTAAGATCCCTGACACACTCTCCACACACTCAGAGATCCCTGACACACTCTCCCCTCACTCAGAGATCCCTCAGACCCACTCCCCCCGCACTCTGAGATCCCTGACCCCCACTCTCCCCACACTCAGAGATCCGTCAGACCCACTCTCCCCACACAGAGAGATCTCCCTGTCCACTCTCCCCACACTCAGAGATCCCTGTCCCACTCTCCCCACACTCAGAGATCCCTCAGACCCACTCTCCCCACATTCAGAGATCGCTCCCACCCACTCTCCCCACACACAGAGATCCCTGACCCACTCTCCCCACACTCAGAGATCCCAGACCCACTCTCCCCACATTCAGAGATCGCTCACACCCACTCTCCCCACACACAGAGATCCCTGACCCACTCTTCCCACACTCAGAGATCCCAGACCCTCTCTCCCCACATTCAGAGACCCGACCCACTCTCCCCACACTCAGAGATCTCACTGTCCACTCTCCCCACATTCAGAGACCGCTCAGACCCACTCTCCCCACACTCTGGGACCCAGACCCACTCTCCCCACACAGAGATCTCCCTGTCCACTCGCCTCACACTCAGAGATCCCAGACCCACTCTCCCCTCACTCAGAGACGCCTCAAACCCACTTTCCCCAAACTCAGAGATCCCAGACCCACTCTCCCCACACTCAGAGATCCCAGACAAACTCTCCCCACACTCAGAGACCCAGACCCGCTATCTCCACACTCAGAGATCCCAGACCCACTATCACCACACTCTAAGATCCCTGACACACTCTCCCCACACTCAGAGATACTGACCCACTCTCCCCACACTCAGAGACCCCTCAGACACACTCTCCCAACACTCAGAGATCCAAGACCCACTCTCTCCACACTCAGAGATCCCTCAGACCCACTCTCACCACACTCTAAGATCCCTGACACACTCTCCCCACACTCAGAGATCCCTGACACGAGCACTCCCCACACTCAGAGATCCCTGACACGAACTCTCCCCACACTCAGAGATCCCAGACCCACTCTCCCCACATTCAGAGACCCGACCCACTTTCCCCACACTCTGAGATCCCCCTGTCCACTCGCCTCACACTCAGAGATCCCAGACCCACTCTCCCCTCACTCAGAGACGCCTCAAACCCACTTTCCCCACACTCAGAGATCCCAGACCCACTCTCTCCACACTCAGAGATCCCTCAGACCCACTCTCACCACACTCTAAGATCCCTGACACACTCTCTCCACACTCAGAGATCCCTCAGACCTACTCTCACCAGACTCTAAGATCCCTGACACACTCTCCACACACTCAGTGATCCCTGACACACTCTCCCCACATTCAGAGACCCTGACCCACTCTCCCCACACTCAGAGATCGCTGGCACCCACTCTCCCCACACTCACAGATACCTGACACCCACTCTCCCCACACTCAGAGATCCCAGACCCACTCTCCCCACACTCAGAGATCCCTGACACGAGCACTCCCCACACTCAGAGATCCCTGACACGAACTCTCCCCACACTCAGAGATCCCAGAACCACTCTCCCCACATTCAGAGACCCGACCCACTCTCCCCACACTCAGAGATCCCAGACCAACTCTCCCCACACTCAGAGATCCCAGACCCACTCTCCCCACATTCAGAGACCCGACCCACTCTCCCCACACTCAGAGATCCCAGACCCAACTCTCCCCACACTCAGAGATCCCAGATCCACTCTCCCCACACTCAGAGACCCAGACCCACTCTCTCCACACTCAGAGATCCCAGACACACTCTCCCCACATTCAGAGACCCTACCTACTCTCCCCACACTCAGAGATCCCAGACCCACTTTCCCCACACTCTGAGATCCCCCTGTCCACTCTCCCCACACTCAGAGATACTGACCCACTCTCCCCACACTCAGACCCCTAAGACACACTCTCCCAACACTCAGAGATCCCAGACCCACTCTCTCCACACTCAGAGATCCCTCAGACCCACTCTCACCACACTCTAAGATCCCTGACACACTCTCCCCACACTGAGAGATCCCAGACCGATACTCTCCACACTCAGAGATCCCTCAGACCCACTCTCACCACACTCTAAGATCCCTGACCCACTCTCCACACACTCAGAGATCCCTGACACACTCTCCCCACACTCAGAGATCCCTCAGACCCACTCCCCCCACACTCACAGATACCTGACACCCACTCTCCCCACACTCAGAGATCCCAGACCCACTCTCCCCACACTCAGAGATCCCTGACACGAACTCTCCCCACATTCAGAGATTCGACCCACTCTCCCCACACTCAGAGATCCCAGACCATCTCTCCCCACACTCAGAGATCCCAGACCCACTCTCCCCACATTCAAAGACCCGACCCACTCTCCCCACACTCAGAGATCCCAGACCCACTCTCCCCACATTCAGAGATTCGACCCACTCTCCCCACACTCAGAGATCCCAGACCATCTCTCCCCACACTCAGAGATCCCAGACCCACTCTCCCCACATTCAGAGATTCGACCCACTCTCCCCACACTCAGAGATCCCAGACCATCTCTCCCCACACTCAGAGATCCCAGACCCACTCTCCCCACATTCAAAGACCCGACCCACTCTCCCCACACTCAGAGATCCCAGACCCACTCTCCCCACATTCAGAGATTCGACCCACTCTCCCCACACTCAGAGATCCCAGACCATCTCTCCCCACACTCAGAGATCCCAGACCCACTCTCCCCACATTCAGAGACCCGACCCACTCTCCCCACACTAAGAGATCCCAGACCCACTCTCCCCACCCTCAGAGATCCCAGATCCACTCTCCCCACACTCAGTGATCCCCCTGTCCACTCTCCCCACACTCAGAGATCCCAGACCCACTCTCCCCACATTCAGAGACCCGACCCACTTTCCCCACACTCTGAGATCCCCCTGTCCACTCTCCCCACACTCAGAGATACTGACCCACTCTCCCCACACTCAGAGACCCCTCAGACACACTCTCACCACACTCTAAGATCCCTGACACACTCTCCCCACACTCAGAGATCCCAGACCTATACTCTCCACACTCAGAGATCCCTCAGACCCACTCTCACCACACTCTAAGATCCCTGACCCACTCTCCACACACTCAGAGATCCCAGACCCACTCTCACCACACTCTAAGATCCCTGACCCACTCTCCACACACTCAGAGATCCAAGACCCACTCTCTCCACACTCAGAGATCCCTCAGACCCACTCTCACCACACTCTAAGATCCCTGACACACTCTCCACACACTCAGAGATCCAAGACCCACTCTCTCCACACTCAGAGATCCCTCAGACCCACTCTCACCACACTCTAAGATCCCTGACCCACTCTCCACACACTCAGAGATCCAAGACCCACTCTCTCCACACTCAGAGATCCCTCAGACCCACTCTCACCACACTCTAAGATCCCTGACACACTCTCCCCACACTCAGAGATCCCAGACCTATACTCTCCACACTCAGAGATCCCTCAGACCCACTCTCACCACACTCTAAGATCCCTGACCCACTCTCCACACACTCAGAGATCCCAGACCCACTCTCCCCACATTCAGAGACCCGACCTACTCTCCCCACACTCAGAGATCCCAGACCCACTTTCCCCACACTCAGTGATCCCCCTGTCCACTCTCCCCACACTCAGAGATACTGACCCACTCTCCCCACACTCTGAGATCCCCCTGTCCACTCTCCCCACACTCAGAGATACTGACCCACTCTCCCCACACTCAGAGACCCCTCAGACCCACTCTCCCCACACTCAGATCCCAGACCCACTCTCCCCACACTCAGAGATCCCTGACACACTCTCCCCACACTCAGAGATCCCAGACCTATACTCTCCACACTCAGAGATCCCTCAGACCCACTCTCACCACACTCTAAGATCCCTGACACACTCTCCACACACTCAGAGATCCCTGACACACTCTCCCCTCACTCAGAGATCCCTCAGACCCACTCCCCCCGCACTCTGAGATCCCTGACCCCCACTCTCCCCACACTCAGAGATCCGTCAGACCCACTCTCCCCACACAGAGAGATCTCCCTGTCCACTCTCCCCACACTCAGAGATCCCTGTCCCACTCTCCCCACACTCAGAGATCCCTCAGACCCACTCTCCCCACATTCAGAGATCGCTCCCACCCACTCTCCCCACACACAGAGATCCCTGACCCACTCTCCCCACACTCAGAGATCCCAGACCCACTCTCCCCACATTCAGAGATCGCTCACACCCACTCTCCCCACACACAGAGATCCCTGACCCACTCTTCCCACACTCAGAGATCCCAGACCCTCTCTCCCCACATTCAGAGACCCGACCCACTCTCCCCACACTCAGAGATCTCACTGTCCACTCTCCCCACATTCAGAGACCGCTCAGACCCACTCTCCCCACACTCTGGGACCCAGACCCACTCTCCCCACACAGAGATCTCCCTGTCCACTCGCCTCACACTCAGAGATCCCAGACCCACTCTCCCCTCACTCAGAGACGCCTCAAACCCACTTTCCCCAAACTCAGAGATCCCAGACCCACTCTCCCCACACTCAGAGATCCCAGACAAACTCTCCCCACACTCAGAGACCCAGACCCGCTATCTCCACACTCAGAGATCCCAGACCCACTATCACCACACTCTAAGATCCCTGACACACTCTCCCCACACTCAGAGATACTGACCCACTCTCCCCACACTCAGAGACCCCTCAGACACACTCTCCCAACACTCAGAGATCCAAGACCCACTCTCTCCACACTCAGAGATCCCTCAGACCCACTCTCACCACACTCTAAGATCCCTGACACACTCTCCCCACACTCAGAGATCCCTGACACGAGCACTCCCCACACTCAGAGATCCCTGACACGAACTCTCCCCACACTCAGAGATCCCAGACCCACTCTCCCCACATTCAGAGACCCGACCCACTTTCCCCACACTCTGAGATCCCCCTGTCCACTCGCCTCACACTCAGAGATCCCAGACCCACTCTCCCCTCACTCAGAGACGCCTCAAACCCACTTTCCCCACACTCAGAGATCCCAGACCCACTCTCTCCACACTCAGAGATCCCTCAGACCCACTCTCACCACACTCTAAGATCCCTGACACACTCTCTCCACACTCAGAGATCCCTCAGACCTACTCTCACCAGACTCTAAGATCCCTGACACACTCTCCACACACTCAGTGATCCCTGACACACTCTCCCCACATTCAGAGACCCTGACCCACTCTCCCCACACTCAGAGATCGCTGGCACCCACTCTCCCCACACTCACAGATACCTGACACCCACTCTCCCCACACTCAGAGATCCCAGACCCACTCTCCCCACACTCAGAGATCCCTGACACGAGCACTCCCCACACTCAGAGATCCCTGACACGAACTCTCCCCACACTCAGAGATCCCAGAACCACTCTCCCCACATTCAGAGACCCGACCCACTCTCCCCACACTCAGAGATCCCAGACCAACTCTCCCCACACTCAGAGATCCCAGACCCACTCTCCCCACATTCAGAGACCCGACCCACTCTCCCCACACTCAGAGATCCCAGACCCAACTCTCCCCACACTCAGAGATCCCAGATCCACTCTCCCCACACTCAGAGACCCAGACCCACTCTCTCCACACTCAGAGATCCCAGACACACTCTCCCCACATTCAGAGACCCTACCTACTCTCCCCACACTCAGAGATCCCAGACCCACTTTCCCCACACTCTGAGATCCCCCTGTCCACTCTCCCCACACTCAGAGATACTGACCCACTCTCCCCACACTCAGACCCCTAAGACACACTCTCCCAACACTCAGAGATCCCAGACCCACTCTCTCCACACTCAGAGATCCCTCAGACCCACTCTCACCACACTCTAAGATCCCTGACACACTCTCCCCACACTGAGAGATCCCAGACCGATACTCTCCACACTCAGAGATCCCTCAGACCCACTCTCACCACACTCTAAGATCCCTGACCCACTCTCCACACACTCAGAGATCCCTGACACACTCTCCCCACACTCAGAGATCCCTCAGACCCACTCCCCCCACACTCACAGATACCTGACACCCACTCTCCCCACACTCAGAGATCCCAGACCCACTCTCCCCACACTCAGAGATCCCAGACCCACTCTCCCCACATTCAGAGATTCGACCCACTCTCCCCACACTCAGAGATCCCAGACCATCTCTCCCCACACTCAGAGATCCCAGACCCACTCTCCCCACATTCAGAGACCCGACCCACTCTCCCCACACTAAGAGATCCCAGACCCACTCTCCCCACCCTCAGAGATCCCAGATCCACTCTCCCCACACTCAGACCCAGACCCACTCTCCCCACATTCAGAGATCCCAGACCCACTCTCACAACACTCAGAGATCCCAGACCCACTCTCCCCACATTCAGAGACCCGACCCACTTTCCCCACACTCTGAGATCCCCCTGTCCACTCTCCCCACGCTCAGAGATCCCAGACCCACACTCTCCACACTCAGAGATCCCTCAGACCCACTCTCACCACACTCTAAGATCCCTGACACACTCTCCCCACACTCAGAGATCCCAGACCTATACTCTCCACACTCAGAGATCCCTCAGACCCACTCTCACCACACTCTAAGATCCCTGACCCACTCTCCACACACTCAGAGATCCCAGACCCACTCTCCCCACATTCAGAGACCCGACCTACTCTCCCCACACTCAGAGATCCCAGACCCACTCTCCCCACATTCAGAGAACCGACCTACTCTCCCCACACTCAGAGATCCCAGACCCACTTTCCCCACACTCAGTGATCCCCCTGTCCACTCTCCCCACACTCAGAGATACTGACCCACTCTCCCCACACTCTGAGATCCCCCTGTCCACTCTCCCCACACTCAGAGATACTGACCCACTCTCCCCACACTCAGAGACCCCTCAGACACACTCTCCCCACACTCAGATCCCAGACCCACTCTCCCCACACTCAGAGATCCCAGACCAACTCTCCCCACACTCAGAGATCCCAGACCCACTCTCCCCACATTCAGAGACCCGACCCACTCTCCCCACACTCTGAGATCCCCCTGTCCACTCTCCCCACACTCAGAGATCCCAGATCCACTCTCCCCACACTCAGAGACCCAGACCCACTCTCTCCACACTCAGAGATCCCAGACACACTCTCCCCACATTCAGAGACCCTACCTACTCTCCCCACACTCAGAGATCCCAGACCCACTTTCCCCACACTCTGAGATCCCCCTGTCCACTCTCCCCACACTCAGAGATACTGACCCACTCTCCCCACACTCAGACCCCTAAGACACACTCTCCCAACACTCAGAGATCCCAGACCCACTCTCTCCACACTCAGAGATCCCTCAGACCCACTCTCACCACACTCTAAGATCCCTGACACACTCTCCCCACACTGAGAGATCCCAGACCGATACTCTCCACACTCAGAGATCCCTCAGACCCACTCTCACCACACTCTAAGATCCCTGACCCACTCTCCACACACTCAGAGATCCCTGACACACTCTCCCCACACTCAGAGATCCCTCAGACCCACTCCCCCCACACTCACAGATACCTGACACCCACTCTCCCCACACTCAGAGATCCCAGACCCACTCTCCCCACACTCAGAGATCCCTGACACGAACTCTCCCCACACTCAGAGATCCCAGACCCACTCTCCCCACATTCAGAGATTCGACCCACTCTCCCCACACTCAGAGATCCCAGACCATCTCTCCCCACACTCAGAGATCCCAGACCCACTCTCCCCACATTCAGAGACCCGACCCACTCTCCCCACACTAAGAGATCCCAGACCCACTCTCCCCACCCTCAGAGATCCCAGATCCACTCTCCCCACACTCAGAGACCCAGACCCACTCTCCCCACATTCAGAGATCCCAGACCCACTCTCTCCACACTCAGAGATCCCAGAACCACTCTCACAACACTCAGAGATCCCAGACCCACTCTCCCCACACACAGAGATCCCAGACCCACTCTCCCCACACTCAGAGATCCCTCAGACCCACTCTCCCCACACTCAGAGATACTGACCCACTCTCCCCACACTCAGAGACCCCTCAGACACACTCTCCCAACACTCAGAGATCCAAGACCCACTCTCTCCACACTCAGAGATCCCTCAGACCCACTCTCACCACACTCTAAGATCCCTGACACACTCTCCACACACTCAGAGATCCCAGACCTATACTCTCCACACTCAGAGATCCCTCAGACCCACTCTCACCACACTCTAAGATCCCTGACCCACTCTCCACACACTCAGAGATCCCAGACCCACTCTCCCCACATTCAGAGACCCGACCTACTCTCCCCACACTCAGAGATCCCAGACCCACTTTCCCCACACTCAGTGATCCCCCTGTCCACTCTCCCCACACTCAGAGATCCCTGACCCACTCTCCCCACACTCTGAGATCCCCCTGTCCACTCTCCCCACACTCAGAGATACTGACCCACTCTCCCCACACTCAGAGACCCCTCAGACCCACTCTCCCCACACTCAGATCCCAGACCCACTCTCCCCACACTCAGAGATCCCAGACCAACTCTCCCCACACTCAGAGATCCCAGACCCACTCTCCCCACATTCAGAGACCCGACCCACTCTCCCCACACTCAGAGATCCCAGACCCAACTCTCCCCACACTCAGAGATCCCAGATCCACTCTCCCCACACTCAGAGACCCAGACCCACTCTCTCCACACTCAGAGATCCCAGACACACTCTCCCCACATTCAGAGACCCTACCTACTCTCCCCACACTCAGAGATCCCAGACCCACTTTCCCCACACTCTGAGATCCCCCTGTCCACTCTCCCCACACTCAGAGATACTGACCCACTCTCCCCACACTCAGACCCCTAAGACACACTCTCCCAACACTCAGAGATCCCAGACCCACTCTCTCCACACTCAGAGATCCCTCAGACCCACTCTCACCACACTCTAAGATCCCTGACACACTCTCCCCACACTGAGAGATCCCAGACCGATACTCTCCACACACAGAGATCCCTCAGACCCACACTCACCACACTCTAAGATCCCTGACCCACTCTCCACACACTCAGAGATCCCTGACACACTCTCCCCACACTTAGAGATCCCTCAGACCCACTCCCCCCACACTCACAGATACCTGACACCCACTCTCCCCACACTCAGAGATCCCAGACCCACTCTCCCCACACTCAGAGATCCCTGACACGAACTCTCCCCACACTCAGAGATCCCAGACCCACTCTCCCCACATTCAGAGATTCGACCCACTCTCCCCACACTCAGAGATCCCAGACCATCTCTCCCCACACTCAGAGATCCCAGACCCACTCTCCCCACATTCAGAGACCCGACCCACTCTCCCCACACTAAGAGATCCCAGACCCACTCTCCCCACCCTCAGAGATCCCAGATCCACTCTCCCCACACTCAGAGACCCAGACCCACTCTCCCCACATTCAGAGATCCCAGACCCACTCTCTCCACACTCAGAGATCCCAGACCCACTCTCACAACACTCAGAGATCCCAGACCCACTCTCCCCACATTCAGAGACCCGACCCACTTTCCCCACACTCTGAGATCCCCCTGTCCACTCTCCCCACACTCAGAGATACTGACCCACTCTCCCCACACTCAGAGACCCCTCAGACACACTCTCCCAACACTCAGAGATCCAAGACCCACTCTCTCCACACTCAGAGATCCCTGACACACTCTCCCCACACACAGAGATCCCAGACCCACTCTCCCCACACTCAGAGATCCCTGACACGAGCACTCCCCACACTCAGAGATCCCTGACACGAACTCTCCCCACACTCAGAGATCCCTCAGACCCACTCTCACCACACTCTAAGATCCCTGACACACTCTCCCCACACTCAGAGATCCCAGACCTATACTCTCCACACTCAGAGATCCCTCAGACCCACTCTCCACACACTCAGAGATCCCAGACCCACTCTCCCCACATTCAGAGACCCGACCTACTCTCCCCACACTCAGAGATCCCAGACCCACTTTCCCCACACTCAGTGATCCCCCTGTCCACTCTCCCCACACTCAGAGATCCCTGACCCACTCTCCCCACACTCTGAGATCCCCCTGTCCACTCTCCCCACACTCAGAGATACTGACCCGCTCTCTCCACACTCAGAGATCCCTCAGACCCACTCTCACCACACTCTAAGATCCCTGACCCACTCTCCACACACTCAGAGATCCCTGACACACTCTCCCCACACTCAGAGATCCCTCAGACCCACTCCCCCCACACTCAGAGATCCCTGACCCACTCTCCCCACACTCAGAGATCCCAGACAAACTCTCCCCACACTCAGAGACCCGACCCACTTTCCCCACACTCAGAGATCCCAGACCCACTTTCCCCACACTCAGAGATCCCAGACCCACTTTCCCCACACTCAGAGATCCCAGACCCACTCTCCCCACACTCAGAGACCCCTCAGACACACTCTCCCAACACTCAGAGATCCAAGACCCACTCTCTCCACACTCAGAGATCCCTCAGACCCACTCTCACCACACTCTAAGATCCCTGACACACTCTCCCCACACTCAGAGATCCCTGACACGAGCACTCCCCACACTCAGAGATCCCTGACACGAACTCTCCCCACACTCAGAGATCCCAGACCCACTCTCCCCACATTCAGAGACCCGACCCACTTTCCCCACACTCTGAGATCCCCCTGTCCACTCTCACCACACTCAGAGATACTGACCCACTCTCCCCACACTCAGAGACCCCTCAGACACACTCTCCCAACACTCAGAGATCCAAGACCCACTCTCTCCACACTCAGAGATCCCTCAGACCCACTCTCACCACACTCTAAGATCCCTGACACACTCTCCCCACACTCAGAGATCCCAGACCTATACTCTCCACACTCAGAGATCCCTCAGACCCACTCTCACCACACTCTAAGATCCCTGACCCACTCTCTCCACACTCAGAGATCCCAGACCCACTCTCACCACACTCTAAGATCCCTGACCCACTCCCCCCACACTCAGAGATCCCAGACCCAATCTCCCCACACTCAGAGATCCCTGACACGAGCACTCCCCACACTCAGAGATCCCTGACACGAACTCTCCCCACACTCAGAGATCCCAGACCCACTCTCCCCACATTCAGAGACCCGACCCACTTTCCCCACACTCTGAGATCCCCCTGTCCACTCTCCCCACACTCAGAGATACTGACCCACTCTCCCCACACTCAGAGACCCCTCAGACACACTCTCCCAACACTCAGAGATCCAAGACCCACTCTCTCCACACTCAGAGATCCCTCAGACCCACTCTCACCACACTCTAAGATCCCTGACACACTCTCCCCACAATCAGAGATCCCAGACCTATACTCTCCACACTCAGAGATCCCTCAGACCCACTCTCACCACACTCTAAGATCCCTGACCCACTCTCCATACACTCAGAGATCCCAGATCCACTCTCCCCACACTCAGAGACCCAGACCCACTCTCTCCACACTCAGAGATCCCTGACCCACTCTCCCCACACTCAGAGATCCCAGATCCACTCTCCCAACACTCAGAGACCCAGACCCACTCTCTCCACACTCAGAGATCCCAGACCCACTCTCACCAAACTCAGAGATCCCTGACCCACTCTCACCACACTCAGAGATCCCAGACCCAGTCTCCCCACATTCAGACATCCCTGACCCACTCTCCACACACTCAGAGATCCAGACCCACTCTTCCCACACTCAGAGATACCTGACACCCACTCTCCCCACACTCAGAGATCCCAGACCCACTCTCCCCACACTCAGAGATCCCTGACACGAACTCTCCCCACACTCAGAAATCCCAGACCCACTCTCCCCACATTCAGAGACCCGACCCACTCTCCCCACACTCAGAGATCCCAGACCATCTCTCCCCACACTCAGAGATCCCAGACCCTCTCTCCCCACATTCAGAGACCCGACCCACTCTCCCCACACTCAGAGATCTCACTGTCCACTCTCCCCACATTCAGAGACCCCTCAGACCCACTCTCCCCACACTCAGGGACCCAGACCCACTCTCCCCACACAGAGATCTCCCTGTCCACTCGCCTCACACTCAGAGATCCCAGACCCACTCTCCCCTCACTCAGAGACGCCTCAAACCAACTTTCCCCACACTCAGAGATCCCAGACCCACTCTCTCCACACTCAGAGATCCCTGACCCACTCTCCCCACACTCAGAGATCCCAGACCCACTCTCCCCACAGTCAGAGATCCCTCAGACCCACTCTCCCCACACTCAGAGACCCCTCAGACACACTCTCCCAACACTCAGAGATCCAAGACCCACTCTCTCCACACTCAGAGATCCCTCAGACCCACTCTCACCACACTCTAAGATCCCTGACACACTCTCCCCACACTCAGAGATCCCTGACACACTCTCCCCACACTCAGAGATCCCTCAGACCCACTCCCCCCACACTCAGAGATCCCTGACCCACTCTCCCCACACTCAGAGATCCCAGACAAACTCTCCCCACACTCAGAGACCCAGACCCGCTATCTCCACACTCAGAGATCCCAGACCCACTTTCCCCACACTCAGTGATCCCCCTGTCCACTCTCCCCACACTCAGAGATACTGACCCACTCTCCCCACACTCAGAGATACTGACCCACTCTCCCCACACTCAGAGATCCCAGACCCACTTTCCCCACACTCAGAGATCCCAGACCCACTCTCCCCACACTCAGAGACCCCTCAGACACACTCTCCCAACACTCAGAGATCCCAGACCCATTCTCTCCACACTCAGAGATCCCTCAGACCCACTCTCACCACACTCTAAGATCCCTGACACACTCTCCCCACACTCAGAGATCCCTGACACGAGCACTCCCCACACTCAGAGATCCCTGACACGAACTCTCCCCACACTCAGAGATCCCAGACCCACTCTCCCCACATTCAGAGACCCGACCCACTCTCCCCACACTCTGAGATCCCCCTGTCCACTCTCCCCACACTCAGAGATACTGACCCACTCTCCCCTCACACAGAGATCCCCCTGTCCACTCTCCCCACTCTCAGAGATCCCTGACCCACTCTCTCCACACTCAGAGATCCCTCAGACACACTCTCCCAACACTCAGAGATCCAAGACCCACTCTCTCCACACTCAGAGATCCCTCAGACCCACTCTCACCACACTCTAAGATCCCTGACCCACTCTCCCCACACTCAGAGATCCCAGACCCACTCTCTCCACACTCAGAGATCCCAGACCCACTCTCACAACACTCAGAGATCCCAGACCCACTCTCCCCACACACAGAGATCCCTGACACACTCTCCCCACAATCAGAGATCCCAGACCCACTCCCCCCACACTCAGAGACCCCTCAGACACACTCTCCCCACACTCAGAGATCCCAGACCCACTCTCCCCACATTCAGAGATACTGACCCACTCTCCCCACACTCAGACCCCTCAGACACACTCTCCCAACACTCAGAGATCCAAGACCCACTCTCTCCACACTCAGAGATCCCTCAGACCCACTCTCACCACACTCTAAGATCCCTGACACACTCTCCCCACAATCAGAGATCCCAGACCTATACTCTCCACACTCAGAGATCCCTCAGACCCACTCCCACAACACTCTAAGATCCCTGACCCACTCTCCATACACTCAGAGATCCCAGATCCACTCTCCCCACACTCAGAGACCCAGACCCACTCTCTCCACACTCAGAGATCCCTGACCCACTCTCCCCACACTCAGAGATCCCAGATCCACTCTCCCCACACTCAGAGACCCAGACCCACTCTCTCCACACTCAGAGATCCCAGACCCACTCTCCCCACACTCAGAGATCCCTCAGACCCACTCTCCCCACACAAAGAGATCTCCCTGTCCACTCTCCCCACACTCAGAGATCCCTGTCCCACTCTCCCCTCACTCAGAGATCCCTCAGACCCACTCTCCCCACATTCAGAGATCGGTCGCACCCACTCTCCCCACACACAGAGATCCCTGACCCACTCTCCCCACACTCAGAGATCCCAGACCCACTCTCCCCACATTCAGAGACCCGACCAACTCTCCCCACACTCAGAGATCCCAGACCCACTTTCCCCACACTCAGTGATCCCCCTGTCCACTCTCCCCACAATCAGAGATCCCTGACCCACTCTCCCCACACTCAGAGATACTGACCCACTCTCCCCACACTCAGAGACCCCTCAGACCCACTCTCCCCACGCTCAGAGATCCCAGACCCACTCTCTCCACACTCTAAGATCCCTGACACACTCTCCCCACACTCAGAGATCCCAGACCTATACTCTCCACACTGAGAGATCCCTCAGACCCACTCTCACCACACTCTAAGATCCCTGACACACTCTCCACACACTCAGAGATCCCTGACACACTCTCCCCACACTCAGAGATCCCTCAGACCCACTCCCCCCGCACTCTGAGATCCCTGACCCCCACTCTCCCCACACTCAGAGATCCGTCAGACCCACTCTCCCCACACAGAGAGATCTCCCTGTCCACTCTCCCCACACTCACAGATACCTGACACCCACTCTCCCCACACTCAGAGATCCCAGACCCACTCTCCCCACACTCAGAGATCCCTGACCCACTCTCCCCACATTCAGAGACCCGACCCACTCTCCCCACACTCAGAGATCCCAGACCATCTCTCCATACACTCAGAGATCCCAGACCCACTCTCCCCACATTCAGAGACCCGACCCACTCTCCCCACACTAAGAGATCCCAGACCCACTCTCCCCACACTCAGAGATCCCAGATCCACTCTCCCCACACTCAGAGACCAGACCCACTCTCCCCACATTCAGAGATCCCAGACCCACTCTCTCCACACTCAGAGATCCCAGACCCACTCTCCCCACACTCAGAGATCCCTCAGACCCACTCTCCCCACATTCAGAGATCCCAGACCCACTCTCTCCACACTCAGAGATCCCAGACCCACTCTCTCCACACTCAGAGATCCCAGACCCACTCTCACAACACTCAGAGATCCCAGACCCACTCTCCCCACATTCAGAGACCCGACCCACTTTCCCCACACTCTGAGATCCCCCTGTCCACTCTCCCCACACTCAGAGATACTGACCCACTCTCCCCACACTCAGAGATCCAAGACCCACTCTCTCCACACTCAGAGATCCCTCAGACCCACTCTCACCACACTCTAAGATCCCTGACACACTCTCCCCACACTCAGAGTTCCCAGACCTAAACTCTCCACACTCAGAGATCCCTCAGACCCACTCTCACCACACTCGAAGATCCCTGACCCACTCTCCACACACTCAGAGATCCCAGACCGACTCTCCCCACATTCAGAGACCCGACCTACTCTCCCCACACTCAGAGATCCCAGACCCACTTTCCCCACACTCAGTGATCCCCCTGTCCACTCTCCCCACACTCAGAGATCCCTGACCCACTCTCCCCACACTCTGAGATCCCCCTGTCCACTCTCCCCACACTCAGAGATACTGACCCACTCTCCCCACACTCAGAGACCCCTCAGACCCACTCTCCCCACACTCAGATCCCAGACCCACTCTCTCCACACACAGAGATCCCTGACCCACTCTCCCCACACTCAGAGATCCCAGACCCACTCTCCCCACATTCAGAGATCGCTCACACCCACTCTCCCCACACACAGAGATCCCTGACCCACTCTTCCCACACTCAGAGATCCCAGACCCTCTCTCCCCACATTCAGAGACCCGACCCACTCTCCCCACACTCAGAGATCTCACTGTCCACTCTCCCCACATTCAGAGACCCCTCAGACCCACTCTCCCCACACTCAGGGACCCAGACCCACTCTCCCCACACAGAGATCTCCCTGTCCACTCGCCTCACACTCAGAGATCCCAGACCCACTCTCCCCTCACTCAGAGACGCCTCAAACCCACTTTCCCCACACTCAGAGATCCCAGACCCACTCTCTCCACACTCAGAGATACTGACCCACTCTCCCCACACTCAGAGACCCCTCAGACACACTCTCCCAACACTCAGAGATCCAAGACCCACTCTCTCCACACTCAGAGATCCCTCAGACCCACTCTCACCACACTCTAAGATCCCTGACACACTCTCCCCACACTCAGAGATCCCAGACCTATACTCTCCACACTCAGAGATCCCTCAGACCCACTCTCACCACACTCTAAGATCCCTGACCCACTCTCCACACACTCAGAGATCCCTGACACACTCTCCCCACACTCAGAGATCCCTCAGACCCACTGCCCCCACACTCAGAGATCCCTGACCCACTCTCCCCACACTCAGAGATCCCAGACCCACTCTCCCCACACTCAGAGATCCCAGACCCACTTTCCCCACACTCAGTGATCCCCCTGTCCACTCTCCCCACACTCAGAGATACTGACCCACTCTCCCCACACTCAGAGATCCAAGACCCACTCTCTCCACACTCAGAGATCCCTCAGACCCACTCTCACCACACTCTAAGATCCCTGACACACTCTCCCCACACTCAGAGATCCCTGACACGAGCACTCCCCACACTCAGAGATCCCTGACACCTACTCTCCCCACATTCAGAGATCCCAGACCCACTCTCCCCACATTCAGAGACCCGACCCACTTTCCCCACACTCTGAGATCCCCCTGTCCACTCTCCCCACACTCAGAGATACTGACCCACTCTCCCCACACTCAGACCCCTCAGACACACTCTCCCAACACTCAGAGATCCAAGACCCACTCTCTCCACACTCAGAGATCCCTCAGACCCACTCTCACCACACTCTAAGATCCCTGACACACTCTCCCCACACTCAGAGATCCCAGACCTATACTCTCCACACTCAGAGATCCCTCAGACCCACTCTCACCACACTCTAAGATCCCTGACACACTCTCCCCACACTCAGAGATCCCAGACCTATACTCTCCACACTCAGAGATCCCAGATCCACTCTCCCCACACTCAGAGATCCCTGACACGAGCACTCCCCACACTCAGAGATCCCTGACACGAACTCTCCCCACACTCAGAGATCCCAGACCCACTCTCCCCACATTCAGAGACCCGACCCACTTTCCCCACACTCTGAGATCCCCCTGTCCACTCTCCCCACACTCAGAGATACTGACCCACTCTCCCCACACTCAGAGACCCCTCAGACACACTCTCCCAACACTCAGAGATCCAAGACCCACTCTCTCCACACTCAGAGATCCCTCAGACCCACTCTCACCACACTCTAAGATCCCTGACACACTCTCCCCACAATCAGAGATCCCAGACCTATACTCTCCACACTCAGAGATCCCTCAGACCCACTCTCACCACACTCTAAGATCCCTGACCCACTCTCCATACACTCAGAGATCCCAGATCCACTCTCCCCACACTCAGAGACCCAGACCCACTCTCTCCACACTCAGAGATCCCTGACCCACTCTCCCCACACTCAGAGATCCCAGATCCACTCTCGCCACACTCAGAGACCCAGACCCACTCTCTCCACACTCAGAGATCCCAGACCCACTCTCCCCACACTCAGAGATCCCTCAGACCCACTCTCCCCACACAAAGAGATCTCCCTGTCCACTCTCCCCACACTCAGAGATCCCTGTCCCACTCTCCCCTCACTCAGAGATCCCTCAGACCCACTCTCCCCACATTCAGAGATCGGTCGCACCCACTCTCCCCACACACAGAGATCCCTGACCCACTCTCCCCACACTCAGAGATCCCAGACCCACTCTCCCCACATTCAGAGACCCGACCTACTCTCCCCACACTCAGAGATCCCAGACCCACTTTCCCCACACTCAGTGATCCCCCTGTCCACTCTCCCCACAATCAGAGATCCCTGACCCACTCTCCCCACACTCAGAGATACTGACCCACTCTCCCCACACTCAGAGACCCCTCAGACCCACTCTCCCCACTCTCAGAGATCCCAGACCCACTCTCTCCACACTCAGAGATCCCTCAGACCCACTCTCACCACACTCTAAGATCCCTGACACACTCTCCCCACACTCAGAGATCCCAGACCTATACTCTCCACACTGAGAGATCCCTCAGACCCACTCTCACCACACTCTAAGATCCCTGACACACTCTCCACACACTCAGAGATCCCTGACACACTCTCCCCACACTCAGAGATCCCTCAGACCCACTCCCCCCACACTCTGAGATCCCTGACCCCCACTCTCCCCACACTCAGAGATCCGTCAGACCCACTCTCCCCACACAGAGAGATCTCCCTGTCCACTCTCCCCACACTCAGAGATCCCTCAGACCCACTCTCCCCACATTCAGAGATTGCTCACACCCACTCTCCCCACACACAGAGATCCCTGACCCACTCTCCCCACATTCAGAGATCCCAGACCCTCTCTCCCCACATTCAGAGACCCCTCAGACCCACTCTCCCCACACTCAGGGACCCAGACCCACTCTCCCCACACACAGAGATCCCTGACCCACTCTCCCCACATTCAGAGATCCCAGACCCTCTCTCCCCACATTCAGAGACCCCTCAGACCCACTCTCCCCACACTCAGGGACCC
The DNA here is from genome assembly GCF_048418815.1 of Hemitrygon akajei. Lineage (NCBI taxonomy): Eukaryota > Metazoa > Chordata > Chondrichthyes > Myliobatiformes > Dasyatidae > Hemitrygon > Hemitrygon akajei. The sequence goes on along the minus strand of NC_133128.1, from coordinate 108,485,294 downwards.
AGACCCACTTTCCCCACACTCAGTGATCCCCCTGTCCACTCTCCCCACACTCAGAGATCCCTGACCCACTCTCCCCACACTCTGAGATCCCCCTGTCCACTCTCCCCACACTCAGAGATACTGACCCACTCTCCCCACACTCAGAGACCCCTCAGACCCACTCTCCCCACACTCAGATCCCAGACCCACTCTCTCCACACTCAGAGATCCCTCAGACCCACTCTCACCACACTCTAAGATCCCTGACACACTCTCCCCACACTCAGAGATCCCAGACCTATACTCTCCACACTCAGAGATCCCTCAGACCCACTCTCACCACACTCTAAGATCCCTGACACACTCTCCACACACTCAGAGATCCCTGACACACTCTCCCCTCACTCAGAGATCCCTCAGACCCACTCCCCCCGCACTCTGAGATCCCTGACCCCCACTCTCCCCACACTCAGAGATCCGTCAGACCCACTCTCCCCACACAGAGAGATCTCCCTGTCCACTCTCCCCACACTCAGAGATCCCTGTCCCACTCTCCCCACATTCAGAGATCGCTCCCACCCACTCTCCCCACACACAGAGATCCCTGACCCACTCTCCCCACACTCAGAGATCCCAGACCCACTCTCCCCACATTCAGAGATCGCTCACACCCACTCTCCCCACACACAGAGATCCCTGACCCACTCTTCCCACACTCAGAGATCCCAGACCCTCTCTCCCCACATTCAGAGACCCGACCCACTCTCCCCACACTCAGAGATCTCACTGTCCACTCTCCCCACATTCAGAGACCCCTCAGACCCACTCTCCCCACACTCAGGGACCCAGACCCACTCTCCCCACACAGAGATCTCCCTGTCCACTCGCCTCACACTCAGAGATCCCAGACCCACTCTCCCCTCACTCAGAGACGCCTCAAACCCACTTTCCCCACACTCAGAGATCCCAGACCCACTTTCCCCACACTCAGAGATCCCAGACCCACTCTCCCCACACTCAGAGACCCCTCAGACACACTCTCCCAACACTCAGAGATCCAAGACCCACTCTCTCCACACTCAGAGATCCCTCAGACCCACTCTCACCACACTCTAAGATCCCTGACACACTCTCCCCACACTCAGAGATCCCAGACCTATACTCTCCACACTCAGAGATCCCTCAGACCCACTCTCACCACACTCTAAGATCCCTGACCCACTCTCCACACACTCAGAGATCCCTGACACACTCTCCCCACACTCAGAGATCCCTCAGACCCACTCCCCCCACACTCAGAGATCCCCCTGTCCACTCTCCCCACACTCAGAGATCCCTGACACACTCTCCCCACACTCAGAGATCCCCCTGTCCACTCTCCCCACACTCAGAGATCCCTGACCCACTCTCCCCTCACACAGAGATCCCCCTGTCCACTCTCCCCACTCTCAGAGATCCCTGACCCACTCTCCCCACATTCAGACATCGCTGACCCACTCTCCCCACATTCAGAGACCCAGACCCACTCTCCCCACACTCAGAGATCCCTGACCCACTCTCCCCAAACTCAGAGATCCCTGACACGAACTCTCCCCACACTCAGAGATCCCTCAGACCCACTCTCCCCACACAGAGAGATCTCCCTGTCCACTCTCCCCACACTCAGAGATCCCTGTCCCACTCTCCCCTCACTCAGAGATCCCTCAGACCCACTCTCCCCACATGCAGAGATCGCTCACACCCATTCTCCCCACACACAGAGATCCCTGACCCACTCTCCCCACAGTCAGAGATCCCAGACCCACACTCCCCACATTCAGAGACCCGACCTACTCTCCCCACACTCAGAGATCCCAGACCCACTTTCCCCACACTCAGAGATCCCCCTGTCCACTCTCCCCACACTCAGAGATCCCTGACCCACTCTCCCTACACTCTGAGATCCCCCTGTCCACTCTCCCCACACTCAGAGATACTGACCCACTCTCCCCACACTCAGAGACCCCTCAGACCCACTCTCCCCACACTCAGAGAACCCAGACCCACTCTCTCCACACTCAGAGATCCCTCAGACCCACTCTCACCACACTCTAAGATCCCTGACACACTCTCCCCACACTCAGAGATCCCAGACCTATAATCTCCACACTCAGAGATCCCTCAGACCCACTCTCACCACACTCTAAGATCCCTGACCCACTCTCCACACACTCAGAGATCCCTGACACACTCTCCCCACACTCAGAGATCTCTGACCCCCACTCTCCCCACACTCAGAGATCTGTCAGACCCACTCTCCCCACACAGAGAGATCTCCCTGTCCACTCTCCCCACACTCAGAGATCCCTGTCCCACTCTCCCCACACTCAGAGATCCCTGTCCCACTCTCCCCACACTCAGAGATCCCTCAGACCCACTCTCCCCACATTCAGAGTTCGCTCACACCCACTCTCCCCACACACAGAGATCCCTGAACCACTCTCCCCACACTCAGAGATCCCAGACCCACTCTCCCCACATTCAGAGATCGCTCACACCCACTCTCCCCACACACAGAGATCCCTGACCAACTCTTCCCACACTCAGAGATCCCAGACCCTCTCTCCCCACATTCAGAGACCCGATCCACTCTCCCCACACTCAGAGATCTCACTGTCCACTCTCCCCACATTCAGAGACCCGATCCACTCTCCCCACACTCAGAGATCTCACTGTCCACTCTCCCCACATTCAGAGACCCCTCAGACCCACTCTCCTGACACTCAGGGACCCAGACCCACTCTCCCCACACTCAGAGATCCCAGACCCACTCTCCCCACATTCAGAGACCCGACCTACTCTCCCCACACTCAGAGATCCCAGACCCACTTTCCCCACACTCAGTGATCCCCCTGTCCACTCTCCCCACACTCAGAGATCCCTGACCCACTCTCCCCACACTCTGAGATCCCCCTGTCCACTCTCCCCACACTCAGAGATACTGACCCACTCTCCCCACACTCAGAGACCCCTCAGACCCACTCTCCCCACACTCAGATCCCAGACCCACTCTCTCCACACTCAGAGATCCCTCAGACCCACTCTCACCACACTCTAAGTTCCCTGACACACTCTCCCCACACTCAGAGATCCCAGACCTATACTCTCCACACTCAGAGATCCCTCAGACCCACTCTCACCACACTCTAAGATCCCTGACACACTCTCCACACACTCAGAGATACCTGACACACTCTCCCCTCACTCAGAGATCCCTCAGACCCACTCCCCCCGCACTCTGAGATCCCTGACCCCCACTCTCCCCACACTCAGAGATCCGTCAGACCCACTCTCCCCACACAGAGAGATCTCCCTGTCCACTCTCCCCACACTCAGAGATCCCTGTCCCACTCTCCCCACACTCAGAGATCCCCCTGTCCACTCTCCCCACACTCAGAGATCCCTGACACACTCTCCCCACACTCAGAGATCCCTGACACACTCTCCCCACACTCAGAGATCCCCCTGTCCACTCTCCCCACACTCAGAGATCCCTGACCCACTCTCCCCTCACACAGAGATCCCCCTGTCCACTCTCCCCACTCTCAGAGATCCCTGACCCACTCTCCCCACATTCAGACATCGCTGACCCACTCTCCCCACATTCAGAGACCCAGACCCACTCTCCCCGCACCCAGAGATCCCTCAGACCCACTCCCCCCACACTCAGAGATCCCTGACACGAACTCTCCCCACACTCAGAGATCCCTCAGACCCACTCTCCCCACACAGAGAGATCTCCCTGTCCACTCTCCCCACACTCAGAGATCGCTGTCCCACTCTCCCCTCACTCAGAGATCCCTCAGACCCACTCTCCCCACATTCAGAGATCGCTCACACCCATTCTCCCCACACACAGAGATCCCTGACCCACTCTCCCCACAGTCAGAGATCCCAGACCCACACTCCCCACATTCAGAGACCCGACCTACTCTCCCCACACTCAGAGATCCCAGACCCACTTTCTCCACACTCAGTGATCCCCCTGTCCACTCTCCCCACACTCAAAGATCCCTGACCCACTCTCCCTACACTCTGAGATCCCCCTGTCCACTCTCCCCACATTCAGAGATACTGACCCACTCTCCCCACACTTAGAGACCCCTCAGACCCACTCTCCCCACACTCAGAGAACCCAGACCCACTCTCTCCACACTCAGTGATCCCTCAGACCCACTCTCACCACACTCTAAGATCCCTGACACACTCTCCCCACACTCTGAGATCCCAGACCTATACTCTCCACACTCAGAGATCCCTCAGACCCACTCTCACCACACTCTAAGATCCCTGACACACTCTCCACACACTCAGAGATCCCTGACACACTCTCCCCACACTCAGAGATCTCTGACCCCCACTCTCCCCACACTCAGAGATCTGTCAGACCCACTCTCCCCACACAGAGAGATCTCCCTGTCCACTCTCCCCACACTCAGAGATCCCTGTCCCACTCTCCCCACACTCAGAGATCCCTCAGACCCACTCTCCCCACATTCAGAGATCGCTCACACCCACACTCCCCACACACAGAGATCCCTGAACCACTCTCCCCACACTCAGAGATCCCAGACCCACTCTCCCCACATTCAGAGATCGCTCACACCCACTCTCCCCACACACAGAGATCCCTGACCAACTCTTCCCACACTCAGAGATCCCAGACCCTCTCTCCCCACATTCAGAGACCCGATCCACTCTCCCCACACTCAGAGATCTCACTGTCCACTCTCCCCACATTCAGAGACCCCTCAGACCCACTCTCCTGACACTCAGGGACCCAGACCCACTCTCCCCACACTCAGAGATCCCAGACCCACTCTCCCCACATTCAGAGACCCGACCTACTCTCCCCACACTCAGAGATCCCAGACCCACTTTCCCCACACTCAGTGATCCCCCTGTCCACTCTCCCCACACTCAGAGATCCCTGACCCACTCTCCCCACACTCTGAGATCCCCCTGTCCACTCTCCCCACACTCAGAGATACTGACCCACTCTCCCCACACTCAGAGACCCCTCAGACCCACTCTCCCCACACTCAGATCCCAGACCCACTCTCTCCACACTCAGAGATCCCTCAGACCCACTCTCACCACACTCTAAGTTCCCTGACACACTCTCCCCACACTCAGAGATCCCAGACCTATACTCTCCACACTCAGAGATCCCTCAGACCAACTCTCACCACACTCTAAGATCCCTGACACACTCTCCACACACTCAGAGATACCTGACACACTCTCCCCTCACTCAGAGATCCCTCAGACCCACTCCCCCCGCACTCTGAGATCCCTGACCCGCACTCTCCCCACACTCAGAGATCCGTCAGACCCACTCTCCCCACACAGAGAGATCTCCCTGTCCACTCTCCCCACACTCAGAGATCCCTGTCCCACTCTCCCCACATTCAGAGATCGCTCCCACCCACTCTCCCCACACACAGAGATCCCTGACCCACTCTCCCCACACTCAGAGATCCCAGACCCGCTCTCCCCACATTCAGAGATCGTTCACACCCACTCTCCCCACACACAGAGATCCCTGACCCACTCTTCCCACACTCAGAGATCCCAGACCCTCTCTCCCCACATTCAGAGACCCGACCCACTCTCCCCACACTCAGAGATCTCACTGTCCACTCTCCCCACATTCAGAGACCCCTCAGACCCACTCTCCCCACACTCAGAGATCCCAGACCCACTCTCTCCACACTCAGAGATCCCTCAGACCCACTCTCACCACACTCTAAGATCCCTGACACACTCTCCCCACACTCAGAGATCCCAGACCTATACTCTCCACACTGAGAGATCCCTCAGACCCACTCTCACCACACTCTAAGATCCCTGACACACTCTCCACACACTCAGAGATCCCTGACACACTCTCCCCACACTCAGAGATCCCTCAGACCCACTCCCCCCACACTCTGAGATCCCTGACCCCCACTCTCCCCACACTCAGAGATCCGTCAGACCCACTCTCCCCACACAGAGAGATCTCCCTGTCCACTCTCCCCACACTCAGAGATCCCTCAGACCCACTCTCCCCACATTCAGAGATTGCTCACACCCACTCTCCCCACACACAGAGATCCCTGACCCACTCTCCCCACATTCAGAGATCCCAGACCCTCTCTCCCCACATTCAGAGACCCCTCAGACCCACTCTCCCCACACTCAGGGACCCAGACCCACTCTCCCCACACACAGAGATCCCTGACCCACTCTCCCCACATTCAGAGATCCCAGACCCTCTCTCCCCACATTCAGAGACCCCTCAGACCCACTCTCCCCACACTCAGGGACCCAGACCCACTTTCCCCACACTCAGTGATCCCCCTGTCCACTCTCCCCACACTCAGAGATCCCTGACCCACTCTCCCCACACTCTGAGATCCCCCTGTCCACTCTCCCCACACTCAGAGATACTGACCCACTCTCCCCACACTCAGAGACCCCTCAGACCCACTCTCCCCACACTCAGATCCCAGACCCACTCTCTCCACACTCAGAGATCCCTCAGACCCACTCTCACCACACTCTAAGATCCCTGACACACTCTCCCCACACTCAGAGATCCCAGACCTATACTCTCCACACTCAGAGATCCCTCAGACCCACTCTCACCACACTCTAAGATCCCTGACACACTCTCCACACACTCAGAGATCCCTGACACACTCTCCCCTCACTCAGAGATCCCTCAGACCCACTCCCCCCGCACTCTGAGATCCCTGACCCCCACTCTCCCCACACTCAGAGATCCGTCAGACCCACTCTCCCCACACAGAGAGATCTCCCTGTCCACTCTCCCCACACTCAGAGATCCCTGTCCCACTCTCCCCACATTCAGAGATCGCTCCCACCCACTCTCCCCACACACAGAGATCCCTGACCCACTCTCCCCACACTCAGAGATCCCAGACCCACTCTCCCCACATTCAGAGATCGCTCACACCCACTCTCCCCACACACAGAGATCCCTGACCCACTCTTCCCACACTCAGAGATCCCAGACCCTCTCTCCCCACATTCAGAGACCCGACCCACTCTCCCCACACTCAGAGATCTCACTGTCCACTCTCCCCACATTCAGAGACCCCTCAGACCCACTCTCCCCACACTCAGGGACCCAGACCCACTCTCCCCACACAGAGATCTCCCTGTCCACTCGCCTCACACTCAGAGATCCCAGACCCACTCTCCCCTCACTCAGAGACGCCTCAAACCCACTTTCCCCACACTCAGAGATCCCAGACCCACTTTCCCCACACTCAGAGATCCCAGACCCACTCTCCCCACACTCAGAGACCCCTCAGACACACTCTCCCAACACTCAGAGATCCAAGACCCACTCTCTCCACACTCAGAGATCCCTCAGACCCACTCTCACCACACTCTAAGATCCCTGACACACTCTCCCCACACTCAGAGATCCCAGACCTATACTCTCCACACTCAGAGATCCCTCAGACCCACTCTCACCACACTCTAAGATCCCTGACCCACTCTCCACACACTCAGAGATCCCTGACACACTCTCCCCACACTCAGAGATCCCTCAGACCCACTCCCCCCACACTCAGAGATCCCCCTGTCCACTCTCCCCACACTCAGAGATCCCTGACACACTCTCCCCACACTCAGAGATCCCCCTGTCCACTCTCCCCACACTCAGAGATCCCTGACCCACTCTCCCCTCACACAGAGATCCCCCTGTCCACTCTCCCCACTCTCAGAGATCCCTGACCCACTCTCCCCACATTCAGACATCGCTGACCCACTCTCCCCACATTCAGAGACCCAGACCCACTCTCCCCACACTCAGAGATCCCTGACCCACTCTCCCCAAACTCAGAGATCCCTGACACGAACTCTCCCCACACTCAGAGATCCCTCAGACCCACTCTCCCCACACAGAGAGATCTCCCTGTCCACTCTCCCCACACTCAGAGATCCCTGTCCCACTCTCCCCTCACTCAGAGATCCCTCAGACCCACTCTCCCCACATGCAGAGATCGCTCACACCCATTCTCCCCACACACAGAGATCCCTGACCCACTCTCCCCACAGTCAGAGATCCCAGACCCACACTCCCCACATTCAGAGACCCGACCTACTCTCCCCACACTCAGAGATCCCAGACCCACTTTCCCCACACTCAGAGATCCCCCTGTCCACTCTCCCCACACTCAGAGATCCCTGACCCACTCTCCCTACACTCTGAGATCCCCCTGTCCACTCTCCCCACACTCAGAGATACTGACCCACTCTCCCCACACTCAGAGACCCCTCAGACCCACTCTCCCCACACTCAGAGAACCCAGACCCACTCTCTCCACACTCAGAGATCCCTCAGACCCACTCTCACCACACTCTAAGATCCCTGACACACTCTCCCCACACTCAGAGATCCCAGACCTATAATCTCCACACTCAGAGATCCCTCAGACCCACTCTCACCACACTCTAAGATCCCTGACACACTCTCCACACACTCAGAGATCCCTGACACACTCTCCCCACACTCAGAGATCTCTGACCCCCACTCTCCCCACACTCAGAGATCTGTCAGACCCACTCTCCCCACACAGAGAGATCTCCCTGTCCACTCTCCCCACACTCAGAGATCCCTGTCCCACTCTCCCCACACTCAGAGATCCCTGTCCCACTCTCCCCACACTCAGAGATCCCTCAGACCCACTCTCCCCACATTCAGAGTTCGCTCACACCCACTCTCCCCACACACAGAGATCCCTGAACCACTCTCCCCACACTCAGAGATCCCAGACCCACTCTCCCCACATTCAGAGATCGCTCACACCCACTCTCCCCACACACAGAGATCCCTGACCAACTCTTCCCACACTCAGAGATCCCAGACCCTCTCTCCCCACATTCAGAGACCCGATCCACTCTCCCCACACTCAGAGATCTCACTGTCCACTCTCCCCACATTCAGAGACCCGATCCACTCTCCCCACACTCAGAGATCTCACTGTCCACTCTCCCCACATTCAGAGACCCCTCAGACCCACTCTCCTGACACTCAGGGACCCAGACCCACTCTCCCCACACTCAGAGATCCCAGACCCACTCTCCCCACATTCAGAGACCCGACCTACTCTCCCCACACTCAGAGATCCCAGACCCACTTTCCCCACACTCAGTGATCCCCCTGTCCACTCTCCCCACACTCAGAGATCCCTGACCCACTCTCCCCACACTCTGAGATCCCCCTGTCCACTCTCCCCACACTCAGAGATACTGACCCACTCTCCCCACACTCAGAGACCCCTCAGACCCACTCTCCCCACACTCAGATCCCAGACCCACTCTCTCCACACTCAGAGATCCCTCAGACCCACTCTCACCACACTCTAAGTTCCCTGACACACTCTCCCCACACTCAGAGATCCCAGACCTATACTCTCCACACTCAGAGATCCCTCAGACCCACTCTCACCACACTCTAAGATCCCTGACACACTCTCCACACACTCAGAGATACCTGACACACTCTCCCCTCACTCAGAGATCCCTCAGACCCACTCCCCCCGCACTCTGAGATCCCTGACCCCCACTCTCCCCACACTCAGAGATCCGTCAGACCCACTCTCCCCACACAGAGAGATCTCCCTGTCCACTCTCCCCACACTCAGAGATCCCTGTCCCACTCTCCCCACACTCAGAGATCCCCCTGTCCACTCTCCCCACACTCAGAGATCCCTGACACACTCTCCCCACACTCAGAGATCCCTGACACACTCTCCCCACACTCAGAGATCCCCCTGTCCACTCTCCCCACACTCAGAGATCCCTGACCCACTCTCCCCTCACACAGAGATCCCCCTGTCCACTCTCCCCACTCTCAGAGATCCCTGACCCACTCTCCCCACATTCAGACATCGCTGACCCACTCTCCCCACATTCAGAGACCCAGACCCACTCTCCCCGCACCCAGAGATCCCTCAGACCCACTCCCCCCACACTCAGAGATCCCTGACACGAACTCTCCCCACACTCAGAGATCCCTCAGACCCACTCTCCCCACACAGAGAGATCTCCCTGTCCACTCTCCCCACACTCAGAGATCCCTGTCCCACTCTCCCCTCACTCAGAGATCCCTCAGACCCACTCTCCCCACATTCAGAGATCGCTCACACCCATTCTCCCCACACACAGAGATCCCTGACCCACTCTCCCCACAGTCAGAGATCCCAGACCCACACTCCCCACATTCAGAGACCCGACCTACTCTCCCCACACTCAGAGATCCCAGACCCACTTTCTCCACACTCAGTGATCCCCCTGTCCACTCTCCCCACACTCAAAGATCCCTGACCCACTCTCCCTACACTCTGAGATCCCCCTGTCCACTCTCCCCACATTCAGAGATACTGACCCACTCTCCCCACACTTAGAGACCCCTCAGACCCACTCTCCCCACACTCAGAGAACCCAGACCCACTCTCTCCACACTCAGTGATCCCTCAGACCCACTCTCACCACACTCTAAGATCCCTGACACACTCTCCCCACACTCTGAGATCCCAGACCTATACTCTCCACACTCAGAGATCCCTCAGACCCACTCTCACCACACTCTAAGATCCCTGACACACTCTCCACACACTCAGAGATCCCTGACACACTCTCCCCACACTCAGAGATCTCTGACCCCCACTCTCCCCACACTCAGAGATCTGTCAGACCCACTCTCCCCACACAGAGAGATCTCCCTGTCCACTCTCCCCACACTCAGAGATCCCTGTCCCACTCTCCCCACACTCAGAGATCCCTCAGACCCACTCTCCCCACATTCAGAGATCGCTCACACCCACACTCCCCACACACAGAGATCCCTGAACCACTCTCCCCACACTCAGAGATCCCAGACCCACTCTCCCCACATTCAGAGATCGCTCACACCCACTCTCCCCACACACAGAGATCCCTGACCAACTCTTCCCACACTCAGAGATCCCAGACCCTCTCTCCCCACATTCAGAGACCCGATCCACTCTCCCCACACTCAGAGATCTCACTGTCCACTCTCCCCACATTCAGAGACCCCTCAGACCCACTCTCCTGACACTCAGGGACCCAGACCCACTCTCCCCACACTCAGAGATCCCAGACCCACTCTCCCCACATTCAGAGACCCGACCTACTCTCCCCACACTCAGAGATCCCAGACCCACTTTCCCCACACTCAGTGATCCCCCTGTCCACTCTCCCCACACTCAGAGATCCCTGACCCACTCTCCCCACACTCTGAGATCCCCCTGTCCACTCTCCCCACACTCAGAGATACTGACCCACTCTCCCCACACTCAGAGACCCCTCAGACCCACTCTCCCCACACTCAGATCCCAGACCCACTCTCTCCACACTCAGAGATCCCTCAGACCCACTCTCACCACACTCTAAGTTCCCTGACACACTCTCCCCACACTCAGAGATCCCAGACCTATACTCTCCACACTCAGAGATCCCTCAGACCCACTCCCCCCGCACTCTGAGATCCCTGACCCGCACTCTCCCCACACTCAGAGATCCGTCAGACCCACTCTCCCCACACAGAGAGATCTCCCTGTCCACTCTCCCCACACTCAGAGATCCCTGTCCCACTCTCCCCACACTCAGAGATCCCTCAGACCCACTCTCCCCACATTCAGAGATCGCTCCCACCCACTCTCCCCACACACAGAGATCCCTGACCCACTCTCCCCACACTCAGAGATCCCAGACCCACTCTCCCCACATTCAGAGATCGCTCACACCCACTCTCCCCACACACAGAGATCCCTGACACACTCTTCCCACACTCAGAGATCCCAGACCCTCTCTCCCCACATTCAGAGACCCGACCCACTCTCCCCACACTCAGAGATCTCACTGTCCACTCTCCCCACATTCAGAGACCCCTCAGACCCACTCTCCCCACACTCAGGGACCCAGACCCACTCTCCCCACACAGAGATCTCCCTGTCCACTCGCCTCACACTCAGAGATCCCAGACCCACTCTCCCATCACTCAGAGACGCCTCAAACCCACTTTCCCCACACTCAGAGATCCCAGACCCACTCTGTCCACACTCAGAGAACCCTCAGACCCACTCTCACCACACTCTAAGATCCCTGACACACTCTCTCCACACTCAGAGATCCCTCAGACCTACTCTCACCACACTCTAAGATCCCTGACACACTCTCCCCACATTCAGAGACCCTGACCCACTCTCCCCACACTCAGAGATCGCTGGCACCCACTCTCCCCACACTCACAGATACCTGACACCCACTCTCCCCACACTCAGAGATCCCAGACCCACTCTCCCCACACTCAGAGATCCCTGACACGACCACTCCCCACACTCAGAGATCCCTGACACGAACTCTCCCCACACTCAGAGATCCCAGACCCACTCTCCCCACATTCAGAGACCCGACCCACTCTCCCCACACTCAGAGATCCCAGACCCACTTTCCCCACACTCAGTGATCCCCCTGTCCACTCTCCCCACACTCAGAGATCCCTGACCCACTCTCCCCACACTCAGAGATCCCAGACCCACTCTCCCCACATTCAGAGACCCGACCCACTCTCCCCACACTCAGAGATCCCAGACCCAACTCTCCCCACACTCAGAGATCCCTCAGACCCACTCTCCCCACACTCAGAGATCCCTCAGACCCACTCTCACCACACTCTAAGATCCCTGACCCACTCTCCCCACATTCAGAGACCCGACCCACTCTCCCCACACTCAGAGATCCCAGACCCAACTCTCCCCACACTCAGAGATCCCAGATCCACTCTCCCCACACTCAGAGATCCCAGACCCACTCTCACAACACTCAGAGATCCCAGACACACTTTCCCCACACTCTGAGATCCCCCTGTCCACTCTCCCCACACTCAGAGATACTGACCCACTCTCCCCACACTCAGACCCCTCAGACACACTCTCCCAACACTCAGAGATCCCAGACCCACTCTCTCCACACTCAGAGATCCCTCAGACCCACTCTCACCACACTCTAAGATCCCTGACACACTCTCCCCACACTCTAAGATCCCTGACACACTCTCCCCACACTGAGAGATCCCAGACCTAAACTCTCCACACTCAGAGATCCCTCAGACCCACTCTCACCACACTCTAAGATCCCTGACCCACTCTCCACACACTCAGAGATCCCTGACACACTCTCCCCACACTCAGAGATCCTTCAGACCAACTCCCCCCACACTCACAGATACCTGACACCCACTCTCCCCACACTCAGAGATCCCAGACCCACTCTCCCCACACTCAGAGATCCCTGACACGAACTCTCCCCACACTCAGAGATCCCAGACCTATACTCTCCACACTCAGAGATCCCTCAGACCCACTCTCACCACACTCTAAGATCCCTGACCCACTCTCCACACACTCAGAGATCCCTGACACACTCTCCCCACACTCAGAGATCCCTCAGACCCACTCCCCCCACACTCAGAGATCCCCCTGTCCACTCTCCCCACACTCAGAGATCCCTGACACACTCTCCCCACACTCAGAGATCCCCCTGTCCACTCTCCCCACACTCAGAGATCCCTGACCCACTCTCCCCTCACACAGAGATCCCCCTGTCCACTCTCCCCACTCTCAGAGATCCCTGACCCACTCTCCCCACATTCAGACATCGCTGACCCACTCTCCCCACATTCAGAGACCCAGACCCACTCTCACCACACCCAGAGATCCCTCAGACCCACTCCCCCCACACTCAGAGATCCCTGACACGAACTCTCCCCACACTCAGAGATCCCTCAGACCCACTCTCCCCACACAGAGAGATCTCCCTGTCCACTCTCCCCACACTCAGAGATCCCTGTCCCACTCTCCCCTCACTCAGAGATCCCTCAGACCCACTCTCCCCACATTCAGAGATCGCTCACACCCATTCTCCCCACACACAGAGATCCCTGACCCACTCTCCCCACAGTCAGAGATCCCAGACCCACACTCCCCACATTCAGAGACCCGACCTACTCTCCCCACACTCAGAGATCCCAGACCCACTTTCCCCACACTCAGTGATCCCCCTGTCCACTCTCCCCACACTCAAAGATCCCTGACCCACTCTCCCTACACTCTGAGATCCCCCTGTCCACTCTCCCCACACTCAGAGATACTGACCCACTCTCCCCACACTCAGAGACCCCTCAGACCCACTCTCCCCACACTCAGAGAACCCAGACCCACACTCTCCACACTCAGAGATCCCTCAGACCCACTCTCACCACACTCTAAGATCCCTGACACACTCTCCCCACACTCAGAGATCCCAGACCTATACTCTCCACACTCAGAGATCCCTCAGACCCACTCTCACCACACTCTAAGATCCCTGACACACTCTCCACACACTCAGAGATCCCTGACACACTCTCCCCACACTCAGAGATCTCTGACCCCCACTCTCCCCACACTCAGAGATCTGTCAGACCCACTCTCCCCACACAGAGAGATCTCCCTGTCCACTCTCCCCACACTCAGAGATCCCTGTCCCACTCTCCCCACACTCAGAGATCCCTCAGACCCACTCTCCCCACATTCAGAGATCGCTCACACCCACACTCCCCACACTCAGAGATCCCCCTGTCCACTCTCCCCACACTCAGAGATCCCTGACCCACTCTCCCCTCACACAGAGATCCCCCTGTCCACTCTCCCCACTCTCAGAGATCCCTGACCCACTCTCCCCACATTCAGACATCGCTGACCCACTCTCCCCACATTCAGAGACCCAGACCCACTCTCACCACACCCAGAGATCCCTCAGACCCACTCCCCCCACACTCAGAGATCCCTGACACGAACTCTCCCCACACTCAGAGATCCCTCAGACCCACTCTCCCCACACAGAGAGATCTCCCTGTCCACTCTCCCCACACTCAGAGATCCCTGTCCCACTCTCCCCTCACTCAGAGATCCCTCAGACCCACTCTCCCCACATTCAGAGATCGCTCACACCCATTCTCCCCACACACAGAGATCCCTGACCCACTCTCCCCACAGTCAGAGATCCCAGACCCACACTCCCCACATTCAGAGACCCGACCTACTCTCCCCACACTCAGAGATCCCAGACCCACTTTCCCCACACTCAGTGATCCCCCTGTCCACTCTCCCCACACTCAAAGATCCCTGACCCACTCTCCCTACACTCTGAGATCCCCCTGTCCACTCTCCCCACTCTCAGAGATACTGACCCACTCTCCCCACACTCAGAGACCCCTCAGACCCACTCTCCCCACACTCAGAGAACCCAGACCCACTCTCTCCACACTCAGAGATCCCTCAGACCCACTCTCACCACACTCTAAGATCCCTGACACACTCTCCCCACACTCAGAGATCCCAGACCTATACTCTCCACACTCAGAGATCCCTCAGACCCACTCTCACCACACTCTAAGATCCCTGACACACTCTCCACACACTCAGAGATCCCTGACACACTCTCCCCACACTCAGAGATCTCTGACCCCCACTCTCCCCACACTCAGAGATCTGTCAGACCCACTCTCCCCACACAGAGAGATCTCCCTGTCCACTCTCCCCACACTCAGAGATCCCTGTCCCACTCTCCCCACACTCAGAGATCCCTCAGACCCACTCTCCCCACATTCAGAGATCGCTCACACCCACTCTCCCCACACACAGAGATCCCTGAACCACTCTCCCCACACTCAGAGATCCCAGACCCACTCTCCCCACATTCAGAGATCGCTCACACCCACTCTCCCCACACACAGAGATCCCTGACCAACTCTTCCCACACTCAGAGATCCCAGACCCTCTCTCCCCACATTCAGAGACCCGATCCACTCTCCCCACACTCAGAGATCTCACTGTCCACTCTCCCCACATTCAGAGACCCCTCAGACCCACTCTCCTGACACTCAGGGACCCAGACCCACTCTCCCCACACTCAGAGATCCCAGACCCACTCTCCCCACATTCAGAGACCCGACCTACTCTCCCCACACTCAGAGATCCCAGACCCACTTTCCCCACACTCAGTGATCCCCCTGTCCACTCTCCCCACACTCAGAGATCCCTGACCCACTCTCCCCACACTCTGAGATCCCCCTGTCCACTCTCCCCACACTCAGAGATACTGACCCACTCTCCCCACACTCAGAGACCCCTCAGACCCACTCTCCCCACACTCAGATCCCAGACCCACTCTCTCCACACTCAGAGATCCCTCAGACCCACTCTCACCACACTCTAAGTTCCCTGACACACTCTCCCCACACTCAGAGATCCCAGACCTATACTCTCCACACTCAGAGATCCCTCAGACCAACTCTCACCACACTCTAAGATCCCTGACACACTCTCCACACACTCAGAGATACCTGACACACTCTCCCCTCACTCAGAGATCCCTCAGACCCACTCCCCCCGCACTCTGAGATCCCTGACCCCCACTCTCCCCACACTCAGAGATCCGTCAGACCCACTCTCCCCACACAGAGAGATCTCCCTGTCCACTCGCCTCACACTCAGAGATCCCAGACCCACTCTCCCATCACTCAGAGACGCCTCAAACCCACTTTCCCCACACTCAGAGATCCCAGACCCACTCTGTCCACACTCAGAGAACCCTCAGACCCACTCTCACCACACTCTAAGATCCCTGACACACTCTCTCCACACTCAGAGATCCCTCAGACCTACTCTCACCACACTCTAAGATCCCTGACACACTCTCCCCACATTCAGAGACCCTGACCCACTCTCCCCACACTCAGAGATCGCTGGCACCCACTCTCCCCACACTCACAGATACCTGACACCCACTCTCCCCACACTCAGAGATCCCAGACCCACTCTCCCCACACTCAGAGATCCCTGACACGACCACTCCCCACACTCAGAGATCCCTGACACGAACTCTCCCCACACTCAGAGATCCCAGACCCACTCTCCCCACATTCAGAGACCCGACCCACTCTCCCCACACTCAGAGATCCCAGACCCACTTTCCCCACACTCAGTGATCCCCCTGTCCACTCTCCCCACACTCAGAGATCCCTGACCCACTCTCCCCACACTCAGAGATCCCAGACCCACTCTCCCCACATTCAGAGACCCGACCCACTCTCCCCACACTCAGAGATCCCAGACCCAACTCTCCCCACACTCAGAGATCCCTCAGACCCACTCTCCCCACACTCAGAGATCCCTCAGACCCACTCTCACCACACTCTAAGATCCCTGACCCACTCTCCCCACATTCAGAGACCCGACCCACTCTCCCCACACTCAGAGATCCCAGACCCAACTCTCCCCACACTCAGAGATCCCAGATCCACTCTCCCCACACTCAGAGATCCCAGACCCACTCTCTCCACACTCAGAGATCCCAGACCCACTCTCACAACACTCAGAGATCCCAGACACACTTTCCCCACACTCTGAGATCCCCCTGTCCACTCTCCCCACACTCAGAGATACTGACCCACTCTCCCCACACTCAGACCCCTCAGACACACTCTCCCAACACTCAGAGATCCCAGACCCACTCTCTCCACACTCAGAGATCCCTCAGACCCACTCTCACCACACTCTAAGATCCCTGACACACTCTCCCCACACTCTAAGATCCCTGACACACTCTCCCCACACTGAGAGATCCCAGACCTAAACTCTCCACACTCAGAGATCCCTCAGACCCACTCTCACCACACTCTAAGATCCCTGACCCACTCTCCACACACTCAGAGATCCCTGACACACTCTCCCCACACTCAGAGATCCTTCAGACCAACTCCCCCCACACTCACAGATACCTGACACCCACTCTCCCCACACTCAGAGATCCCAGACCCACTCTCCCCACACTCAGAGATCCCTGACACGAACTCTCCCCACACTCAGAGATCCCAGACCTATACTCTCCACACTCAGAGATCCCTCAGACCCACTCTCACCACACTCTAAGATCCCTGACCCACTCTCCACACACTCAGAGATCCCTGACACACTCTCCCCACACTCAGAGATCCCTCAGACCCACTCCCCCCACACTCAGAGATCCCCCTGTCCACTCTCCCCACACTCAGAGATCCCTGACACACTCTCCCCACACTCAGAGATCCCCCTGTCCACTCTCCCCACACTCAGAGATCCCTGACCCACTCTCCCCTCACACAGAGATCCCCCTGTCCACTCTCCCCACTCTCAGAGATCCCTGACCCACTCTCCCCACATTCAGACATCGCTGACCCACTCTCCCCACATTCAGAGACCCAGACCCACTCTCACCACACCCAGAGATCCCTCAGACCCACTCCCCCCACACTCAGAGATCCCTGACACGAACTCTCCCCACACTCAGAGATCCCTCAGACCCACTCTCCCCACACAGAGAGATCTCCCTGTCCACTCTCCCCACACTCAGAGATCCCTGTCCCACTCTCCCCTCACTCAGAGATCCCTCAGACCCACTCTCCCCACATTCAGAGATCGCTCACACCCATTCTCCCCACACACAGAGATCCCTGACCCACTCTCCCCACAGTCAGAGATCCCAGACCCACACTCCCCACATTCAGAGACCCGACCTACTCTCCCCACACTCAGAGATCCCAGACCCACTTTCCCCACACTCAGTGATCCCCCTGTCCACTCTCCCCACACTCAAAGATCCCTGACCCACTCTCCCTACACTCTGAGATCCCCCTGTCCACTCTCCCCACACTCAGAGATACTGACCCACTCTCCCCACACTCAGAGACCCCTCAGACCCACTCTCCCCACACTCAGAGAACCCAGACCCACACTCTCCACACTCAGAGATCCCTCAGACCCACTCTCACCACACTCTAAGATCCCTGACACACTCTCCCCACACTCAGAGATCCCAGACCTATACTCTCCACACTCAGAGATCCCTCAGACCCACTCTCACCACACTCTAAGATCCCTGACACACTCTCCACACACTCAGAGATCCCTGACACACTCTCCCCACACTCAGAGATCTCTGACCCCCACTCTCCCCACACTCAGAGATCTGTCAGACCCACTCTCCCCACACAGAGAGATCTCCCTGTCCACTCTCCCCACACTCAGAGATCCCTGTCCCACTCTCCCCACACTCAGAGATCCCTCAGACCCACTCTCCCCACATTCAGAGATCGCTCACACCCACACTCCCCACACTCAGAGATCCCCCTGTCCACTCTCCCCACACTCAGAGATCCCTGACCCACTCTCCCCTCACACAGAGATCCCCCTGTCCACTCTCCCCACTCTCAGAGATCCCTGACCCACTCTCCCCACATTCAGACATCGCTGACCCACTCTCCCCACATTCAGAGACCCAGACCCACTCTCACCACACCCAGAGATCCCTCAGACCCACTCCCCCCACACTCAGAGATCCCTGACACGAACTCTCCCCACACTCAGAGATCCCTCAGACCCACTCTCCCCACACAGAGAGATCTCCCTGTCCACTCTCCCCACACTCAGAGATCCCTGTCCCACTCTCCCCTCACTCAGAGATCCCTCAGACCCACTCTCCCCACATTCAGAGATCGCTCACACCCATTCTCCCCACACACAGAGATCCCTGACCCACTCTCCCCACAGTCAGAGATCCCAGACCCACACTCCCCACATTCAGAGACCCGACCTACTCTCCCCACACTCAGAGATCCCAGACCCACTTTCCCCACACTCAGTGATCCCCCTGTCCACTCTCCCCACACTCAAAGATCCCTGACCCACTCTCCCTACACTCTGAGATCCCCCTGTCCACTCTCCCCACTCTCAGAGATACTGACCCACTCTCCCCACACTCAGAGACCCCTCAGACCCACTCTCCCCACACTCAGAGAACCCAGACCCACTCTCTCCACACTCAGAGATCCCTCAGACCCACTCTCACCACACTCTAAGATCCCTGACACACTCTCCCCACACTCAGAGATCCCAGACCTATACTCTCCACACTCAGAGATCCCTCAGACCCACTCTCACCACACTCTAAGATCCCTGACACACTCTCCACACACTCAGAGATCCCTGACACACTCTCCCCACACTCAGAGATCTCTGACCCCCACTCTCCCCACACTCAGAGATCTGTCAGACCCACTCTCCCCACACAGAGAGATCTCCCTGTCCACTCTCCCCACACTCAGAGATCCCTGTCCCACTCTCCCCACACTCAGAGATCCCTCAGACCCACTCTCCCCACATTCAGAGATCGCTCACACCCACTCTCCCCACACACAGAGATCCCTGAACCACTCTCCCCACACTCAGAGATCCCAGACCCACTCTCCCCACATTCAGAGATCGCTCACACCCACTCTCCCCACACACAGAGATCCCTGACCAACTCTTCCCACACTCAGAGATCCCAGACCCTCTCTCCCCACATTCAGAGACCCGATCCACTCTCCCCACACTCAGAGATCTCACTGTCCACTCTCCCCACATTCAGAGACCCCTCAGACCCACTCTCCTGACACTCAGGGACCCAGACCCACTCTCCCCACACTCAGAGATCCCAGACCCACTCTCCCCACATTCAGAGACCCGACCTACTCTCCCCACACTCAGAGATCCCAGACCCACTTTCCCCACACTCAGTGATCCCCCTGTCCACTCTCCCCACACTCAGAGATCCCTGACCCACTCTCCCCACACTCTGAGATCCCCCTGTCCACTCTCCCCACACTCAGAGATACTGACCCACTCTCCCCACACTCAGAGACCCCTCAGACCCACTCTCCCCACACTCAGATCCCAGACCCACTCTCTCCACACTCAGAGATCCCTCAGACCCACTCTCACCACACTCTAAGTTCCCTGACACACTCTCCCCACACTCAGAGATCCCAGACCTATACTCTCCACACTCAGAGATCCCTCAGACCAACTCTCACCACACTCTAAGATCCCTGACACACTCTCCACACACTCAGAGATACCTGACACACTCTCCCCTCACTCAGAGATCCCTCAGACCCACTCCCCCCGCACTCTGAGATCCCTGACCCCCACTCTCCCCACACTCAGAGATCCGTCAGACCCACTCTCCCCACACAGAGAGATCTCCCTGTCCACTCTCCCCACACTCAGAGATCCCTGTCCCACTCTCCCCACATTCAGAGATCGCTCCCACCCACTCTCCCCACACACAGAGATCCCTGACCCACTCTCCCCACACTCAGAGATCCCAGACCCGCTCTCCCCACATTCAGAGATCGTTCACACCCACTCTCCCCACACACAGAGATCCCTGACCCACTCTTCCCACACTCAGAGATCCCAGACCCTCTCTCCCCACATTCAGAGACCCGACCCACTCTCCCCACACTCAGAGATCTCACTGTCCACTCTCCCCACATTCAGAGACCCCTCAGACCACTCTCCCCACACTCAGGGACCCAGACCCACTCTCCCCACACAGAGATCTCCCTGTCCACTCGCCTCACACTCAGAGATCCCAGACCCACTCTCCCATCACTCAGAGACGCCTCAAACCCACTTTCCCCACACTCAGAGATCCCAGACCCACTCTGTCCACACTCAGAGATCCCTCAGACCCACTCTCACCACACTCTAAGATCCCTGACACACTCTCTCCACACTCAGAGATCCCTCAGACCTACTCTCACCACACTCTAAGATCCCTGACACACTCTCCCCACATTCAGAGACCCTGACCCACTCTCCCCACACTCAGAGATCGCTGGCACCCACTCTCCCCACACTCACAGATACCTGACATCCACTCTCCCCACACTCAGAGATCCCAGACCCACTCTCCCCACACTCAGAGATCTCTGACACGACCACTCCCCACACTCAGAGATCCCTGACACGAACTCTCCCCACACTCAGAGATCCCAGACCCACTCTCCCCACATTCAGAGACCCGACCCACTCTCCCCACACTCAGAGATCCCAGACCAACTCTCCCCACACTCAGAGATCCCAGACCCACTCTCCCCACATTCAGAGACCCGACCCACTCTCCCCACACTAAGAGATCCCAGACCCACTCTCCCCACACTCAGAGATCCCAGATCCACTCTCCCCACACTCAGAGACCCAGACCCACTCTCCCCACATTCAGAGATCCCAGACCCACTCTCTCCACACTCAGAGATCCCAGACCCACTCTCCCCACATTCAGAGATCCCAGACCCACTCTCCCCACATTCAGAGATCCCAGACCCACTTTCCCCACACTCAGAGATCCCTGACACGAGCACTCCCCACACTCTGAGATCCCTGACACGAACTCTCCCCACACTCAATGATCCCAGACCCACTCTCCCCACATTCAGAGACCCGACCCACTTTCCCCACACTCTGATCCCCCTGTCCACTCTCCCCACACTCAGAGACCCCTCAGACACACTCTCCCAACACTCAGAGATCCCAGACCCACTCTCTCCACACTCAGAGATCCCTCAGACCCACTCTCACCACACTCTAAGATCCCTGACACACTCTCCCCACACTCAGAGATCCCAGACCTATACTCTCCACACTCAGAGATCCCTCAGACCCACTCTCACCACACTCTAAGATCCCTGACACACTCTCCACACACTCAGAGATCCCTGACCTATACTCTCCACACTCAGAGATCCCTCAGACCCACTCTCACCACAATCTAAGATCCCTGACCCACTCTCCACACACTCAGAGATCCCTGACACACTCTCCCCACACTCAGAGATCCCTCAGACCCACTCCCCCCACACTCAGAGATCCCTCAGACCCACTCTCCCCACACACAGAGATCCCTGACCCACTCTCCCCACACTCAGAGATCCCAGACCCACTCTCCCCACATTCAGAGACCCGACCTACTCTCCCCACACTCAGAGATCCCAGACCCACTTTCCCCACACTCAGTGATCCCCCTGTCCACTCTCCCCACAATCAGAGATCCCTGACCCACTCTCCCCACACTCAGAGATCCCAGACCCACTCTCCCCACATTCAGAGATCGCTCACACCCACTCTCCCCACACTCAGGGACCCAGACCCACTCTCCCCACACTCAGAGATACCTGACACCCACTCTCCCCACAGTCAGAGATCCCTGACCCACTCTCGCCACACTCCGAGATCCCAGACCCACTCTCCCCACATTTAGAGACCCGACCCACACTCCCCACACTCAGAGATCCCAGACCCACTCTCTCCGCACTCAGAGATCCCAGATCCACTCTCCCCACAATCAGAGACCCAGACCCACTCTCTCCACACTCAGAGATCCCAGACCCACTCTCACCAAACTCAGAGATCCCTGACCCAATCTCACCACACTCAGAGATCCCAGACCCTGTCTCCCCACATTCAGAGACCCGACCTACTCTCCACACACTCAGAGATCCCTGACCCACTCTCCCCACATTCAGACATCCCTGACCTACTCTCCCCACACTCAGAGATCCAGACCCACTCTCCCCACACTCAGAGACCAAGACCCACACTTCCCACACTCAGAGATCCCTGACCCACTCTCCCCACACTCAGAGATCCCCCTGTCCACTCTCCCCACACTCAGAGATCCCTGACCCACTCTCCCCACACTCAGAGATCCCCCTGTCCACTCTCCCCACACTCAGAGATCCCTGACCCATTCTCCCCTCACACAGAGATCCCCCTGTCCACTCTCCCCACTCTCAGAGATCCCTGACCCACTCTCCCCACATTCAGAGATCCCTGACCCACTCTCCCCAAACTCAGAGATCCCAACCCCACTCTCCCCACATTCAGACATCGCTGAACCACTCTCCCCACATTCAGAGACACAGACCCACTCTCCACACAGTCAGAGACCCCGACCCACTCTTCCCACACTCAGAGATCCCAACCCCACTCTCCCCACATTCAGACATCGCTGAACCACTCTCCCCACATTCAGAGACACAGACCCACTCTCCACACAGTCAGAGACCCCGACCCACTCTCCCCACACTCAGAGATCCCAACCCCACTCTCCCCACACTCAGAGATCCCAACCCCACTCTCCCCACACTCAGAGACCCCTCAGACCCACTCTCCCCACAATCAGAGACACTGACCCACTCTCCACACAGTCAGAGACCCCGACACACTCTCCCCACACTCAGGGACCCAGACCCACTCTCCCCACAGTCAGAGATCCCTGACCCACTCTCGCCACACTCCGAGATCCCAGACCCACTCTCCCCACATTCAGAGACCCGACCCACTCTCCCCACACTCAGAGATCCCAGACCAACTCTCTCCACACTCAGAGATCCCAGATCCACTCTCCCCACAATCAGAGACCCAGACCCACTCTCTCCACTCTCAGAGATCCCAGACCCACTCTCACCAAACTCAGAGATCCCAGACCCAGTCTCCCCACATTCAGACATCCCTGACCCACTCTCCACACACTCAGAGATCCAGACCCACTCTCCCCACACTCAGAGACAAAGACCCACTCTTCCCACACTCAGAGATCCCTGACCCACTCTCCCCACACTCAGAGATCCCCCTGTCCACTCTCCCCACACTCAGAGTTCCCTGACCCACTCTCCCCACACTCAGAGATCCCAGACCCACTCTCCCCACATTCAGAGACCCGACCTACTCTCACCACACTCAGAGATCCCAGACCCACTTTCCCCACACTCAGAGATCCCCCTGTCCACTCTCCCCACACTCAGAGATCCCTGACCCACTCTCCCCTCACACAGAGATCCCCCTGTCCACTCTCCCCACTCTCAGAGATCCCTGACCCACTCTCCCCACATTCAGACATCGCTGACCCACTCTCGCCACATTCAGAGACCCAGACCCACTCTCCCCACACCCAGAGATCCCAACCCCACTCTCCCCACATTCAGACATCGCTGAACCACTCTCCCCACATTCAGAGACACAGACCCACTCTCCACACAGTCAGAGACCCCGACCCACTCTTCCCACACTCAGAGATCCCAACCCCACTCTCCCCACACTCAGAGACCCCTCAGACCCACTCTCCCCACACTCAGAGACCCCTCAGACCCACTCTCCCCACATTCAGAGACACTGACCCACTCTCCACACAGTCAGAGACCCCGACACACTCTCCCCACACTCAGAGACCCCTCAGACCCACTCTCCCCACACTCAGAGATCCCAGACCCACTCTCCCCACATTCAGAGACCCGACCCACTCTCCCCACACTAAGAGATCCCAGACCCACTCTCCCCACACTCAGAGATCCCAGATCCACTCTCCCCACACTCAGAGACCCAGACCCACTCTCCCCACATTCAGAGATCCCAGACCCACTCTCCCCACATTCAGAGACCCGACCCACTCTCCCCACACTAAGAGATCCCAGACCCACTCTCCCCACACTCAGAGATCCCAGATCCACTCTCCCCACACTCAGAGACCCAGACCCAGGTTCCCCACATTCAGAGATCCCAGACCCACTCTCTCCACACTCAGAGATCCCAGACCCACTCTCACCACACTCTAAGATCCCAGACCCACTCTCCCCACACTCAGAGATCCCTGACACGAGCACTCCCCACACTCAGAGATCCCTGACACGAACTCTCCCCACACTCAATGATCCCAGACCCACTCTCCCCACATTCAGAGACCCGACCCACTTTCCCCACACTCTGAGATCCCCCTGTCCACTCTCCCCACACTCAGAGACCCCTCAGACACACTCTCCCAACACTCAGAGATCCCAGACCCACTCTCTCCACACTCAGAGATCCCTCAGACCCACTCTCACCACACTCTAAGATCCCTGACACACTCTCCCCACACTCAGAGATCCCAGACCTATACTCTCCACACTCAGAGATCCCTCAGACCCACTCTCACCACACTCTAAGATCCCTGACCCACTCTCCACACACTCAGAGATCCCTGACACACTCTCCCCACACTCAGAGATCCCTCAGACCCACTCCCCCCACACTCAGAGATCCCTCAGACCCACTCTCCCCACATTCAGAGATCGGTCGCACCCACTCTCCCCACACACAGAGATCCCTGACCCACTCTCCCCACACTCAGAGATCCCAGACCCACTCTCCCCACATTCAGAGACCCGACCTACTCTCCCCACACTCAGAGATCCCAGACCCACTTTCCCCACACTCAGTGATCCCCCTGTCCACTCTCCCCACAATCAGAGATCCCTGACCCACTCTCCCCACACTCAGAGATCCCAGACCCACTCTCCCCACATTCAGAGATCGCTCACACCCACTCTCCCCACACTCAGGGACCCAGACCCACTCTCCCCACACTCAGAGATACCTGACACCCACTCTCCCCACAGTCAGAGATCCCTGACCCACTCTCGCCACACTCCGAGATCCCAGACCCACTCTCCCCACATTCAGAGACCCGACCCACTCTCCCCACACTCAGAGATCCCAGACCCACTCTCTCCGCACTCAGAGATCCCAGATCCACTCTCCCCACAATCAGAGACCCAGACCCACTCTCTCCACACTCAGAGATCCCAGACCCACTCTCACCAAACTCAGAGATCCCTGACCCAATCTCACCACACTCAGAGATCCCAGACCCTGTCTCCCCACATTCAGAGACCCGACCTACTCTCCACACACTCAGAGATCCCTGACCCACTCTCCCCACATTCAGACATCCCTGACCTACTCTCCCCACACTCAGAGATCCAGACCCACTCTCCCCACACTCAGAGACCAAGACCCACACTTCCCACACTCAGAGATCCCTGACCCACTCTCCCCACACTCAGAGATCCCCCTGTCCACTCTCCCCACACTCAGAGATCCCTGACCCACTCTCCCCACACTCAGAGATCCCCCTGTCCACTCTCCCCACACTCAGAGATCCCTGACCCATTCTCCCCTCACACAGAGATCCCCCTGTCCACTCTCCCCACTCTCAGAGATCCCTGACCCACTCTCCCCACATTCAGAGATCCCTGACCCACTCTCCCCAAACTCAGAGATCCCAAACCCACTCTCCCCACATTCAGACATCGCTGAACCACTCTCCCCACATTCAGACACAGACCCACTCTCCACACAGTCAGAGACCCCGACCCACTCTTCCCACACTCAGAGATCCCAACCCCACTCTCCCCACATTCAGACATCGCTGAACCACTCTCCCCACATTCAGAGACACAGACCCACTCTCCACACAGTCAGAGACCCCGACCCACTCTCCCCACACTCAGAGACCCCTCAGACCCACTCTCCCCACAATCAGAGACACTGACCCACTCTCCACACAGTCAGAGACCCCGACACACTCTCCCCACACTCAGGGACCCAGACCCACTCTCCCCACAGTCAGAGATCCCTG
Source organism: Hemitrygon akajei (assembly GCF_048418815.1). Lineage (NCBI taxonomy): Eukaryota > Metazoa > Chordata > Chondrichthyes > Myliobatiformes > Dasyatidae > Hemitrygon > Hemitrygon akajei. The sequence continues at coordinate 108,457,868 of NC_133128.1, read as the reverse complement.
ACCCACTCTCGCCACACTCCGAGATCCCAGACCCACTCTCCCCACATTCAGAGACCCGACCCACTCTCCCCACACTCAGAGATCCCAGACCAACTCTCTCCACACTCAGAGATCCCAGATCCACTCTCCCCACAATCAGAGACCCAGACCCACTCTCTCCACACTCAGAGATCCCAGACCCACTCTCACCAAACTCAGAGATCCCAGACCCAGTCTCCCCACATTCAGACATCCCTGACCCACTCTCCACACACTCAGAGATCCAGACCCACTCTCCCCACACTCAGAGACAAAGACCCACTCTTCCCACACTCAGAGATCCCTGACCCACTCTCCCCACACTCAGAGATCCCCCTGTCCACTCTCCCCACACTCAGAGTTCCCTGACCCACTCTCCCCACACTCAGAGATCCCAGACCCACTCTCCCCACATTCAGAGACCCGACCTACTCTCACCACACTCAGAGATCCCAGACCCACTCTCCCCACACTCAGAGATCCCAGATCCACTCACCCCACATTCAGAGACCCGACCTACTCTCACCACACTCAGAGATCCCAGACCCACTCTCCCCACACTCAGAGATCCCAGATCCACTCACCCCACATTCAGAGACCCGACCTACTCTCACCACACTCAGAGATCCCAGACCCACTCTCCCCACACTCAGAGATCCCAGATCCACTCACCCCACATTCAGAGACCCGACCTACTCTCACCACACTCAGAGATCCCAGACCCACTCTCCCCACACTCAGAGACCCCTCAGACCCACTCTCCCCACATTCAGAGACACTGACCCACTCTCCACACAGTCAGAGACCCCGACACACTCTCCCCACACTCAGAGACCCCTCAGACCCACTCTCCCCACACTCAGAGTTCCCTGACCCACTCTACCAACACTCAGAGACCCCTCAGACCCACTCTCCCCACATTCAGAGACACTGACCAACTCTCCACACAGTCAGAGACCCCGACACACTCTCCCCACACTCAGAGACCCCTCAGCCCCACTCTCCCCACACTCAGAGATACCTGACACCCACACTCCCCACACTCAGAGGTACCAGACACCCACTCTCCCGACAGTCAGAGATCCCTGACCCACTCTCCCCACACTCAGAGATCCCTGACCCACTCTCCCCACATTCAGAGACCCTGACCCACTCTCCCAACACTCAGAGACCCCTCACACCCACTCTCCCCACACTCAGGGACACAGACCCACTCTCCCCACAGTCAGAGATCCCTGACCCACTCTCGCCACACTCCGAGATCCCAGACCCACTCTCCCCACATTCAGAGACCCGACCCACTCTCCCCACACTCAGAGATCCCAGACCCACTCTCTCCACACTCAGAGATCCCAGATCCACTCTCCCCACAATCAGAGACCCAGACCCACTCTCTCCACACTCAGAGATCCCAGACCCACTCTCACCAAACTCAGAGATCCCTGACCCACTCTCACCACACTCAGAGATCCCAGACCCAGTCTCCCCACATTCAGACATCCCTGACCCACTCTCCACACACTCAGAGATCCAGACCCAATCTCCCCACACTCAGAGACCAAGACCCACTCTTCCCACACTCAGAGATCCCTGACCCACTCTCCCCACACTTAGAGATCCCCCTGTCCACTCTCCCCACACTCAGAGATCCCTGACCCACTCTCCCCACACTCAGAGATCCCCCTGTCCACTCTCCCCACACTCAGAGCTCCCTGACCCACTCTCCCCTCACACAGAGATCCCCCTGTCCACTCTCCCCACTCTCAGAGATCCCTGACCCACTCTCCCAACATTCAGACATCGCTGACCCACTCTCGCCACATTCAGAGACCCAGACCCACTCTCCCCACACCCAGAGATCCCTGACCCACTCTCCCCAAACTCAGAGATCCCAACCCCACTCTCCCCACACTCAGAGACCCCTCAGACCCACTCTCCCCACATTCAGAGACACTGACCCACTCTCCACACAGTCAGAGACCCCGACACACTCTCCCCACACTCAGAGACCCCTCAGACCCACTCTCCCCACACTCAGAGTTCCCTGACCCACTCTCCCAACACTCAGAGGCCCCTCAGACCCAATCTCCCCACATTCAGAGACACTGACCAACTCTCCACACAGTCAGAGCCCCCGACACACTCTCCCCACACTCAGAGTTCCCTGACCCACTCTCCCAACACTCAGAGACCCCTCAGACCCACTCTCCCCACACTCAGGGACCCAGACCCACTCTCCCCACACTCAGAGATACCTGACACCCACTCTCCCCACACTCAGAGGTACCTGACACCCACTCTCCCCACAGTCAGAGATCCCTGACCCACTCTCCCCACACTCAGAGATCCCTGACCCACTCTCCCCACATTCAGAGACCCAGACCCACTCTCCCCACACTCAGAGATCCCAGACACACTCTCCCCACACTCAGAGATCCCAACCCCACTCTCCCCACATTCAGACATCGCTGAACCACTCTCCCCACATTCAGAGACACAGACCCACTCTCCACACAGTCAGAGACCCCGACCCACTCTCCCCACACTCAGAGACCCCTCAGACCCACTCTCCCCACAATCAGAGACACTGACCCACTCTCCACACAGTCAGAGACCCCGACACACTCTCCCCACACTCAGAGATCCCAACCCCACTCTCCCCACACTCAGAGACCCCTCAGACCCACTCTCCCCACACTCAGAGTTCCCTGACCCACTCTCCCAACACTCAGAGACCCCTCAGACCCACTCTCCCCACACTCAGGGACCCAGACCCACTCTCCCCACAGTCAGAGATCCCTGACCCACTCTCCCCACACTCCGAGATCCCAGACCCACTCTCCCCACATTCAGAGACCCGACCCACTCTCCCCACACTCAGAGATCCCAGACCAACTCTCTCCACACTCAGAGATCCCAGATCCACTCTCCCCACAATCAGAGACCCAGACCCACTCTCTCCACACTCAGAGATCCCAGACCCACTCTCACCAAACTCAGAGATCCCAGACCCAGTCTCCCCACATTCAGACATCCCTGACCCACTCTCCACACACTCAGAGATCCAGACCCACTCTCCCCACACTCAGAGACCAAGACCCACTCTTCCCACACTCAGAGATCCCTGACCCACTCTCCCCACACTCAGAGATCCCCCTGTCCACTCTCCCCACACTCAGAGTTCCCTGACCCACTCTCCCCACACTCAGAGATCCTAGACCCACTCTCCCCACATTCAGAGACCCGACCTACTCTCACCACACTCAGAGATCCCAGACCCACTTTCCCCACACTCAGAGATCCCCCTGTCCACTCTCCCCACACTCAGAGATCCCTGACCCACTCTCCCCTCACACAGAGATCCCCCTGTCCACTCTCCCCACTCTCAGAGATCCCTGACCCACTCTCCCCACATTCAGACATCGCTGACCCACTCTCGCCACATTCAGAGACCCAGACCCACTCTCCCCACACCCAGAGATCCCTGACCCACTCTCCCCAAACTCAGAGATCCCAACCCCACTCTCCCCACATTCAGACATCGCTGAACCACTCTCCCCACATTCAGAGACACAGACCCACTCTCCACACAGTCAGAGACCACGACCCACTCTTCCCACACTCAGAGATCCCAACCCCACTCTCCCCACATTCAGACATCGCTGAACCACTCTCCCCACATTCAGAGACACAGACCCACTCTCCACACAGTCAGAGACCCAGACCCACTCTTCCCACACTCAGAGATCCCAACCCCACTCTCCCCACACTCAGAGACCCCTCAGACCCAAACTCCCCACATTCAGAGACACTGACCCACTCTCCACACAGTCAGAGACCCCGACACACTGTCCCCACACTCAGAGACCCCTCAGACCCACTCTCCCCACACTCAGAGTTCCCTGACCCACTCTACCAACACTCAGAGACCCCTCAGACCCACTCTCCCCACATTCAGAGACACTGACCAACTCTCCACACAGTCAGAGACCCCGACACACTCTCCCCACACTCAGAGACCCCTCAGCCCCACTCTCCCCACACACAGAGTTCCCTGACCCACTCTTCCAACACTCAGAGACCCCTCAGACCCACTCTCCCCACAATCAGGGACCCAGACCCACTCTCCCCACACTCAGAGATACCTGACACCCACTCTCCCCACACTCAGAGGTACCAGACACCCACTCTCCCCACAGTCAGAGATCCCTGACCCACTCTCCCCACACTCAGAGATCCCTGACCCACTCTCCCCACACTCAGGGACACAGACCCACTCTCCCCACAGTCAGAGACCACGACCCACTCTTCCCACACTCAGAGATCCCAACCCCACTCTCCCCACATTCAGACATCGCTGAACCACTCTCCCCACATTCAGAGACACAGACCCACTCTCCACACAGTCAGAGACCCAGACCCACTCTTCCCACACTCAGAGATCCCAACCCCACTCTCCCCACACTCAGAGACCCCTCAGACCCAAACTCCCCACATTCAGAGACACTGACCCACTCTCCACACAGTCAGAGACCCCGACACACTGTCCCCACACTCAGAGACCCCTCAGACCCACTCTCCCCACACTCAGAGTTCCCTGACCCACTCTACCAACACTCAGAGACCCCTCAGACCCACTCTCCCCACATTCAGAGACACTGACCAACTCTCCACACAGTCAGAGACCCCGACACACTCTCCCCACACTCAGAGACCCCTCAGCCCCACTCTCCCCACACACAGAGTTCCCTGACCCACTCTTCCAACACTCAGAGACCCCTCAGACCCACTCTCCCCACAATCAGGGACCCAGACCCACTCTCCCCACACTCAGAGATACCTGACACCCACTCTCCCCACACTCAGAGGTACCAGACACCCACTCTCCCCACAGTCAGAGATCCCTGACCCACTCTCCCCACACTCAGAGATCCCTGACCCACTCTCCCCACACTCAGGGACACAGACCCACTCTCCCCACAGTCAGAGATCCCTGACCCACTCTCGCCACACTCCGAGATCCCAGACCCACTCTCCCCACATTCAGAGACCCGACCCACTCTCCCCACACTCAGAGATCCCAGACCCACTCTCTCCACACTCAGAGATCCCAGATCCACTCTCCCCACAATCAGAGACCCAGACCCACTCTCTCCACACTCAGAGATCCCTGACCCACTCTCACCACACTCAGAGATCCCAGACCCAGTCTCCCCACATTCAGACATCCCTGACCCACTCTCCACACACTCAGAGATCCAGACCCAATCTCCCCACACTCAGAGACCAAGACCCACTCTTCCCACACTCAGAGATCCCTGAACCACTCTCCCCACACTTAGAGATCCCCCTGTCCACTCTCCCCACACTCAGAGATCCCTGACCCACTCTCCCCACACTCAGAGATCCCCCTGTCCACTCTCCCCACACTCAGAGCTCCCTGACCCACTCTCCCCTCACACAGAGATCCCCCTGTCCACTCTCCCCACACTCAGAGATCCCTGACCCACTCTCCCCACACACAGAGACCCCTCACACCCACTCTCCCCACATTCAGAGACCCGACCCACTCTCCCCACACTCAGAGATCCCAGACCCACTCTCTCCACACTCAGAGACCCTGACCCACTCTCCCAACACTCAGAGACCCCTCACACCCACTCTCCCCACATTCAGAGACCCGACCCACTCTCCCCACACTCAGAGATCCCAGACCCACTCTCTCCACACTCAATCCCAGATCCACTCTCCCCACAATCAGAGACCCAGACCCACTCTCCCCACACTCTGAGTTCCCTGACCCACTCTACCAACACTCAGAGACCCCTCAGACCCACTCTCCCCACATTCAGAGACACTGACCAACTCTCCACACAGTCAGAGACCCCGACACACTCTCCCCACACTCAGAGACCCCTCAGCCCTACTCTCCCCACACTCAGAGTTCCCTGACACACTCTCCCAACACACAGAGACCCCTCAGACCCACTCTCCCCACAATCAGGGACCCAGACCCACTCTCCCCACACTCAGAGATACCTGACACCCACTCTCCCCACACTCAGAGGTACCAGACACCCACTCTCCCCACAGTCAGAGATCCCTGACCCACTCTCCCCACACTCAGAGATCCCTGACCCACTCTCCCCACATTCAGAGACCCTGACCCACTCTCCCAATACTCAGAGACACCTCACACCCACTCTCCCCACATTCAGAGACCCGACCCAATCTCCCCACACTCAGAGATCCCAGACCCACTCTCTCCACACTCAGAGATCCCAGATCCACTCTCCCCACAATCAGAGACCCAGACCCACTCTCTCCACACTCAGAGATCCCAGACCCACTCTCACCAAACTCAGAGATCCCTGACCCACTCTCACCACACTCAGAGATCCCAGACCCAGTCTCACCACATTCAGACATCCCTGACCCACTCTCCACACACTCAGAGATCCAGACCCACTCTCCCCACACTCAGAGACCAAGACCCACTCTTCCCACACTCAGAGATCCCTGACCCACTCTCCCCACACTCAGAGATCCCCCTGTCCACTCTCCCCACACTCAGAGATCCCTGACCCACTCTCCCCACACTCAGAGATCCCCCGGTCCACTCTCCCCACACTCAGAGATCCCTGACCCACTCTCCCCTCACACAGAGATCCCCCTGTCCACTCTCCCCACTCTCAGAGTTCCCTGACCCACTCTCCCAACATTCAGACATCGCGGACCCACTCTCGCCACATTCAGAGACCCAGACCCACTCTCCCCACACCCAGAGATCCCTGACCCACTCTCCCCAAACTCAGAGATCCCAACCCCACTCTCCCCACATTCAGACATCGCTGAACCACTCTCCCCACATTCAGAGACACAGACCCACTCTCCACACAGTCAGAGACCCCGACCCACTCTTCCCACACTCAGAGATCCCAACCCCACTCTCCCCACACTCAGAGACCCCTCAGACCCACTCTCCCCACATTCAGAGACACTGACCCACTCTCCACACAGTCAGAGTCCCCGACACACTCTCCCCACACTCAGAGACCCCTCAGACCCACTCTCCCCACACTCAGAGTTCCCTGACCCACTCTCCCAACACTCAGAGGCCCCTCAGACCCACTCTCCCCACATTCAGAGACACTGACCAACTCTCCACACAGTCAGAGACCCCGACACACTCTCCCCACACTCAGAGACCCCTCAGCCCCAATCTCCCCACACTCAGAGTTCCCTGACCCACTCTCCCAACACTCAGAGACCCCTCAGACCCACTCTCCCCACACTCAGGGACCCAGACCCACTCTCCCCACACTCAGAGATACCTGACACCCACTCTCCCCACACTCAGAGGTACCTGACACCCACTCTCCCCACAGTCAGAGATCCCTGACCCACTCTCCCCACACTCAGAGATCCCTGACCCACTCTCCCCACATTCAGAGACCCAGACCCACTCTCCCCACACTCAGAGATCCCTCAGACCCACTCTCCCCATGCTCAGAGACCCAGACCCACTCTCCCCACACACAGAGATCCCTGACCCACTCTCCCCACACTCAGAGATCCCAGACCCACTCTCCCCACACTCAGTGATCCCCCTGTCCACTCTCCCCACACTCAGAGATCCCTGACCCACTCTCCCCACACTCTGAGATCGCCCTGTCCACTCTCCCCACAGTCAGAGATCCCTGACCCACTCTCGCCACACTCCGAGATCCCAGACCCACTCTCCCCACATTCAGAGACCCGACCCACTCTCCCCACACTCAGAGATCCCAGACCCACTCTCTCCGCACTCAGAGATCCCAGATCCACTCTCCCCACAATCAGAGACCCAGACCCACTCTCTCCACACTCAGAGATCCCAAACCCACTCTCACCAAACTCAGAGATCCCTGACCCAATCTCACCACACTCAGAGATCCCAGACCCTGTCTCCCCACATTCAGAGACCCGACCTACTCTCCACACACTCAGAGATCCCTGACCCACTCTCCCCACATTCAGAGACCCGACCTACTCTCCACACACTCAGAGATCCCTGACCCACTCTCCCCACATTCAGACATCCCTGACCCACTCTCCCCACACTCAGAGATCCAGACCCACTCTCCCCACACTCAGAGACCAAGACCCACACTTCCCACACTCAGAGATCCCTGACCCACTCTCCCCACACTCAGAGATCCCCCTGTCCACTCTCCCCACACTCAGAGATCCCTGACCCACTCTCCCCACACTCAGAGATCCCCCTGTCCACTCTCCCCACACTCAGAGATCCCTGACCCACTCTCCCCTCACACAGAGATCCCCCTGTCCTCTCTCCCCACTCTCAGAGTTCCCTGACACACTCTCCCCACATTCAGACATCGCTGACCCACTCTCCCCACATTCAGAGACCCAGACCCACTCTCCCCAGACCCAGAGATCCCTGACACACTCTCCCCACACTCAGAGATCCCTCAGACCCACTCCCCCCACACTCAGAGATCCCTGACACGAACTCTCCCCACACTCAGAGATCCCTCAGACCCACTCTCCCCACACAGAGAGATCTCCCTGTCCACTCTCCCCACACTCAGAGATCCCTCAGACCCACTCTCCCCACATTCAGAGATCGCTCACACCAATTCTCCCCACACACAGAGATCCCTGACCCACTCTCCCCACAGTCAGAGATCCCAGACCCACACTCCCCACATTCAGAGACCCGACCTACTCTCCCCACACTCAGAGATCCCAGACCCACTTTCCCCACACTCAGTGATCCCCCTGTCCACTCTCCCCACACTCAGAGATCCCTGACCCACTCTCCCTACACTCTGAGATCCCCCTGTCCACTCTCCCCACACTCAGAGATACTGACCCACTCTCTCCACACTCAGAGATCCCTCAGACCCACTCTCCCCACACTCAGAGATCCCAGACCTATACTCTCCACACTCAGAGATCCCTCAGACCCACTCTCACCACACTCTAAGATCCCTGACCCACTCTCCCAACACTCAGAGACCCCTCAGACCCACTCTCCCCACATTCAGAGACACTGACCAACTCTCCACACAGTCAGAGACCCCGACACACTCTCCCCACACTCAGAGACCCCTCAGCCCCACTCTCCCCACACTCAGAGTTCCCTGACCCACTCTCCCAACACTCAGAGACCCCTCAGACCCACTCTCCCCACAATCAGGGACCCAGACCCACTCTCCCCACACTCAGAGATACCTGACACCCACTCTCCCCACACTCAGAGGTACCAGACACCCACTCTCCCCACAGTCAGAGATCCCTGACCCACTCTCCCCACACTCAGAGATCCCTGACCCACTCTCCCCACATTCAGAGACCCTGACCCACTCTCCCCACACTCAGAGACCCTGACCCACTCTCCCCACATTCAGAGACCCTGACCCACTCTCCCAACACTCAGAGACCCCTCACACCCACTCTCCCCACATTCAGAGACCCGACCCACTCTCCCCACACTCAGAGATCCCAGACCAACTCTCTCCACACTCAGAGATCCCAGATCCACTCTCCCCACAATCAGAGACCCAGACCCACTCTCCCCACACTCAGAGTTCCCTGACCCACTCTACCAACACTCAGAGACCCCTCAGACCCACTCTCCCCACATTCAGAGACACTGACCAACTCTCCACACAGTCAGAGACCCCGACACACTCTCCCCACACTCAGAGACCCCTCAGCCCCACTCTCCCCACACTCAGAGTTCCCTGACCCACTCTCCCAACACTCAGAGACCCCTCAGACCCACTCTCCCCACAATCAGGGACCCAGACCCACTCTCCCCACACTCAGAGATACCTGCCACCCACTCTCCCCACACTCAGAGGTACCAGACACCCACTCTCCCCACAGTCAGAGATCCCTGACCCACTCTCCCCACACTCAGAGATCCCTGACCCACTCTCCCCACATTCAGAGACCCTGACCCACTCTCCCAACACTCAGAGACCCCTCACACCCACTCTCCCCACATTCAGAGACCCGACCCACTCTCCCCACACTCAGAGATCCCAGACCCACTCTCTCCACACTCAGAGATCCCAGATCCACTCTCCCCACAATCAGAGACCCAGACCCACTCTCTCCACACTCAGAGATCCCAGACCCACTCTCACCAAACTCAGAGATCCCTGACCCACTCTCACCCCACTCAGAGATCCCAGACCCAGTCTCCCCACATTCAGACATCCCTGACCCACTCTCCACACACTCAGAGATCCAGACCCACTCTCCCCACACTCAGAGACCTAGACCCACTCTTCCCACACTCAGAGATCCCTGACCCACTCTCCCCACACTCAGAGATCCCCCTGTCCACTCTCCCCACACTCAGAGATCCCTGACCCACTCTCCCCACACTCAGAGATCCCTGACCCACTCTCCCCTCACACAGAGATCCCCCTGTCCACTCTCCCCACTCTCAGAGATCCCTGACCCACTCTCCCAACATTCAGACATCGCTGACCCACTCTCGCCACATTCAGATACCCAGACCCACTCTCCCCACACCCAGAGATCCCTGACCCACTCTCCCCAAACTCAGAGATCCCAACCCCACTCTCCCCACATTCAGACATCGCTGAACCACTCTCCCCACATTCAGAGACACAGACCCACTCTCCACACAGTCAGAGACCCCGACCCACTCTTCCCACACTCAGAGATCCCAACCCCACTCTCCCCACACTCAGAGACCCCTCAGACCCACTCTCCCCACATTCAGAGACACTGACCCACTCTCCACACAGTCAGAGACCCCGACACACTCTCCCCACACTCAGAGACCCCTCAGACCCACTCTCCCCACACTCAGAGTTCCCTGACCCACTCTCCCAACACTCAGAGGCCCCTCAGACCCACTCTCCCCACATTCAGAGACACTGACCAACTCTCCACACAGTCAGAGACCCCGACACACTCTCCCCACACTCAGAGACCCCTCAGCCCCAATCTCCCCACACTCAGAGTTCCCTGACCCACTCTCCCAACACTCAGAGACCCCTCAGACCCACTCTCCCCACACTCAGGGACCCAGAACCACTCTCCCCACACTCAGAGATACCTGACACCCACTCTCCCCACACTCAGAGGTACCTGACACCCACTCTCCCCACAGTCAGAGATCCCTGACCCACTCTCCCCACACTCAGAGATCCCTGACCCACTCTCCCCACATTCAGAGACCCAGACCCACTCTCCCCACACTCAGAGACCCAGACCCACTCTCCCCACACTCAGAGATCCCTCAGACCCACTCTCCCCATGCTCAGAGACCCAGACCCACTCTCCCCACACACAGAGATCCCTGACCCACTCTCCCCACACTCAGAGATCCCAGACCCACTCTCCCCACACTCAGTGATCCCCCTGTCCACTCTCCCCACACTCAGAGATCCCTGACCCACTCTCCCCACACTCTGAGATCCCCCTGTCCACTCTCCCCACAGTCAGAGATCCCTGACCCACTCTCGCCACACTCCGAGATCCCACACCCACTCTCCCCACATTCAGAGACCCGACCCACTCTCCCCACACTCAGAGATCCCAGACCCACTCTCTCTGCACTCAGAGATCCCAGATCCACTCTCCCCACAATCAGAGACCCAGACCCACTCTCTCCACACTCAGAGATCCCAAACCCACTCTCACCAAACTCAGAGATCCCTGACCCAATCTCACCACACTCAGAGATCCCAGACCCTGTCTCCCCACATTCAGAGACCCGACCTACTCTCCACACACTCAGAGATCCCTGACCCACTCTCCCCACATTCAGAGACCCGACCTACTCTCCACACACTCAGAGATCCCTGACCCACTCTCCCCACATTCAGACATCCCTGACCCACTCTCCCCACACTCAGAGATCCAGACCCACTCTCCCCACACTCAGAGACCAAGACCCACACTTCCCACACTCAGAGATCCCTGACCCACTCTCCCCACACTCAGAGATCCCCCTGTCCACTCTCCCCACACTCAGAGATCCCTGACCCACTCTCCCCACACTCAGAGATCCCCCTGTCCACTCTCCCCACACTCAGAGATCCCTGACCCACTCTCCCCTCACACAGAGATACCCCTGTCCTCTCTCCCCACTCTCAGAGTTCCCTGACACACTCTCCCCACATTCAGACATCGCTGACCCACTCTCCCCACATTCAGAGACCCAGACCCACTCTCCCCAGACCCAGAGATCCCTGACACACTCTCCCCACACTCAGAGATCCCTCAGACCCACTCCCCCCACACTCAGAGATCCCTGACACGAACTCTCCCCACACTCAGAGATCCCTCAGACCCACTCTCCCCACACAGAGAGATCTCCCTGTCCACTCTCCCCACACTCAGAGATCCCTCAGACCCACTCTCCCCACATTCAGAGATCGCTCACACCAATTCTCCCCACACACAGAGATCCCTGACCCACTCTCCCCACAGTCAGAGATCCCAGACCCACACTCCCCACATTCAGAGACCCGACCTACTCTCCCCACACTCAGAGATCCCAGACCCACTTTCCCCACACTCAGTGATCCCCCTGTCCACTCTCCCCACACTCAGAGATCCCTGACCCACTCTCCCTACACTCTGAGATCCCCCTGTCCACTCTCCCCACACTCAGAGATACTGACCCACTCTCTCCACACTCAGAGATCCCTCAGACCCACTCTCCCCACACTCAGAGATCCCAGACCTATACTCTCCACACTCAGAGATCCCTCAGACCCACTCTCACCACACTCTAAGATCCCTGACCCACTCTCCCAACACTCAGAGACCCCTCAGACCCACTCTCCCCACATTCAGAGACACTGACCAACTCTCCACACAGTCAGAGACCCCGACACACTCTCCCCACACTCAGAGACCCCTCAGCCCCACTCTCCCCACACTCAGAGTTCCCTGACCCACTCTCCCAACACTCAGAGACCCCTCAGACCCACTCTCCCCACAATCAGGGACCCAGACCCACTCTCCCCACACACAGAGATACCTGACACCCACTCTCCCCACACTCAGAGGTACCAGACACCCACTCTCCCCACAGTCAGAGATCCCTGACCCACTCTCCCCACACTCAGAGATCCCTGACCCACTCTCCCCACATTCAGAGACCCTGACCCACTCTCCCCACACTCAGAGACCCTGACCCACTCTCCCCACATTCAGAGACCCTGACCCACTCTCCCAACACTCAGAGACCCCTCACACCCACTCTCCCCACATTCAGAGACCCGACCCACTCTCCCCACACTCAGAGATCCCAGACCAACTCTCTCCACACTCAGAGATCCCAGATCCACTCTCCCCACAATCAGAGACCCAGACCCACTCTCCCCACACTCAGAGTTCCCTGACCCACTCTACCAACACTCAGAGACCCCTCAGACCCACTCTCCCCACATTCAGAGACACTGACCAACTCTCCACACAGTCAGAGACCCCGACACACTCTCCCCACACTCAGAGACCCCTCAGCCCCACTCTCCCCACACTCAGAGTTCCCTGACCCACTCTCCCAACACTCAGAGACCCCTCAGACCCACTCTCCCCACAATCAGGGACCCAGACCCACTCTCCCCACACTCAGAGATACCTGCCACCCACTCTCCCCACACTCAGAGGTACCAGACACCCACTCTCCCCACAGTCAGAGATCCCTGACCCACTCTCCCCACACTCAGAGATCCCTGACCCACTCTCCCCACATTCAGAGACCCTGACCCACTCTCCCAACACTCAGAGACCCCTCACACCCACTCTCCCCACATTCAGAGACCCGACCCACTCTCCCCACACTCAGAGATCCCAGACCCACTCTCTCCACACTCAGAGATCCCAGATCCACTCTCCCCACAATCAGAGACCCAGACCCACTCTCTCCACACTCAGAGATCCCAGACCCACTCTCACCAAACTCAGAGATCCCTGACCCACTCTCACCCCACTCAGAGATCCCAGACCCAGTCTCCCCACATTCAGACATCCCTGACCCACTCTCCACACACTCAGAGATCCAGACCCACTCTCCCCACACTCAGAGACCTAGACCCACTCTTCCCACACTCAGAGATCCCTGACCCACTCTCCCCACACTCAGAGATCCCCCTGTCCACTCTCCCCACACTCAGAGATCCCTGACCCACTCTCCCCACACTCAGAGATCCCTGACCCACTCTCCCCTCACACAGAGATCCCCCTGTCCACTCTCCCCACTCTCAGAGATCCCTGACCCACTCTCCCAACATTCAGACATCGCTGACCCACTCTCGCCACATTCAGAGACCCAGACCCACTCTCCCCACACCCAGAGATCCCTGACCCACTCTCCCCAAACTCAGAGATCCCAACCCCACTCTCCCCACATTCAGACATCGCTGAACCACTCTCCCCACATTCAGAGACACAGACCCACTCTCCACACAGTCAGAGACCCCGACCCACTCTTCCCACACTCAGAGATCCCAACCCCACTCTCCCCACACTCAGAGACCCCTCAGACCCACTCTCCCCACATTCAGAGACACTGACCCACTCTCCACACAGTCAGAGACCCCGACACACTCTCCCCACACTCAGAGACCCCTCAGACCCACTCTCCCCACACTCAGAGTTCCCTGACCCACTCTCCCAACACTCAGAGGCCCCTCAGACCCACTCTCCCCACATTCAGAGACACTGACCAACTCTCCACACAGTCAGAGACCCCGACACACTCTCCCCACACTCAGAGACCCCTCAGCCCCAATCTCCCCACACTCAGAGTTCCCTGACCCACTCTCCCAACACTCAGAGACCCCTCAGACCCACTCTCCCCACACTCAGGGACCCAGAACCACTCTCCCCACACTCAGAGATACCTGACACCCACTCTCCCCACACTCAGAGGTACCTGACACCCACTCTCCCCACAGTCAGAGATCCCTGACCCACTCTCCCCACACTCAGAGATCCCTGACCCACTCTCCCCACATTCAGAGACCCAGACCCACTCTCCCCACACTCAGAGATCCCTCAGACCCACTCTCCCCATGCTCAGAGACCCAGACCCACTCTCCCCACACACAGAGATCCCTGACCCACTCTCCCCACACTCAGAGATCCCAGACCCACTCTCCCCACACTCAGTGATCCCCCTGTCCACTCTCCCCACACTCAGAGATCCCTGACCCACTCTCCCCACACTCTGAGATCCCCCTGTCCACTCTCCCCACAGTCAGAGATCCCTGACCCACTCTCGCCACACTCCGAGATCCCACACCCACTCTCCCCACATTCAGAGACCCGACCCACTCTCCCCACACTCAGAGATCCCAGACCCACTCTCTCCGCACTCAGAGATCCCAGATCCACTCTCCCCACAATCAGAGACCCAGACCCACTCTCTCCACACTCAGAGATCCCAGACCCACTCTCACCAAACTCAGAGATCCCTGACCCAATCTCACCACACTCAGAGATCCCAGACCCTGTCTCCCCACATTCAGAGACCCGACCTACTCTCCACACACTCAGAGATCCCTGACCCACTCTCCCCACATTCAGAGACCCGACCTACTCTCCACACACTCAGAGATCCCTGACCCACTCTCCCCACATTCAGACATCCCTGACCCACTCTCCCCACACTCAGAGATCCAGACCCACTCTCCCCACACTCAGAGACCAAGACCCACACCTACCACACTCAGAGATCCCTGACCCACTCTCCCCACACTCAGAGATCCCAACCCCACTCTCCCCTCACACAGAGATCCCCCTGTCCACTCTCCCCACTCTCAGAGTTCCCTGACCCACTCTCCCCACATTCAGACATCGCTGACCCACTCTCCCCACATTCAGAGACCCAGACCCACTCTCCCCAGACCCAGAGATCCCTGACACACTCTCCCCACACACAGAGATCCCTCAGACCCACTCCCCCCACACTCAGAGATCCCTGACACGAACTCTCCCCACACTCAGAGATCCCTCAGACCCACTCTCCCCACACAGAGAGATCTCCCTGTCCACTCTCCCCACACTCAGAGAACCCTCAGACCCACTCTCCCCACATTCAGAGATCGCTCACACCCATTCTCCCCACACACAGAGATCCCTGACCCACTCTCCCCACAGTCAGAGATCCCAGACCCACACTCCCCACATTCAGAGACCCGACCTACTCTCCCCACACTCAGAGATCCCAGACCCACTTTCCCCACACTCAGTGATCCCCCTGTCCACTCTCCCCACACTCAGAGATCCCTGACCCACTCTCCCTACACTCTGAGATCCCCCTGTCCACTCTCCCCACACTCAGAGATACTGACCCACTCTCTCCACACTCAGAGATCCCTCAGACCCACTCTCACCACACTCTAAGATCCCTGACCCACTCTCCCCTCACACAGAGATCCCCCTGTCCACTCTCCCCACTCTCAGAGATCCCTGACCCACTCTCCCAACATTCAGACATCGCTGACCCACTCTCGCCACATTCAGAGACCCAGACCCACTCTCCCCACACCCAGAGATCCCTGACCCACTCTCCCCAAACTCAGAGATCCCAACCCCACTCTCCCCACATTCAGACATCGCTGAACCACTCTCCCCACATTCAGAGACACAGACCCACTCTCCACACAGTCAGAGACCCCGACCCACTCTTCCCACACTCAGAGATCCCAACCCCACTCTCCCCACACTCAGAGACCCCTCAGACCCACTCTCCCCACATTCAGAGACACTGACCCACTCTCCACACAGTCAGAGACCCCGACACACTCTCCCCACACTCAGAGACCCCTCAGACCCACTCTCCCCACACTCAGAGTTCCCTGACCCACTCTCCCAACACTCAGAGGCCCCTCAGACCCACTCTCCCCACATTCAGAGACACTGACCAACTCTCCACACAGTCAGAGACCCCGACACACTCTCCCCACACTCAGAGACCCCTCAGCCCCAATCTCCCCACACTCAGAGTTCCCTGACCCACTCTCCCAACACTCAGAGACCCCTCAGACCCACTCTCCCCACACTCAGGGACCCAGAACCACTCTCCCCACACTCAGAGATACCTGACACCCACTCTCCCCACACTCAGAGGTACCTGACACCCACTCTCCCCACAGTCAGAGATCCCTGACCCACTCTCCCCACACTCAGAGATCCCTGACCCACTCTCCCCACATTCAGAGACCCAGACCCACTCTCCCCACACTCAGAGATCCCTCAGACCCACTCTCCCCATGCTCAGAGACCCAGACCCACTCTCCCCACACACAGAGATCCCTGACCCACTCTCCCCACACTCAGAGATCCCAGACCCACTCTCCCCACACTCAGTGATCCCCCTGTCCACTCTCCCCACACTCAGAGATCCCTGACCCACTCTCCCCACACTCTGAGATCCCCCTGTCCACTCTCCCCACAGTCAGAGATCCCTGACCCACTCTCGCCACACTCCGAGATCCCACACCCACTCTCCCCACATTCAGAGACCCGACCCACTCTCCCCACACTCAGAGATCCCAGACCCACTCTCTCCGCACTCAGAGATCCCAGATCCACTCTCCCCACAATCAGAGACCCAGACCCACTCTCTCCACACTCAGAGATCCCAGACCCACTCTCACCAAACTCAGAGATCCCTGACCCAATCTCACCACACTCAGAGATCCCAGACCCTGTCTCCCCACATTCAGAGACCCGACCTACTCTCCACACACTCAGAGATCCCTGACCCACTCTCCCCACATTCAGAGACCCGACCTACTCTCCACACACTCAGAGATCCCTGACCCACTCTCCCCACATTCAGACATCCCTGACCCACTCTCCCCACACTCAGAGATCCAGACCCACTCTCCCCACACTCAGAGACCAAGACCCACACCTACCACACTCAGAGATCCCTGACCCACTCTCCCCACACTCAGAGATCCCAACCCCACTCTCCCCTCACACAGAGATCCCCCTGTCCACTCTCCCCACTCTCAGAGTTCCCTGACCCACTCTCCCCACATTCAGACATCGCTGACCCACTCTCCCCACATTCAGAGACCCAGACCCACTCTCCCCAGACCCAGAGATCCCTGACACACTCTCCCCACACACAGAGATCCCTCAGACCCACTCCCCCCACACTCAGAGATCCCTGACACGAACTCTCCCCACACTCAGAGATCCCTCAGACCCACTCTCCCCACACAGAGAGATCTCCCTGTCCACTCTCCCCACACTCAGAGAACCCTCAGACCCACTCTCCCCACATTCAGAGATCGCTCACACCCATTCTCCCCACACACAGAGATCCCTGACCCACTCTCCCCACAGTCAGAGATCCCAGACCCACACTCCCCACATTCAGAGACCCGACCTACTCTCCCCACACTCAGAGATCCCAGACCCACTTTCCCCACACTCAGTGATCCCCCTGTCCACTCTCCCCACACTCAGAGATCCCTGACCCACTCTCCCTACACTCTGAGATCCCCCTGTCCACTCTCCCCACACTCAGAGATACTGACCCACTCTCTCCACACTCAGAGATCCCTCAGACCCACTCTCACCACACTCTAAGATCCCTGACACACTCTCCCCACACTCAGAGATCCCAGACCTATACTCTCCACACTCAGAGATCCCTCAGACCCACTCTCACCACACTCTAAGATCCCTGACACACTCTCCACACACTCAGAGATCCCTGACACACTCTCCCCACACTCAGAGATCTCTGACCCCCACTCTCCCCACACTCAGAGATCTGTCAGACCCACTCTCCCCACAAAGAGAGATCTCCCTGTCCACTCTCCCCACACTCAGAGATCCCTGTCCCACTCTCCCCACACTCAGAGATCCCTCAGACCCACTCTCCCCACATTCAGAGATCGCTCACACTCACTCTCCCCACACACAGAGATCCCTGAACCACTCTCCCCACACTCAGAGATCCCAGACCCACTCTCCCCACATTCAGAGATCGCTCACACCCACTCTCCCCACACACAGAGATCCCTGACCAACTCTTCCCACACTCAGAGATCCCAGACCCTCTTTCCCCACATTCAGAGACCCGATCCACTCTCCCCACACTCAGAGATCTCACTGTCCACTCTCCCCACATTCAGAGACCCCTCAGACCCACTCTCCTGACCCTCAGGGACCCAGACCCACTCTCCCCACACTCAGAGATCCCAGACCCACTCTCCCCACATTCAGAGACCCGACCTACTCTCCCCACACTCAGAGATCCCAGACCCACTTTCCCCACACTCAGTGATCCCCCTGTCCACTCTCCCCACACTCAGAGATCCCTGACCCACTCTCCCCACACTCAGAGTTCCCTGACCCACTCTACCAACACTCAGAGACCCCTCAGACCCACTCTCCCCACATTCAGAGACACTGACCAACTCTCCACACAGTCAGAGACCCCGACACACTCTCCCCACACTCAGAGACCCCTCTGCCCCACTCTCCCCACACTCAGAGTTCCCTGACCCACTCTCCCAACACTCAGAGACCCCTCAGACCCACTCTCCCCACAATCAGGGACCCAGACCCACTCTCCCCACACTCAGAGATACCTGACACCCACTCTCCCCACACTCAGAGGTAGCAGACACCCACTCTCCCCACAGTCAGAGATCCCTGACCCACTCTCCCCACACTCAGAGATCCCTGACCCACTCTCCCCACATTCAGAGACCCTGACCCACTCTCCCAACACTCAGAGACCCCTCACACCCACTCTCCCCACACTCAGGGACACAGACCCACTCTCCCCACAGTCAGAGATCCCTGACCCACTCTCGCCACACTCCGAGATCCCAGACCCACTCTCCCCACATTCAGAGACCCGACCCACTCTCCCCACACTCAGAGATCCCAGACCCACTCTCTCCACACTCAGAGATCCCAGATCCACTCACCCCACAATCAGAGACCCAGACCCACTCTCTCCACACTCAGAGATCCCAGACCCACTCTCACCAAACTCAGAGATCCCTGACCCACTCTCACCACACTCAGAGATCCCAGACCCAGTCTCCCCACATTCAGACATCCCTGACCCACTCTCCACACACTCAGAGATCCAGACCCACTCTCCCCACACTCAGAGTTCCCTCACCCACTCTCCCAACACTCAGAGACCCCTCAGACCCACTCTCCCCACACTCAGAGATACCTGACACCCACTCTCCCCACACTCAGAGGTACCTGACACCCACTCTCCCCACATTCAGAGATCCCTGACCCACTCTCCCCACACTCAGAGATCCCTGACCCACTCTCCCCACATTCAGAGACCCAGACCCACTCTCCCCACACTCAGAGATCCCTCAGAGCCACTCTCCCCATGCTCAGAGACCCAGACCCACTCTCCCCACACACAGAGATCCCTGACCCACTCTCCCCACACTCAGAGACCCAGACCCACTCTCCCCACACACAGAGATCCCAGACCCACTCTCCCCACATTCAGAGACCCGACCCACTCTCCCCACACTCAGAGATCCCAGACCCACTCTCTCCGCACTCAGAGATCCCAGATCCACTCTCCCCACAATCAGAGACCCAGACCCACTCTCTCCACACTCAGAGATCCCAGACCCACTCTCACCAAACTCAGAGATCCCTGACCCAATCTCACCACACTCAGAGATCCCAGACCCACTCTCCCAACACTCAGAGACCCCTCAGACCCACTCTCCCCACACTCAGAGATACCTGACACCCACTCTCCCCACACTCAGAGACCCCTCAGACCCACTCTCCCCACAATCAGAGACACTGACCCACTCTCCACACAGTCAGAGACCCCAAAACACTCTCCCCACACTCAGGGACCCAGACCCACTCTCCCCACAGTCAGAGATCCCTGACCCACTCTCGCCACACTCCGAGATCCCAGATCCACTCTCCCCACAATCAGAGACCCAGACCCACTCTCTCCACACTCAGAGATCCCAGACCCACTCTCACCAAACTCAGAGATCCCAGACCCAGTCTCCCCACATTCAGACATCCCTGACCCACTCTCCACACACTCAGAGATCCAGACCCACTCTCCCCACACTCAGAGACAAAGACCCACTCTTCCCACACTCAGAGATCCCTGACCCACTCTCCCCACACTCAGAGATCCCCCTGTCCACTCTCCCCACACTCAGAGTTCCCTGACCCACTCTCCCCACACTCAGAGATCCCAGACCCACTCTCCCCACATTCAGAGACCCGACCTACTCTCACCACACTCAGAGATCCCAGACCCACTTTCCCCACACTCAGAGATCCCCCTGTCCACTCTCCCCACACTCAGAGATCCCTGACCCACTCTCCCCTCACACAGAGATCCCCCTGTCCACTCTCCCCACTCTCAGAGATCCCTGACCCACTCTCCCCACATTCAGACATCGCTGACCCACTCTCGCCACATTCAGAGACCCAGACCCACTCTCCCCACACCCAGAGATCCCAACCCCACTCTCCCCACATTCAGACATCGCTGAACCACTCTCCCCACATTCAGAGACACAGACCCACTCTCCACACAGTCAGAGACCCCGACCCACTCTTCCCACACTCAGAGATCCCAACCCCACTCTCCCCACACTCAGAGACCCCTCAGACCCACTCTCCCCACACTCAGAGACCCCTCAGACCCACTCTCCCCACATTCAGAGACACTGACCCACTCTCCACACAGTCAGACACCCCGACACACTCTCCCCACACTCAGAGACCCCTCAGACCCACTCTCCCCACACTCAGAGTTCCCTGACCCACTCTACCAACACTCAGAGACCCCTCAGACCCACTCTCCCCACATTCAGAGACACTGACCAACTCTCCACACAGTCAGAGACCCCGACACACTCTCCCCACACTCAGAGACCCCTCAGCCCCACTCTCCCCACACTCAGAGTTCCCTGACCCACTCTCCCAACACTCAGAGACCCCTCAGACTCACTCTCCCCACAATCAGGGACCCAGACCCACTCTCCCCACACTCAGAGATACCTGACACCCACTCTCCCCACACTCAGAGGTACCAGACACCCACTCTCCCCACAGTCAGAGATCCCTGACCCACTCTCCCCACACTCAGAGATCCCTGACCCACTCTCCCCACATTGAGAGACCCTGACCCACTCTCCCAACACTCAGAGACCCCTCACACCCACTCTCCCCACACTCAGGGACACAGACCCACTCTCCCCACAGTCAGAGATCCCTGACCCACTCTCGCCACACTCCGAGATCCCAGACCCACTCTCCCCACATTCAGAGACCCGACCCACTCTCCCCACACTCAGAGATCCCAGACCCACTCTCTCCACACTCAGAGATCCCAGATCCACTCTCCCCACAATCAGAGTCCCAGACCCACTCTCTCCACACTCAGAGATCCCAGACCCACTCTCACCAAACTCAGAGATCCCTGACCCACTCTCACCACACTCAGAGATCCCAGACCCAGTCTCCCCACATTCATACATCCCTGACCCACTCTCCACACACTCAGAGATCCAGACCCACTCTCCCCACACTCAGAGACCAAGACCCACTCTTCCCACACTCAGAGATCCCTGACCCACTCTCCCCACACTTAGAGATCCCCCTGTCCACTCTCCCCACACTCAGAGATCCCTGACCCACACTCCCCACACTCAGAGATCCCCCTGTCCACTCTCCCCACACTCAGAGCTCCCTGACCCACTCTCCCCTCACACAGAGATCCCCCTGTCCACTCTCCCCACTCTCAGAGATCCCTGACCCACTCTCCCAACATTCAGACATCGCTGACCCACTCTCGCCACATTCAGAGACCCAGACCCACTCTCCCCACACCCAGAGATCCCTGACCCACTCTCCCCAAACTCAGAGATCCCAACCCCACTCTCCCCGCATTCAGACATCGCTGAACCACTCTCCCTACATTCAGAGACACAGACCCACTCTCCACACAGTCAGAGACCCCGACCCACTCTCCCCACACCCAGAGATCCCTGACCCACTCTCCCCAAACTCAGAGATCCCAACCCCACTCTCCCCACACTCAGAGACCAAGACCCACTCTCCCCACACAGTCAGAGACCCCTCAGACCCACTCTCCCCACACTCAGAGACCCCTCAGACCCACTCTCCCCACATTCAGAGACACTGACCCACTCTCCACACAGTCAGAGACCCCGACACACTCTCCCCACACTCAGAGACCCCTCAGACCCACTCTCCCCACACTCAGAGTTCCCTGACCCACTCTCCCAACACTCAGAGGCCCCTCAGACCCACTCTCCCCACATTCAGAGACACTGACCAACTCTCCACACAGTCAGAGCCCCCGACACACTCTCCCCACACTCAGAGACCCCTCAGCCCCACTCTCCCCACACTCAGAGTTCCCTGACCCACTCTCCCAACACTCAGAGACCCCTCAGACCCACTCTCCCCACACTCAGGGACCCAGACCCACTCTCCCCACACTCAGAGATACCTGACACCCACTCTCCCCACACTCAGAGGTACCTGACACCCACTCTCCCCACAGTCAGAGATCCCTGACCCACTCTCCCCACACTCAGAGATCCCTGACCCACTCTCCCCACATTCAGAGACCCAGACCCACTCTCCCCACACTCAGAGATCCCAGACACACTCTCCCCACACTCAGAGATCCCAACCCCACTCTCCCCACATTCAGACATCGCTGAACCACTCTCCCCACATTCAGAGACACAGACCCACTCTCCACACAGTCAGAGACCCCGACCCACTCTCCCCACACTCAGAGACCCCTCAGACCCACTCTCCCCACAATCAGAGACACTGACCCACTCTCCACACAGTCAGAGACCCCGACACACTCTCCCCACACTCAGAGACCCCTCAGACCCACTCTCCCCACACTCAGAGTTCCCTGACCCACTCTCCCAACACTCAGAGACCCCTCAGACCCACTCTCCCCACACTCAGGGACCCAGACCCACTCTCCCCACAGTCAGAGATCCCTGACCCACTCTCGCCACACTCCGAGATCCCAGACCCACTCTCCCCACATTCAGAGACCCGACCCACTCTCCCCACACTCAGAGATCCCAGACCAACTCTCTCCACACTCAGAGATCCCAGATCCACTCTCCCCACAATCAGAGACCCAGACCCACTCTCTCCACACTCAGAGATCCCAGACCCACTCTCACCAAACTCAGAGATCCCAGACCCAGTCTCCCCACATTCAGACATCCCTGACCCACTCTCCACACACTCAGAGATCCAGACCCACTCTCCCCACACTCAGAGACCAAGACCCACTCTTCCCACACTCAGAGATCCCTGACCCACTCTCCCCACACTCAGAGATCCCCCTGTCCACTCTCCCCACACTCAGAGACCCCTCAGACCCACTCTCCCCACACTCAGAGTTCCCTGACCCACTCTCCCCACACTCAGAGATCCTAGACCCACTCTCCCCACATTCAGAGACCCGACCTACTCTCACCACACTCAGAGATCCCAGACCCACTTTCCCCACACTCAGAGATCCCCCTGTCCACTCTCCCCACACTCAGAGATCCCTGACCCACTCTCCCCTCACACAGAGATCCCCCTGTCCACTCTCCCCACTCTCAGAGATCCCTGACCCACTCTCCCCACATTCAGACATCGCTGACCCACTCTCGCCACATTCAGAGACCCAGACCCACTCTCCCCACACCCAGAGATCCCTGACCCACACTCCCCAAACTCAGAGATCCCAACCCCACTCTCCCCACATTCAGACATCGCTGAACCACTCTCCCCACATTCAGAGACACAGACCCACTCTCCACACAGTCAGAGACCCCGACCCACTCTTCCCACACTCAGAGATCCCAACCCCACTCTCCCCACACTCAGAGACCCCTCAGACCCACTCTCCCCACATTCAGAGACACTGACCCACTCTCCACACAGTCAGAGACCCCGACACACTCTCCCCACACTCAGAGACCCCTCAGACCCACTCTCCCCACACTCAGAGTTCCCTGACCCACTCTACCAACACTCAGAGACCCCTCAGACCCACTCTCCCCACATTCAGAGACACTGACCAACTCTCCACACAGTCAGAGACCCCGACACACTCTCCCCACACTCAGAGACCCCTCAGCCCCACTCTCCCCACACTCAGAGTTCCCTGACCCACTCTCCCAACACTCAGAGACCCCTCAGACCCACTCTCCCCACAATCAGGGACCCAGACCCACTCTCCCCACACTCAGAGATACCTGACACCCACTCTCCCCACACTCAGAGGTACCAGACACCCACTCTCCCCACAGTCAGAGATCCCTGACCCACTCTCCCCACACTCAGAGATCCCTGACCCACTCTCCCCACACTCAGGGACACAGACCCACTCTCCCCACAGTCAGAGATCCCTGACCCACTCTCGCCACACTCCGAGATCCCAGACCCACTCTCCCCACATTCAGAGACCCGACCCACTCTCCCCACACTCAGAGACCCCAGACCCACTCTCTCCACACTCAGAGATCCCAGATCCACTCTCCCCACAATCAGAGACCCAGACCCACTCTCTCCACACTCAGAGATCCCTGACCCACTCTCACCACACTCAGAGATCCCAGACCCAGTCTCCCCACATTCAGACATCCCTGACCCAATCTCCCCACACTCAGAGACCAAGACCCACTCTTCCCACACTCAGAGATCCCTGACCCACTCTCCCCACACTTAGAGATCCCCCTGTCCACTCTCCCCAGACTCAGAGATCCCTGACCCACTCTCCCCACACTCAGAGATCCCCCTGTCCACTCTCCCCACACTCAGAGCTCCCTGACCCACTCTCCCCTCACACAGAGATCCCCCTGTCCACTCTCCCCACACTCAGAGATCCCTGACCCACTCTCCCCACACACAGAGACCCCTCACACCCACTCTCCCCACATTCAGAGACCCGACCCACTCTCCCCACACTCAGAGATCCCAGACCCACTCTCTCCACACTCAGAGACCCTGACCCACTCTCCCAACACTCAGAGACCCCTCACACCCACTCTCCCCACATTCAGAGACCCGACCCACTCTCCCCACACTCAGAGATCCCAGACCCACTCTCTCCACACTCAGAGATCCCAGATCCACTCTCCCCACAATCAGAGACCCAGACCCACTCTCCCCACACTCTGAGTTCCCTGACCCACTCTACCAACACTCAGAGACCCCTCAGACCCACTCTCCCCACATTCAGAGACACTGACCAACTCTCCACACAGTCAGAGACCCCGACACACTCTCCCCACACTCAGAGACCCCTCAGCCCTACTCTCCCCACACTCAGAGTTCCCTGACACACTCTCCCAACACTCAGAGACCCCTCAGACCCACTCTCCCCACAATCAGGGACCCAGACCCACTCTCCCCACACTCAGAGATACCTGACACCCACTCTCCCCACACTCAGAGGTACCAGACACCCACTCTCCCCACAGTCAGAGATCCCTGACCCACTCTCCCCACACTCAGAGATCCCTGACCCACTCTCCCCACATTCAGAGACCCTGACCCACTCTCCCAACACTCAGAGACCCCTCACACCCACTCTCCCCACATTCAGAGACCCGACCCACTCTCCCCACACTCAGAGATCCCAGACCCACTCTCTCCACACTCAGAGATCCCAGATCCACTCTCCCCACAATCAGAGACCCAGACCCACTCTCTCCACACTCAGAGATCCCAGACCCACTCTCACCAAACTCAGAGATCCCTGACCCACTCTCACCACACTCAGAGATCCCAGACCCAGTCTCCCCACATTCAGACATCCCTGACCCACTCTCCACACACTCAGAGATCCAGACCCACTCTCCCCACACTCAGAGACCAAGACCCACTCTTCCCACACTCAGAGATCCCTGACCCACTCTCCCCACACTCAGAGATCCCCCTGTCCACTCTCCCCACACTCAGAGATCCCTGACCCACTCTCCCCACACTCAGAGATCCCCCGGTCCACTCTCCCCACACTCAGAGATCCCTGACCCACTCTCCCCTCACACAGAGATCCCCCTGTCCACTCTCCCCACTCTCAGAGTTCCCTGACCCACTCTCCCAACATTCAGACATCGCGGACCCACTCTCGCCACATTCAGAGACCCAGACCCACTCTCCCCACACCCAGAGATCCCTGACCCACTCTCCCCAAACTCAGAGATCCCAACCCCACTCTCCCCACATTCAGACATCGCTGAACCACTCTCCCCACATTCAGAGACACAGACCCACTCTCCACACAGTCAGAGACCCCGACCCACTCTTCCCACACTCAGAGATCCCAACCCCACTCTCCCCACACTCAGAGACCCCTCAGACCCACTCTCCCCACATTCAGAGACACTGACCCACTCTCCACACAGTCAGAGACCCCGACACACTCTCCCCACACTCAGAGACCCCTCAGACCCACTCTCCCCACACTCAGAGTTCCCTGACCCACTCTCCCAACACTCAGAGGCCCCTCAGACCCACTCTCCCCACATTCAGAGACACTGACCAACTCTCCACACAGTCAGAGACCCCGACACACTCTCCCCACACTCAGAGACCCCTCAGCCCCAATCTCCCCACACTCAGAGTTCCCTGACCCACTCTCCCAACACTCAGAGACCCCTCAGACCCACTCTCCCCACACTCAGGGACCCAGACCCACTCTCCCCACACTCAGAGATACCTGACACCCACTCTCCCCACACTCAGAGGTACCTGACACCCACTCTCCCCACAGTCAGAGATCCCTGACCCACTCTCCCCACACTCAGAGATCCCTGACCCACTCTCCCCACATTCAGAGACCCAGACCCACTCTCCCCACACTCAGAGATCCCTCAGACCCACTCTCCCCATGCTCAGAGACCCAGACCCACTCTCCCCACACACAGAGATCCCTGACCCACTCTCCCCACACTCAGAGATCCCAGACCCACTCTCCCCACACTCAGTGATCCCCCTGTCCACTCTCCCCACACTCAGAGATCCCTGACCCACTCTCCCCACACTCTGAGATCGCCCTGTCCACTCTCCCCACAGTCAGAGATCCCTGACCCACTCTCGCCACACTCCGAGATCCCAGACCCACTCTCCCCACATTCAGAGACCCGACCCACTCTCCCCACACTCAGAGATCCCAGACCCACTCTCTCCGCACTCAGAGATCCCAGATCCACTCTCCCCACAATCAGAGACCCAGACCCACTCTCTCCACACTCAGAGATCCCAAACCCACTCTCACCAAACTCAGAGATCCCTGACCCAATCTCACCACACTCAGAGATCCCAGACCCTGTCTCCCCACATTCAGACATCCCTGACCCACTCTCCCCACACTCAGAGACCCGACCTACTCTCCACACACTCAGAGATCCCTGACCCACTCTCCCCACATTCAGAGACCCGACCTACTCTCCACACACTCAGAGATCCCTGACCCACACTTCCCACACTCAGAGATCCCTGACCCACTCTCCCCACACTCAGAGATCCCCCTGTCCACTCTCCCCACACTCAGAGATCCCTGACCCACTCTCCCCACACTCAGAGATCCCCCTGTCCACTCTCCCCACACTCAGAGATCCCTGACCCACTCTCCCCACACTCAGAGATCCCTGACCCACTCTCCCCTCACACAGAGATCCCCCTGTCCTCTCTCCCCACTCTCAGAGTTCCCTGACACACTCTCCCCACATTCAGACATCGCTGACCCACTCTCCCCACATTCAGAGACCCAGACCCACTCTCCCCAGACCCAGAGATCCCTGACACACTCTCCCCACACTCAGAGATCCCTCAGACCCACTCCCCCCACACTCAGAGATCCCTGACACGAACTCTCCCCACACTCAGAGATCCCTCAGACCCACTCTCCCCACACAGAGAGATCTCCCTGTCCACTCTCCCCACACTCAGAGATCCCTCAGACCCACTCTCCCCACATTCAGAGATCGCTCACACCAATTCTCCCCACACACAGAGATCCCTGACCCACTCTCCCCACAGTCAGAGATCCCAGACCCACACTCCCCACATTCAGAGACCCGACCTACTCTCCCCACACTCAGAGATCCCAGACCCACTTTCCCCACACTCAGTGATCCCCCTGTCCACTCTCCCCACACTCAGAGATCCCTGACCCACTCTCCCTACACTCTGAGATCCCCCTGTCCACTCTCCCCACACTCAGAGATACTGACCCACTCTCTCCACACTCAGAGATCCCTCAGACCCACTCTCACCACACTCTAAGATCCCTGACACACTCTCCCCACACTCAGAGATCCCAGACCTATACTCTCCACACTCAGAGATCCCTCAGACCCACTCTCACCACACTCTAAGATCCCTGACCCACTCTCCCAACACTCAGAGACCCCTCAGACCCACTCTCCCCACATTCAGAGACACTGACCAACTCTCCACACAGTCAGAGACCCCGACACACTCTCCCCACACTCAGAGACCCCTCAGCCCCACTCTCCCCACACTCAGAGTTCCCTGACCCACTCTCCCAACACTCAGAGACCCCTCAGACCCACTCTCCCCACAATCAGGGACCCAGACCCACTCTCCCCACACTCAGAGATACCTGACACCCACTCTCCCCACACTCAGAGGTACCAGACACCCACTCTCCCCACAGTCAGAGATCCCTGACCCACTCTCCCCAGACCCAGAGATCCCTGACACACTCTCCCCACACTCAGAGATCCCTCAGACCCACTCCCCCCACACTCAGAGATCCCTGACACGAACTCTCCCCACACTCAGAGATCCCTCAGACCCACTCTCCCCACACAGAGAGATCTCCCTGTCCACTCTCCCCACACTCAGAGATCCCTCAGACCCACTCTCCCCACATTCAGAGATCGCTCACACCAATTCTCCCCACACACAGAGATCCCTGACCCACTCTCCCCACAGTCAGAGATCCCAGACGCACACTCCCCACATTCAGAGACCCGACCTACTCTCCCCACACTCAGAGATCCCAGACCCACTTTCCCCACACTCAGTGATCCCCCTGTCCACTCTCCCCACACTCAGAGATCCCTGACCCACTCTCCCTACACTCTGAGATCCCCCTGTCCACTCTCCCCACACTCAGAGATACTGACCCACTCTCTCCACACTCAGAGATCCCTCAGACCCACTCTCACCACACTCTAAGATCCCTGACACACTCTCCCCACACTCAGAGATCCCAGACCTATACTCTCCACACTCAGAGATCCCTCAGACCCACTCTCACCACACTCTAAGATCCCTGACCCACTCTCCCAACACTCAGAGACCCCTCAGACCCACTCTCCCCACATTCAGAGACACTGACCAACTCTCCACACAGTCAGAGACCCCGACACACTCTCCCCACACTCAGAGACCCCTCAGCCCCACTCTCCACACACTCAGAGTTCCCTGACCCACTCTCCCAACACTCAGAGACCCCTCAGACCCACTCTCCCCCACAATCAGGGACCCAGACCCACTCTCCCCACACTCAGAGATACCTGACACCCACTCTCCCCACACTCAGAGGTACCAGACACCCACTCTCCCCACAGTCAGAGATCCCTGACCCACTCTCCCCACACTCAGAGATCCCTGACCCACTCTCCCCACATTCAGAGACCCTGACCCACTCTCCCCACACTCAGAGAGCCTGACCCACTCTCCCCACATTCAGAGACCCTGACCCACTCTCCCAACACT
Organism: Hemitrygon akajei; assembly: GCF_048418815.1. Taxonomy (NCBI): domain Eukaryota; kingdom Metazoa; phylum Chordata; class Chondrichthyes; order Myliobatiformes; family Dasyatidae; genus Hemitrygon; species Hemitrygon akajei. The sequence goes on along the minus strand of NC_133128.1, from coordinate 108,427,037 downwards.
CAGAGACCCCTCACACCCACTCTCCCCACATTCAGAGACCCGACCCACTCTCCCCACACTCAGAGATCCCAGACCAACTCTCTCCACACTCAGAGATCCCAGATCCACTCTCCCCACAATCAGAGACCCAGACCCACTCTCCCCACACTCAGAGTTCCCTGACCCACTCTACCAACACTCAGAGACCCCTCAGACCCACTCTCCCCACATTCAGAGACACTGACCAACTCTCCACACAGTCAGAGACCCCGACACACTCTCCCCACACTCAGAGACCCCTCAGCCCCACTCTCCCCACACTCAGAGTTCCCTGACCCACTCTCCCAACACTCAGAGACCCCTCAGACCCACTCTCCCCACAATCAGGGACCCAGACCCACTCTCCCCACACTCAGAGATACCTGACACCCACTCTCCCCACACTCAGAGGTACCAGACACCCACTCTCCCCACAGTCAGAGACCCTGACCCACTCTCCCAACACTCAGAGACCCCTCACACCCACTCTCCCCACATTCAGAGACCCGACCCACTCTCCCCACACTCAGAGATCCCAGACCCACTCTCTCCACACTCAGAGATCCCAGATCCACTCTCCCCACAATCAGAGACCCAGACCCACTCTCCCAACACTCAGAGACCCCTCACACCCACTGTCCCCACATTCAGAGACCCGACCCACTCTCCCCACACTCAGAGATCCCAGACCCACTCTCTCCACACTCAGAGATCCCAGATCCACTCTCCCCACAATCAGAGACCCCTCACACCCACTCTCCCCACATTCAGAGACCCGACCCACTCTCCCCACACTCAGAGATCCCAGACCCACTCTCTCCACACTCAGAGATCCCAGATCCACTCTCCCCACAATCAGAGACCCAGACCCACTCTCTCCACACTCAGAGATCCCAGACCCACTCTCACCAAACTCAGAGATCCCAGACCCAGTCTCCCCACATTCAGACATCCCTGACCCACTCTCCACACACTCAGAGATCCAGACCCACTCTCCCCACACTCAGAGACCAAGACCCACTCTTCCCACACTCAGAGATCCCTGACCCACTCTCCCCACACTCAGAGATCCCCCTGTCCACTCTCCCCACACTCAGAGATCCCTGACCCACTCTCCCCTCACACAGAGATCCCCCTGTCCACTCTCCCCACTCTCAGAGATCCCTGACCCACTCTCCCAACATTCAGACATCGCTGACCCACTCTCGCCACATTCAGAGACCCAGACCCACTCTCCCCACACCCAGAGATCCCTGACCCACTCTTCCCACACTCAGAGATCCCAACCCCACTCTCCCCACACTCAGAGACCCCTCAGACCCACTCTCCCCACACTCAGAGACCCCTCAGACCCACTCTCCCCACATTCAGAGACACTGACCCACTCTCCACACAGTCAGAGACCCCGACACACTCTCCCCACACTCAGAGACCCCTCAGACCCACTCTCCCCACACTCAGAGTTCCCTGACCCACTCTACCAACACTCAGAGACCCCTCAGACCCACTCTCCCCACATTCAGAGACACTGACCAACTCTCCACACAGTCAGAGACCCCGACACACTCTCCCCACACTCAGAGACCCCTCAGCCCCACTCTCCCCACACTCAGAGTTCCCTGACCCACTCTCCCAACACTCAGAGACCCCTCAGACTCACTCTCCCCACAATCAGGGACCCAGACCCACTCTCCCCACACTCAGAGATACCTGACACCCACTCTCCCCACACTCAGAGGTACCAGACACCCACTCTCCCCACAGTCAGAGATCCCTGACCCACTCTCCCCACACTCAGAGATCCCTGACCCACTCTCCCCACATTGAGAGACCCTGACCCACTCTCCCAACACTCAGAGACCCCTCACACCCACTCTCCCCACACTCAGGGACACAGACCCACTCTCCCCACAGTCAGAGATCCCTGACCCACTCTCGCCACACTCCGAGATCCCAGACCCACTCTCCCCACATTCAGAGACCCGACCCACTCTCCCCACACTCAGAGATCCCAGACCCACTCTCTCCACACTCAGAGATCCCAGATCCACTCTCCCCACAATCAGAGACCCAGACCCACTCTCTCCACACTCAGAGATCCCAGACCCACTCTCACCAAACTCAGAGATCCCTGACCCACTCTCACCACACTCAGAGATCCCAGACCCAGTCTCCCCACATTCATACATCCCTGACCCACTCTCCACACACTCAGAGATCCAGACCCACTCTCCCCACACTCAGAGACCAAGACCCACTCTTCCCACACTCAGAGATCCCTGACCCACTCTCCCCACACTTAGAGATCCCCCTGTCCACTCTCCCCACACTCAGAGATCCCTGACCCACACTCCCCACACTCAGAGATCCCCCTGTCCACTCTCCCCACACTCAGAGCTCCCTGACCCACTCTCCCCTCACACAGAGATCCCCCTGTCCACTCTCCCCACTCTCAGAGATCCCTGACCCACTCTCCCAACATTCAGACATCGCTGACCCACTCTCGCCACATTCAGAGACCCAGACCCACTCTCCCCACACCCAGAGATCCCTGACCCACTCTCCCCAAACTCAGAGATCCCAACCCCACTCTCCCCGCATTCAGACATCGCTGAACCACTCTCCCCACATTCAGAGACACAGACCCACTCTCCACACAGTCAGAGACCCCTCAGACCCACTCTCCCCACACTCAGAGACCCCTCAGACCCACTCTCCCCACATTCAGAGACACTGACCCACTCTCCACACAGTCAGAGACCCCGACACACTCTCCCCACACTCAGAGACCCCTCAGACCCACTCTAGCCACACTCAGAGTTCCCTGACCCACTCTCCCAACACTCAGAGGCCCCTCAGACCCACTCTCCCCACATTCAGAGACACTGACCAACTCTCCACACAGTCAGAGCCCCCGACACACTCTCCCCACACTCAGAGACCCCTCAGCCCCACTCTCCCCACACTCAGAGTTCCCTGACCCACTCTCCCAACACTCAGAGACCCCTCAGACCCACTCTCCCCACACTCAGGGACCCAGACCCACTCTCCCCACACTCAGAGATACCTGACACCCACTCTCCCCACACTCAGAGGTACCTGACACCCACTCTCCCCACAGTCAGAGATCCCTGACCCACTCTCCCCACACTCAGAGATCCCTGACCCACTCTCCCCACATTCAGAGACCCAGACCCACTCTCCCCACACTCAGAGATCCCAGACACACTCTCCCCACACTCAGAGATCCCAACCCCACTCTCCCCACATTCAGACATCGCTGAACCACTCTCCCCACATTCAGAGACACAGACCCACTCTCCACACAGTCAGAGACCCCGACCCACTCTTCCCACACTCAGAGATCCCAACCCCACTCTCCCCACACTCAGAGATCCCTGACCCACTCTCCCCACACTCAGAGACCCCTCAGACCCACTCTCCCCACACCCAGAGATCCCTGACCCACTCTCCCCAAACTCAGAGATCCCAACCCCACTCTCCCCGCATTCAGACATCGCTGAACCACTCTCCCCACATTCAGAGACACAGACCCACTCTCCACACAGTCAGAGACCCCGACCCACTCTCCCCACACTCAGAGACCCCTCAGACCCACTCTCCCCACACCCAGAGATCCCTGACCCACTCTCCCCAAACTCAGAGATCCCAACCCCACTCTCCCCGCATTCAGACATCGCTGAACCACTCTCCCCACATTCAGAGACACAGACCCACTCTCCACACAGTCAGAGACCCCTCAGACCCACTCTCCCCACACTCAGAGACCCCTCAGACCCACTCTCCCCACATTCAGAGACACTGACCCACTCTCCACACAGTCAGAGACCCCGACACACTCTCCCCACACTCAGAGACCCCTCAGACCCACTCTCCCCACACTCAGAGTTCCCTGACCCACTCTCCCAACACTCAGAGGCCCCTCAGACCCACTCTCCCCACATTCAGAGACACTGACCAACTCTCCACACAGTCAGAGCCCCCGACACACTCTCCCCACACTCAGAGACCCCTCAGCCCCACTCTCCCCACACTCAGAGTTCCCTGACCCACTCTCCCAACACTCAGAGACCCCTCAGACCCACTCTCCCCACACTCAGGGACGCAGACCCACTCTCCCCACACTCAGAGATACCTGACACCCACTCTCCCCACACTCAGAGGTACCTGACACCCACTCTCCCCACAGTCAGAGATCCCTGACCCACTCTCCCCACACTCAGAGATCCCTGACCCACTCTCCCCACATTCAGAGACCCAGACCCACTCTCCCCACACTCAGAGATCCCAGACACACTCTCCCCACACTCAGAGATCCCAACCCCACTCTCCCCACATTCAGACATCGCTGAACCACTCTCCCCACATTCAGAGACACAGACCCACTCTCCACACAGTCAGAGACCCCGACCCACTCTCCCCACACTCAGAGACCCCTCAGACCCACTCTCCCCACAATCAGAGACACTGACCCACTCTCCACACAGTCAGAGACCCCGACACACTCTCCCCACACTCAGAGACCCCTCAGACCCACTCTCCCCACACTCAGAGTTCCCTGACCCACTCTCCCAACACTCAGAGACCCCTCAGACCCACTCTCCCCACACTCAGGGACCCAGACCCACTCTCCCCACAGTCAGAGATCCCTGACCCACTCTCGCCACACTCCGAGATCCCAGACCCACTCTCCCCACATTCAGAGACCCGACCCACTCTCCCCACACTCAGAGATCCCAGACCAACTCTCTCCACACTCAGAGATCCCAGATCCACTCTCCCCACAATCAGAGACCCAGACCCACTCTCTCCACACTCAGAGATCCCAGACCCACTCTCACCAAACTCAGAGATCCCAGACCCAGTCTCCCCACATTCAGACATCCCTGACCCACTCTCCACACACTCAGAGATCCAGACCCACTCTCCCCACACTCAGAGACCAAGACCCACTCTTCCCACACTCAGAGATCCCTGACCCACTCTCCCCACACTCAGAGATCCCCCTGTCCACTCTCCCCACACTCAGAGTTCCCTGACCCACTCTCCCCACACTCAGAGATCCTAGACCCACTCTCCCCACATTCAGAGACCCGACCTACTCTCACCACACTCAGAGATCCCAGACCCACTTTCCCCACACTCAGAGATCCCCCTGTCCACTCTCCCCACACTCAGAGATCCCTGACCCACTCTCCCCTCACACAGAGATCCCCCTGTCCACTCTCCCCACTCTCAGAGATCCCTGACCCACTCTCCCCACATTCAGACATCGCTGACCCACTCTCGCCACATTCAGAGACCCAGACCCACTCTCCCCACACCCAGTGATCCCTGACCCACACTCCCCAAACTCAGAGATCCCAACCCCACTCTCCCCACATTCAGACATCGCTGAACCACTCTCCCCACATTCAGAGACACAGACCCACTCTCCACACAGTCAGAGACCACGACCCACTCTTCCCACACTCAGAGATCCCAACCCCACTCTCCCCACATTCAGACATCGCTGAACCACTCTCCCCACATTCAGAGACACAGACCCACTCTCCACACAGTCAGAGACCCCGACCCACTCTTCCCACACTCAGAGATACCTGACACCCACTCTCCCCACACTCAGAGGTACCAGACACCCACTCTCCCCACAGTCAGAGACCCTGACCCACTCTCCCAACACTCAGAGACCCCTCACACCCACTCTCCCCACATTCAGAGACCCGACCCACTCTCCCCACACTCAGAGATCCCAGACCCACTCTCTCCACACTCAGAGATCCCAGATCCACTCTCCCCACAATCAGAGACCCAGACCCACTCTCCCAACACTCAGAGACCCCTCACACCCACTGTCCCCACATTCAGAGACCCGACCCACTCTCCCCACACTCAGAGATCCCAGACCCACTCTCTCCACACTCAGAGATCCCAGATCCACTCTCCCCACAATCAGAGACCCCTCACACCCACTCTCCCCACATTCAGAGACCCGACCCACTCTCCCCACACTCAGAGATCCCAGACCCACTCTCTCCACACTCAGAGATCCCAGATCCACTCTCCCCACAATCAGAGACCCAGACCCACTCTCTCCACACTCAGAGATCCCAGACCCACTCTCACCAAACTCAGAGATCCCAGACCCAGTCTCCCCACATTCAGACATCCCTGACCCACTCTCCACACACTCAGAGATCCAGACCCACTCTCCCCACACTCAGAGACCAAGACCCACTCTTCCCACACTCAGAGATCCCTGACCCACTCTCCCCACACTCAGAGATCCCCCTGTCCACTCTCCCCACACTCAGAGATCCCTGACCCACTCTCCCCTCACACAGAGATCCCCCTGTCCACTCTCCCCACTCTCAGAGATCCCTGACCCACTCTCCCAACATTCAGACATCGCTGACCCACTCTCGCCACATTCAGAGACCCAGACCCACTCTCCCCACACCCAGAGATCCCTGACCCACTCTTCCCACACTCAGAGATCCCAACCCCACTCTCCCCACACTCAGAGACCCCTCAGACCCACTCTCCCCACACTCAGAGACCCCTCAGACCCACTCTCCCCACATTCAGAGACACTGACCCACTCTCCACACAGTCAGAGACCCCGACACACTCTCCCCACACTCAGAGACCCCTCAGACCCACTCTCCCCACACTCAGAGTTCCCTGACCCACTCTACCAACACTCAGAGACCCCTCAGACCCACTCTCCCCACATTCAGAGACACTGACCAACTCTCCACACAGTCAGAGACCCCGACACACTCTCCCCACACTCAGAGACCCCTCAGCCCCACTCTCCCCACACTCAGAGTTCCCTGACCCACTCTCCCAACACTCAGAGACCCCTCAGACTCACTCTCCCCACAATCAGGGACCCAGACCCACTCTCCCCACACTCAGAGATACCTGACACCCACTCTCCCCACACTCAGAGGTACCAGACACCCACTCTCCCCACAGTCAGAGATCCCTGACCCACTCTCCCCACACTCAGAGATCCCTGACCCACTCTCCCCACATTGAGAGACCCTGACCCACTCTCCCAACACTCAGAGACCCCTCACACCCACTCTCCCCACACTCAGGGACACAGACCCACTCTCCCCACAGTCAGAGATCCCTGACCCACTCTCGCCACACTCCGAGATCCCAGACCCACTCTCCCCACATTCAGAGACCCGACCCACTCTCCCCACACTCAGAGATCCCAGACCCACTCTCTCCACACTCAGAGATCCCAGATCCACTCTCCCCACAATCAGAGACCCAGACCCACTCTCTCCACACTCAGAGATCCCAGACCCACTCTCACCAAACTCAGAGATCCCTGACCCACTCTCACCACACTCAGAGATCCCAGACCCAGTCTCCCCACATTCATACATCCCTGACCCACTCTCCACACACTCAGAGATCCAGACCCACTCTCCCCACACTCAGAGACCAAGACCCACTCTTCCCACACTCAGAGATCCCTGACCCACTCTCCCCACACTTAGAGATCCCCCTGTCCACTCTCCCCACACTCAGAGATCCCTGACCCACACTCCCCACACTCAGAGATCCCCCTGTCCACTCTCCCCACACTCAGAGCTCCCTGACCCACTCTCCCCTCACACAGAGATCCCCCTGTCCACTCTCCCCACTCTCAGAGATCCCTGACCCACTCTCCCAACATTCAGACATCGCTGACCCACTCTCGCCACATTCAGAGACCCAGACCCACTCTCCCCACACCCAGAGATCCCTGACCCACTCTCCCCAAACTCAGAGATCCCAACCCCACTCTCCCCGCATTCAGACATCGCTGAACCACTCTCCCCACATTCAGAGACACAGACCCACTCTCCACACAGTCAGAGACCCCTCAGACCCACTCTCCCCACACTCAGAGACCCCTCAGACCCACTCTCCCCACATTCAGAGACACTGACCCACTCTCCACACAGTCAGAGACCCCGACACACTCTCCCCACACTCAGAGACCCCTCAGACCCACTCTAGCCACACTCAGAGTTCCCTGACCCACTCTCCCAACACTCAGAGGCCCCTCAGACCCACTCTCCCCACATTCAGAGACACTGACCAACTCTCCACACAGTCAGAGCCCCCGACACACTCTCCCCACACTCAGAGACCCCTCAGCCCCACTCTCCCCACACTCAGAGTTCCCTGACCCACTCTCCCAACACTCAGAGACCCCTCAGACCCACTCTCCCCACACTCAGGGACCCAGACCCACTCTCCCCACACTCAGAGATACCTGACACCCACTCTCCCCCACACTCAGAGGTACCTGACACCCACTCTCCCCACAGTCAGAGATCCCTGACCCACTCTCCCCACACTCAGAGATCCCTGACCCACTCTCCCCACATTCAGAGACCCAGACCCACTCTCCCCACACTCAGAGATCCCAGACACACTCTCCCCACACTCAGAGATCCCAACCCCACTCTCCCCACATTCAGACATCGCTGAACCACTCTCCCCACATTCAGAGACACAGACCCACTCTCCACACAGTCAGAGACCCCGACCCACTCTTCCCACACTCAGAGATCCCAACCCCACTCTCCCCACACTCAGAGATCCCTGACCCACTCTCCCCACACTCAGAGACCCCTCAGACCCACTCTCCCCACACCCAGAGATCCCTGACCCACTCTCCCCAAACTCAGAGATCCCAACCCCACTCTCCCCGCATTCAGACATCGCTGAACCACTCTCCCCACATTCAGAGACACAGACCCACTCTCCACACAGTCAGAGACCCCGACCCACTCTCCCCACACTCAGAGACCCCTCAGACCCACTCTCCCCACACCCAGAGATCCCTGACCCACTCTCCCCAAACTCAGAGATCCCAACCCCACTCTCCCCGCATTCAGACATCGCTGAACCACTCTCCCCACATTCAGAGACACAGACCCACTCTCCACACAGTCAGAGACCCCTCAGACCCACTCTCCCCACACTCAGAGACCCCTCAGACCCACTCTCCCCACATTCAGAGACACTGACCCACTCTCCACACAGTCAGAGACCCCGACACACTCTCCCCACACTCAGAGACCCCTCAGACCCACTCTCCCCACACTCAGAGTTCCCTGACCCACTCTCCCAACACTCAGAGGCCCCTCAGACCCACTCTCCCCACATTCAGAGACACTGACCAACTCTCCACACAGTCAGAGCCCCCGACACACTCTCCCCACACTCAGAGACCCCTCAGCCCCACTCTCCCCACACTCAGAGTTCCCTGACCCACTCTCCCAACACTCAGAGACCCCTCAGACCCACTCTCCCCACACTCAGGGACGCAGACCCACTCTCCCCACACTCAGAGATACCTGACACCCACTCTCCCCACACTCAGAGGTACCTGACACCCACTCTCCCCACAGTCAGAGATCCCTGACCCACTCTCACACTCAGAGATCCCTGACCCACTCTCCCCACATTCAGAGACCCAGACCCACTCTCCCCACACTCAGAGATCCCAGACACACTCTCCCCACACTCAGAGATCCCAACCCCACTCTCCCCACATTCAGACATCGCTGAACCACTCTCCCCACATTCAGAGACACAGACCCACTCTCCACACAGTCAGAGACCCCGACCCACTCTCCCCACACTCAGAGACCCCTCAGACCCACTCTCCCCACAATCAGAGACACTGACCCACTCTCCACACAGTCAGAGACCCCGACACACTCTCCCCACACTCAGAGACCCCTCAGACCCACTCTCCCCACACTCAGAGTTCCCTGACCCACTCTCCCAACACTCAGAGACCCCTCAGACCCACTCTCCCCACACTCAGGGACCCAGACCCACTCTCCCCACAGTCAGAGATCCCTGACCCACTCTCGCCACACTCCGAGATCCCAGACCCACTCTCCCCACATTCAGAGACCCGACCCACTCTCCCCACACTCAGAGATCCCAGACCAACTCTCTCCACACTCAGAGATCCCAGATCCACTCTCCCCACAATCAGAGACCCAGACCCACTCTCTCCACACTCAGAGATCCCAGACCCACTCTCACCAAACTCAGAGATCCCAGACCCAGTCTCCCCACATTCAGACATCCCTGACCCACTCTCCACACACTCAGAGATCCAGACCCACTCTCCCCACACTCAGAGACCAAGACCCACTCTTCCCACACTCAGAGATCCCTGACCCACTCTCCCCACACTCAGAGATCCCCCTGTCCACTCTCCCCACACTCAGAGTTCCCTGACCCACTCTCCCCACACTCAGAGATCCTAGACCCACTCTCCCCACATTCAGAGACCCGACCTACTCTCACCACACTCAGAGATCCCAGACCCACTTTCCCCACACTCAGAGATCCCCCTGTCCACTCTCCCCACACTCAGAGATCCCTGACCCACTCTCCCCTCACACAGAGATCCCCCTGTCCACTCTCCCCACTCTCAGAGATCCCTGACCCACTCTCCCCACATTCAGACATCGCTGACCCACTCTCGCCACATTCAGAGACCCAGACCCACTCTCCCCACACCCAGAGATCCCTGACCCACACTCCCCAAACTCAGAGATCCCAACCCCACTCTCCCCACATTCAGACATCGCTGAACCACTCTCCCCACATTCAGAGACACAGACCCACTCTCCACACAGTCAGAGACCACGACCCACTCTTCCCACACTCAGAGATCCCAACCCCACTCTCCCCACATTCAGACATCGCTGAACCACTCTCCCCACATTCAGAGACACAGACCCACTCTCCACACAGTCAGAGACCCCGACCCACTCTTCCCACACTCAGAGATCCCAACCCCACTCTCCCCACACTCAGAGACCCCTCAGACCCACTCTCCCCACATTCAGAGACACTGACCCACTCTCCACACAGTCAGAGACCCCGACACACTCTCCCCACACTCAGAGACCCCTCAGACCCACTCTCCCCACACTCAGAGTTCCCTGACCCACTCTACCAACACTCAGAGACCCCTCAGACCCACTCTCCCCACATTCAGAGACACTGACCAACTCTCCACACAGTCAGAGACCCCGACACACTCTCCCCACACTCAGAGACCCCTCAGCCCCACTCTCCCCACACTCAGAGTTCCCTGACCCACTCTCCCAACACTCAGAGACCCCTCAGACCCACTCTCCCCACAATCAGGGACCCAGACCCACTCTCCCCACACTCAGAGATACCTGACACCCACTCTCCCCACACTCAGAGGTACCAGACACCCACTCTCCCCACAGTCAGAGATCCCTGACCCACTCTCCCCACACTCAGAGATCCCTGACCCACTCTCCCCACACTCAGGGACACAGACCCACTCTCCCCACAGTCAGAGATCCCTGACCCACTCTCGCCACACTCCGAGATCCCAGACCCACTCTCCCCACATTCAGAGACCCGACCCACTCTACCCACACTCAGAGATCCCAGACCCACTCTCTCCACACTCAGAGATCCCAGTTCCACTCTCCCCACAATCAGAGACCCAGACCCACTCTCTCCACACTCAGAGATCCCTGACCCACTCTCACCACACTCAGAGATCCCAGACCCAGTCTCCCCACATTCAGACATCCCTGACCCACTCTCCACACACTCAGAGATCCAGACCCAATCTCCCCACACTCAGAGACCAAGACCCACTCTTCCCACACTCAGAGATCCCTGACCCACTCTCCCCACACTTAGAGATCCCCCTGTCCACTCTCCCCACACTCAGAGATCCCTGACCCACTCTCCCCACACTCAGAGATCCCCCTGTCCACTCTCCCCACACTCAGAGCTCCCTGACCCACTCTCCCCTCACACAGAGATCCCCCTGTCCACTCTCCCCACACTCAGAGATCCCTGACCCACTCTCCCCACACACAGAGACCCCTCACACCCACTCTCCCCACATTCAGAGACCCGACCCACTCTCCCCACACTCAGAGATCCCAGACCCACTCTCTCCACACTCAGAGACCCTGACCCACTCTCCCAACACTCAGAGACCCCTCACACCCACTCTCCCCACATTCAGAGACCCGACCCACTCTCCCCACACTCAGAGATCCCAGACCCACTCTCTCCACACTCAGAGATCCCAGATCCACTCTCCCCACAATCAGAGACCCAGACCCACTCTCCCCACACTCTGAGTTCCCTGACCCACTCTACCAACACTCAGAGACCCCTCAGACCCACTCTCCCCACATTCAGAGACACTGACCAACTCTCCACACAGTCAGAGACCCCGACACACTCTCCCCACACTCAGAGACCCCTCAGCCCTACTCTCCCCACACTCAGAGTTCCCTGACACACTCTCCCAACACTCAGAGACCCCTCAGACCCACTCTCCCCACAATCAGGGACCCAGACCCACTCTCCCCACACTCAGAGATACCTGACACCCACTCTCCCCACACTCAGAGGTACCAGACACCCACTCTCCCCACAGTCAGAGATCCCTGACCCACTCTCCCCACACTCAGAGATCCCTGACCCACTCTCCCCACATTCAGAGACCCTGACCCACTCTCCCAACACTCAGAGACCCCTCACACCCACTCTCCCCACATTCAGAGACCCGACCCACTCTCCCCACACTCAGAGATCCCAGACCCACTCTCTCCACACTCAGAGATCCCAGATCCACTCTCCCCACAATCAGAGACCCAGACCCACTCTCTCCACACTCAGAGATCCCAGACCCACTCTCACCAAACTCAGAGATCCCTGACCCACTCTCACCACACTCAGAGATCCCAGACCCAGTCTCCCCACATTCAGACATCCCTGACCCACTCTCCACACACTCAGAGATCCAGACCCACTCTCCCCACACTCAGAGACCAAGACCCACTCTTCCCACACTCAGAGATCCCTGACCCACTCTCCCCACACTCAGAGATCCCCCTGTCCACTCTCCCCACACTCAGAGATCCCTGACCCACTCTCCCCACACTCAGAGATCCCCCGGTCCACTCTCCCCACACTCAGAGATCCCTGACCCACTCTCCCCTCACACAGAGATCCCCCTGTCCACTCTCCCCACTCTCAGAGTTCCCTGACCCACTCTCCCAACATTCAGACATCGCGGACCCACTCTCGCCACATTCAGAGACCCAGACCCACTCTCCCCACACCCAGAGATCCCTGACCCACTCTCCCCAAACTCAGAGATCCCAACCCCACTCTCCCCACATTCAGACATCGCTGAACCACTCTCCCCACATTCAGAGACACAGACCCACTCTCCACACAGTCAGAGACCCCGACCCACTCTTCCCACACTCAGAGATCCCAACCCCACTCTCCCCACACTCAGAGACCCCTCAGACCCACTCTCCCCACATTCAGAGACACTGACCCACTCTCCACACAGTCAGAGACCCCGACACACTCTCCCCACACTCAGAGACCCCTCAGACCCACTCTCCCCACACTCAGAGTTCCCTGACCCACTCTCCCAACACTCAGAGGCCCCTCAGACCCACTCTCCCCACATTCAGAGACACTGACCAACTCTCCACACAGTCAGAGACCCCGACACACTCTCCCCACACTCAGAGACCCCTCAGCCCCAATCTCCCCACACTCAGAGTTCCCTGACCCACTCTCCCAACACTCAGAGACCCCTCAGACCCACTCTCCCCACACTCAGGGACCCAGACCCACTCTCCCCACACTCAGAGATACCTGACACCCACTCTCCCCACACTCAGAGGTACCTGACACCCACTCTCCCCACAGTCAGAGATCCCTGACCCACTCTCCCCACACTCAGAGATCCCTGACCCACTCTCCCCACATTCAGAGACCCAGACCCACTCTCCCCACACTCAGAGATCCCTCAGACCCACTCTCCCCATGCTCAGAGACCCAGACCCACTCTCCCCACACACAGAGATCCCTGACCCACTCTCCCCACACTCAGAGATCCCAGACCCACTCTCCCCACACTCAGTGATCCCCCTGTCCACTCTCCCCACACTCAGAGATCCCTGACCCACTCTCCCCACACTCTGAGATCGCCCTGTCCACTCTCCCCACAGTCAGAGATCCCTGACCCACTCTCGCCACACTCCGAGATCCCAGACCCACTCTCCCCACATTCAGAGACCCGACCCACTCTCCCCACACTCAGAGATCCCAGACCCACTCTCTCCGCACTCAGAGATCCCAGATCCACTCTCCCCACAATCAGAGACCCAGACCCACTCTCTCCACACTCAGAGATCCCAAACCCACTCTCACCAAACTCAGAGATCCCTGACCCAATCTCACCACACTCAGAGATCCCAGACCCTGTCTCCCCACATTCAGACATCCCTGACCCACTCTCCCCACATTCAGAGACCCAACCTACTCTCCACACACTCAGAGATCCCTGACCCACACTTCCCACACTCAGAGATCCCTGACCCACTCTCCCCACACTCAGAGATCCCCCTGTCCACTCTCCCCACACTCAGAGATCCCTGACCCACTCTCCCCACACTCAGAGATCCCCCTGTCCACTCTCCCCACACTCAGAGATCCCTGACCCACTCTCCCCTCACACAGAGATCCCCCTGTCCTCTCTCCCCACTCTCAGAGTTCCCTGACACACTCTCCCCACATTCAGACATCGCTGACCCACTCTCCCCACATTCAGAGACCCAGACCCACTTTCCCCAGACCCAGAGATCCCTGACACACTCTCCCCACACTCAGAGATCCCTCAGACCCACTCCCCCCACACTCAGAGATCCCTGACACGAACTCTCCCCACACTCAGAGATCCCTCAGACCCACTCTCCCCACACAGAGAGATCTCCCTGTCCACTCTCCCCACACTCAGAGATCCCTCAGACCCACTCTCCCCACATTCAGAGATCGCTCACACCAATTCTCCCCACACACAGAGATCCCTGACCCACTCTCCCCACAGTCAGAGATCCCAGACCCACACTCCCCACATTCAGAGACCCGACCTACTCTCTCCACACTCAGAGATCCCAGACCCACTTTCCCCACACTCAGTGATCCCCCTGTCCACTCTCCCCACACTCAGAGATACTGACCCACTTTCCCCACACTCAGTGATCCCCCTGTCCACTCTCCCCACACTCAGAGATCCCTGACCCACTCTCCCTACACTCTGAGATCCCCCTGTCCACTCTCCCCACACTCAGAGATACTGACCCACTCTCTCCACACTCAGAGATGCCTCAGACCCACTCTCACCACACTCTAAGATCCCTGACACACTCTCCCCACACTCAGAGATCCCAGAGCTATACTCTCCACACTCAGAGATCCCTCAGACCCACTCTCACCACACTCTAAGATCCCTGACCCACTCTCCCAACACTCAGAGACCCCTCAGACCCACTCTCCCCACATTCAGAGACACTGACCAACTCTCCACACAGTCAGAGACCCCGACACACTCTCCCCACACTCAGAGACCCCTCAGCCCCACTCTCCCCACACTCAGAGTTCCCTGACCCACTCTCCCAACACTCAGAGACCCCTCAGACCCACTCTCCCCACAATCAGGGACCCAGACCCACTCTCCCCACACTCAGAGATACCTGACACCCACTCTCCCCACACTCAGAGGTACCAGACACCCACTCTCCCCACAGTCAGAGATCCCTGACCCACTCTCCCCAGACCCAGAGATCCCTGACACACTCTCCCCACACTCAGAGATCCCTCAGACCCACTCCCCCCACACTCAGAGATCCCTGACACGAACTCTCCCCACACTCAGAGATCCCTCAGACCCACTCTCCCCACACAGAGAGATCTCCCTGTCCACTCTCCCCACACTCAGAGATCCCTCAGACCCACTCTCCCCACATTCAGAGATCGCTCACACCAATTCTCCCCACACACAGAGATCCCTGACCCACTCTCCCCACAGTCAGAGATCCCAGACCCACACTCCCCACATTCAGAGACCCAACCTACTCTCCCCACACTCAGAGATCCCAGACCCACTTTCCCCACACTCAGTGATCCCCCTGTCCACTCTCCCCACACTCAGAGATACTGACCCACTCTCCCCACACTCAGAGACCCCTCAGACACACTCTCCCAACACTCAGAGATCCAAGACCCACTCTCTCCACACTCAGAGATCCCTCAGACCCACTCTCACCACACTCTAAGATCCCTGACACACTCTCCCCACACTCAGAGATCCCAGACCTATACTCTCCACACTCAGAGATCCCTCAGACCCACTCTCACCACACTCTAAGATCCCTGACCCACTCTCCCAACACTCAGAGACCCCTCAGACCCACTCTCCCCACATTCAGAGACACTGACCAACTCTCCACACAGTCAGAGACCCCGACACACTCTCCCCACACTCAGAGACCCCTCAGCCCCACTCTCCCCACACTCAGAGTTCCCTGACCCACTCTCCCAACACTCAGAGACCCCTCAGACCCACTCTCCCCACAATCAGGGACCCAGACCCACTCTCCCCACACTCAGAGATACCTGACACCCACTCTCCCCACACTCAGAGGTACCAGACACCCACTCTCCCCACAGTCAGAGATCCCTGACCCACTCTCCCCACACTCAGAGATCCCTGACCCACTCTCCCCACATTCAGAGACCCTGACCCACTCTCCCCACACTCAGAGAGCCTGACCCACTCTCCCCACATTCAGAGACCCTGACCCACTCTCCCAACACTCAGAGACCCCTCACACCCACTCTCCCCACATTCAGAGACCCGACCCACTCTCCCCACACTCAGAGATCCCAGACCAACTCTCTCCACACTCAGAGATCCCAGATCCACTCTCCCCACAATCAGAGACCCAGACCCACTCTCCCCACACTCAGAGTTCCCTGACCCACTCTACCAACACTCAGAGACCCCTCAGACCCACTCTCCCCACATTCAGAGACACTGACCAACTCTCCACACAGTCAGAGACCCCGACACACTCTCCCCACACTCAGAGACCCCTCAGCCCCACTCTCCCCACACTCAGAGTTCCCTGACCCACTCTCCCAACACTCAGAGACCCCTCAGACCCACTCTCCCCACAATCAGGGACCCAGACCCACTCTCCCCACACTCAGAGATACCTGACACCCACTCTCCCCACACTCAGAGGTACCAGACACCCACTCTCCCCACAGTCAGAGACCCTGACCCACTCTCCCAACACTCAGAGACCCCTCACACCCACTCTCCCCACATTCAGAGACCCGACCCACTCTCCCCACACTCAGAGATCCCAGACCCACTCTCTCCACACTCAGAGATCCCAGATCCACTCTCCCCACAATCAGAGACCCAGACCCACTCTCCCAACACTCAGAGACCCCTCACACCCACTGTCCCCACATTCAGAGACCCGACCCACTCTCCCCACACTCAGAGATCCCAGACCCACTCTCTCCACACTCAGAGATCCCAGATCCACTCTCCCCACAATCAGAGACCCAGACCCACTCTCTCCACACTCAGAGATCCCAGACCCACTCTCACCAAACTCAGAGATCCCTGACCCACTCTCACCACACTCAGAGATCCCAGACCCAGTCTCCCCACATTCAGACATCCCTGACCCACTCTCCACACACTCAGAGATCCAGACCCACTCTCCCCACACTCAGAGACCAAGACCCACTCTTCCCACACTCAGAGATCCCTGACCCACTCTCCCCACACTCAGAGATCCCCCTGTCCACTCTCCCCACACTCAGAGATCCCTGACCCACTCTCCCCACACTCAGAGATCCCTGACCCACTCTCCCCTCACACAGAGATCCCCCTGTCCACTCTCCCCACTCTCAGAGATCCCTGACCCACTCTCCCAACATTCAGACATCGCTGACCCACTCTCGCCACATTCAGAGACCCAGACCCACTCTCCCCACACCCAGAGATCCCTGACCCACTCTCCCCAAACTCAGAGATCCCAACCCCACTCTCCCCACATTCAGACATCGCTGAACCACTCTCCCCACATTCAGAGACACAGACCCACTCTCCACACAGTCAGAGACCCCGACCCACTCTTCCCACACTCAGAGATCCCAACCCCACTCTCCCCACACTCAGAGACCCCTCAGACCCACTCTCCCCACATTCAGAGACACTGACCCACTCTCCACACAGTCAGAGACCCCGACACACTCTCCCCACACTCAGAGACCCCTCAGACCCACTCTCCCCACACTCAGAGTTCCCTGACCCACTCTCCCAACACTCAGAGGCCCCTCAGACCCACTCTCCCCACATTCAGAGACACTGACCAACTCTCCACACAGTCAGAGACCCCGACACACTCTCCCCACACTCAGAGACCCCTCAGCCCCAATCTCCCCACACTCAGAGTTCCCTGACCCACTCTCCCAACACTCAGAGACCCCTCAGACCCACTCTCCCCACACTCAGGGACCCAGAACCACTCTCCCCACACTCAGAGATACCTGACACCCACTCTCCCCACACTCAGAGGTACCTGACACCCACTCTCCCCACAGTCAGAGATCCCAGACCCACTCTCCCCACATTCAGAGACCCAGACCCACTCTCCCCACACACAGAGATCCCTCAGACCCACTCTCCCCATGCTCAGAGACCCAGACCCACTCTCCCCACACACAGAGATCCCTGACCCACTCTCCCCACACTCAGAGATCCCAGACCCACTCTCCCCACACTCAGTGATCCCCCTGTCCACTCTCCCCACACTCAGAGATCCCTGACCCACTCTCCCCACACTCTGAGATCCCCCTGTCCACTCTCCCCACAGTCAGAGATCCCTGACCCACTCTCGCCACACTCCGAGATCCCACACCCACTCTCCCCACATTCAGAGACCCGACCCACTCTCCCCACACTCAGAGATCCCAGACCCACTCTCTCCGCACTCAGAGATCCCAGATCCACTCTCCCCACAATCAGAGACCCAGACCCACTCTCTCCACACTCAGAGATCCCAGACCCACTCTCACCAAACTCAGAGATCCCTGACCCAATCTCACCACACTCAGAGATCCCAGACCCTGTCTCCCCACATTCAGAGACCCGACCTACTCTCCACACACTCAGAGATCCCTGACCCACTTTCCCCACATTCAGACATCCCTGACCCACTCTCCCCACATTCAGAGACCCGACCTACTCTCCACACACTCAGAGATCCCTGACCCACTCTCCCCACATTCAGAGACCCGACCTACTCTCCACACACTCAGAGATCCCTGACCCACTCTCCCCACATTCAGACATCCCTGACCCACTCTCCCCACATTCAGAGACCCGACCTACTCTCCACACACTCAGAGATCCCTGACCCACTCTCCCCACATTCAGAGACCCGACCTACTCTCCACACACTCAGAGATCCCTGACCCACTCTCCCCACATTCAGACATCCCTGACCCACTCTCCCCACACTCAGAGATCCAGACCCACTCTCCCCACACTCAGAGACCAAGACCCACACTTACCACACTCAGAGATCCCTGACCCACTCTCCCCACACTCAGAGATCCCCCTGTCCACTCTCCCCACACTCAGAGATCCCCCTGTCCACTCTCCCCACACTCAGAGATCCCTGACCCACTCTCCCCACACTCAGAGATCCCCCTGTCCACTCTCCCCACACTCAGAGATCCCTGACCCACTCTCCCCTCACACAGAGATCCCCCTGTCCACTCTCCCCACTCTCAGAGTTCCCTGACCCACTCTCCCCACATTCAGACATCGCTGACCCACTCTCCCCACATTCAGAGACCCAGACCCACTCTCCCCAGACCCAGAGATCCCTGACACACTCTCCCCACACACAGAGATCCCTCAGACCCACTCCCCCCACACTCAGAGATCCCTGACACGAACTCTCCCCACACTCAGAGATCCCTCAGACCCACTCTCCCCACACAGAGAGATCTCCCTGTCCACTCTCCCCACACTCAGAGAACCCTCAGACCCACTCTCCCCACATTCAGAGATCGCTCACACCCATTCTCCCCACACACAGAGATCCCTGACCCACTCTCCCCACAGTCAGAGATCCCAGACCCACACTCCCCACATTCAGAGACCCGACCTACTCTCCCCACACTCAGAGATCCCAGACCCACTTTCCCCACACTCAGTGATCCCCCTGTCCACTCTCCCCACACTCAGAGATCCCTGACCCACTCTCCCTACACTCTGAGATCCCCCTGTCCACTCTCCCCACACTCAGAGATACTGACCCACTCTCTCCACACTCAGAGATCCCTCAGACCCACTCTCACCACACTCTAAGATCCCTGACACACTCTCCCCACACTCAGAGATCCCAGACCTATACTCTCCACACTCAGAGATCCCTCAGACCCACTCTCACCACACTCTAAGATCCCTGACCCACTCTCCCAACACTCAGAGACCCCTCAGACCCACTCTCCCCACATTCAGAGACACTGACCAACTCTCCACACAGTCAGAGACCCCGACACACTCTCCCCACACTCAGAGACCCCTCAGCCCCACTCTCCCCACACTCAGAGTTCCCTGACCCACTCTCCCAACACTCAGAGACCCCTCAGACCCACTCTCCCCACAATCAGGGACCCAGACCCACTCTCCCCACACTCAGAGATACCTGACACCCACTCTCCCCACACTCAGAGGTACCAGACACCCACTCTCCCCACAGTCAGAGATCCCTGACCCACTCTCCCCAGACCCAGAGATCCCTGACACACTCTCCCCACACTCAGAGATCCCTCAGACCCACTCCCCCCACACTCAGAGATCCCTGACACGAACTCTCCCCACACTCAGAGATCCCTCAGACCCACTCTCCCCACACAGAGAGATCTCCCTGTCCACTCTCCCCACACTCAGAGATCCCTCAGACCCACTCTCCCCACATTCAGAGATCGCTCACACCAATTCTCCCCACACACAGAGATCCCTGACCCACTCTCCCCACAGTCAGAGATCCCAGACCCACACTCCCCACATTCAGAGACCCGACCTACTCTCCCCACACTCAGAGATCCCAGACCCACTTTCCCCACACTCAGTGATCCCCCTGTCCACTCTCCCCACACTCAGAGATCCCTGACCCACTCTCCCTACACTCTGAGATCCCCCTGTCCACTCTCCCCACACTCAGAGATACTGACCCACTCTCTCCACACTCAGAGATCCCTCAGACCCACTCTCACCACACTCTAAGATCCCTGACACACTCTCCCCACACTCAGAGATCCCAGACCTATACTCTCCACACTCAGAGATCCCTCAGACCCACTCTCACCACACTCTAAGATCCCTGACCCACTCTCCCAACACTCAGAGACCCCTCAGACCCACTCTCCCCACATTCAGAGACACTGACCAACTCTCCACACAGTCAGAGACCCCGACACACTCTCCCCACACTCAGAGACCCCTCAGCCCCACTCTCCCCACACTCAGAGTTCCCTGACCCACTCTCCCAACACTCAGAGACCCCTCAGACCCACTCTCCCCACAATCAGGGACCCAGACCCACTCTCCCCACACTCAGAGATACCTGACACCCACTCTCCCCACACTCAGAGGTACCAGACACCCACTCTCCCCACAGTCAGAGATCCCTGACCCACTCTCCCCAGACCCAGAGATCCCTGACACACTCTCCCCACACTCAGAGATCCCTCAGACCCACTCCCCCCACACTCAGAGATCCCTGACACGAACTCTCCCCACACTCAGAGATCCCTCAGACCCACTCTCCCCACACAGAGAGATCTCCCTGTCCACTCTCCCCACACTCAGAGATCCCTCAGACCCACTCTCCCCACATTCAGAGATCGCTCACACCAATTCTCCCCACACACAGAGATCCCTGACCCACTCTCCCCACAGTCAGAGATCCCAGACCCACTCTCCCCACATTCAGAGATCGCTCACACCCACTCTCCCCACACACAGAGATCCCTGACCCACTCTCCCCACATTCAGAGACACTGACCAACTCTCCACACAGTCAGAGACCCCGACACACTCTCCCCACACTCAGAGACCCCTCAGCCCCACTCTCCCCACACTCAGAGTTCCCTGACCCACTCTCCCAACACTCAGAGACCCCTCAGACCCACTCTCCCCACAATCAGGGACCCAGACCCACTCTCCCCACACTCAGAGATACCTGACACCCACTCTCCCCACACTCAGAGGTACCAGACACCCACTCTCCCCACAGTCAGAGACCCTGACCCACTCTCCCAACACTCAGAGACCCCTCACACCCACTCTCCCCACATTCAGAGACCCGACCCACTCTCCCCACACTCAGAGATCCCAGACCCACTCTCTCCACACTCAGAGATCCCAGATCCACTCTCCCCACAATCAGAGACCCAGACCCACTCTCCCAACACTCAGAGACCCCTCACACCCACTGTCCCCACATTCAGAGACCCGACCCACTCTCCCCACACTCAGAGATCCCAGACCCACTCTCTCCACACTCAGAGATCCCAGATCCACTCTCCCCACAATCAGAGACCCAGACCCACTCTCTCCACACTCAGAGATCCCAGACCCACTCTCACCAAACTCAGAGATCCCTGACCCACTCTCACCACACTCAGAGATCCCAGACCCAGTCTCCCCACATTCAGACATCCCTGACCCACTCTCCACACACTCAGAGATCCAGACCCACTCTCCCCACACTCAGAGACCAAGACCCACTCTTCCCACACTCAGAGATCCCTGACCCACTCTCCCCACACTCAGAGATCCCCCTGTCCACTCTCCCCACACTCAGAGATCCCTGACCCACTCTCCCCACACTCAGAGATCCCTGACCCACTCTCCCCTCACACAGAGATCCCCCTGTCCACTCTCCCCACTCTCAGAGATCCCTGACCCACTCTCCCAACATTCAGACATCGCTGACCCACTCTCGCCACATTCAGAGACCCAGACCCACTCTCCCCACACCCAGAGATCCCTGACCCACTCTCCCCAAACTCAGAGATCCCAACCCCACTCTCCCCACATTCAGACATCGCTGAACCACTCTCCCCACATTCAGAGACACAGACCCACTCTCCACACAGTCAGAGACCCCGACCCACTCTTCCCACACTCAGAGATCCCAACCCCACTCTCCCCACACTCAGAGACCCCTCAGACCCACTCTCCCCACATTCAGAGACACTGACCCACTCTCCACACAGTCAGAGACCCCGACACACTCTCCCCACACTCAGAGACCCCTCAGACCCACTCTCCCCACACTCAGAGTTCCCTGACCCACTCTCCCAACACTGAGAGGCCCCTCAGACCCACTCTCCCCACATTCAGAGACACTGACCAACTCTCCACACAGTCAGAGACCCCGACACACTCTCCCCACACTCAGAGACCCCTCAGCCCCAATCTCCCCACACTCAGAGTTCCCTGACCCACTCTCCCAACACTCAGAGACCCCTCAGACCCACTCTCCCCACACTCAGGGACCCAGAACCACTCTCCCCACACTCAGAGATACCTGACACCCACTCTCCCCACACTCAGAGGTACCTGACACCCACTCTCCCCACAGTCAGAGATCCCAGACCCACTCTCCCCACATTCAGAGACCCAGACCCACTCTCCCCACACACAGAGATCCCTCAGACCCACTCTCCCCATGCTCAGAGACCCAGACCCACTCTCCCCACACACAGAGATCCCTGACCCACTCTCCCCACACTCAGAGATCCCAGACCCACTCTCCCCACACTCAGTGATCCCCCTGTCCACTCTCCCCACACTCAGAGATCCCTGACCCACTCTCCCCACACTCTGAGATCCCCCTGTCCACTCTCCCCACAGTCAGAGATCCCTGACCCACTCTCGCCACACTCCGAGATCCCACACCCACTCTCCCCACATTCAGAGACCCGACCCACTCTCCCCACACTCAGAGATCCCAGACCCACTCTCTCCGCACTCAGAGATCCCAGATCCACTCTCCCCACAATCAGAGACCCAGACCCACTCTCTCCACACTCAGAGATCCCAGACCCACTCTCACCAAACTCAGAGATCCCTGACCCAATCTCACCACACTCAGAGATCCCAGACCCTGTCTCCCCACATTCAGAGACCCGACCTACTCTCCACACACTCAGAGATCCCTGACCCACTTTCCCCACATTCAGACATCCCTGACCCACTCTACCCACATTCAGAGACCCGACCTACTCTCCACACACTCAGAGATCCCTGACCCACTCTCCCCACATTCAGAGACCCGACCTACTCTCCACACACTCAGAGATCCCTGACCCACTCTCCCCACATTCAGACATCCCTGACCCACTCTCCCCACATTCAGAGACCCGACCTACTCTCCACACACTCAGAGATCCCTGACCCACTCTCCCCACATTCAGAGACCCGACCTACTCTCCACACACTCAGAGATCCCTGACCCACTCTCCCCACATTCAGACATCCCTGACCCACTCTCCCCACACTCAGAGATCCAGACCCACTCTCCCCACACTCAGAGACCAAGACCCACACTTACCACACTCAGAGATCCCTGACCCACTCTCCCCACACTCAGAGATCCCCCTGTCCACTCTCCCCACACTCAGAGATCCCTGACCCACTCTCCCCACACTCAGAGATCCCCCTGTCCACTCTCCCCACACTCAGAGATCCCTGACCCACTCTCCCCTCACACAGAGATCCCCCTGTCCACTCTCCCCACTCTCAGAGTTCCCTGACCCACTCTCCCCACATTCAGACATCGCTGACCCACTCTCCCCACATTCAGAGACCCAGACCCACTCTCCCCAGACCCAGAGATCCCTGACACACTCTCCCCACACACAGAGATCCCTCAGACCCACTCCCCCCACACTCAGAGATCCCTGACACGAACTCTCCCCACACTCAGAGATCCCTCAGACCCACTCTCCCCACACAGAGAGATCTCCCTGTCCACTCTCCCCACACTCAGAGAACCCTCAGACCCACTCTCCCCACATTCAGAGATCGCTCACACCCATTCTCCCCACACACAGAGATCCCTGACCCACTCTCCCCACAGTCAGAGATCCCAGACCCACACTCCCCACATTCAGAGACCCGACCTACTCTCCCCACACTCAGAGATCCCAGACCCACTTTCCCCACACTCAGTGATCCCCCTGTCCACTCTCCCCACACTCAGAGATCCCTGACCCACTCTCCCTACACTCTGAGATCCCCCTGTCCACTCTCCCCACACTCAGAGATACTGACCCACTCTCTCCACACTCAGAGATCCCTCAGACCCACTCTCACCACACTCTAAGATCCCTGACACACTCTCCCCACACTCAGAGATCCCAGACCTATACTCTCCACACTCAGAGATCCCTCAGACCCACTCTCACCACACTCTAAGATCCCTGACCCACTCTCCCAACACTCAGAGACCCCTCAGACCCACTCTCCCCACATTCAGAGACACTGACCAACTCTCCACACAGTCAGAGACCCCGACACACTCTCCCCACACTCAGAGACCCCTCAGCCCCACTCTCCCCACACTCAGAGTTCCCTGACCCACTCTCCCAACACTCAGAGACCCCTCAGACCCACTCTCCCCACAATCAGGGACCCAGACCCACTCTCCCCACACTCAGAGATACCTGACACCCACTCTCCCCACACTCAGAGGTACCAGACACCCACTCTCCCCACAGTCAGAGATCCCTGACCCACTCTCCCCAGACCCAGAGATCCCTGACACACTCTCCCCACACTCAGAGATCCCTCAGACCCACTCCCCCCACACTCAGAGATCCCTGACACGAACTCTCCCCACACTCAGAGATCCCTCAGACCCACTCTCCCCACACAGAGAGATCTCCCTGTCCACTCTCCCCACACTCAGAGATCCCTCAGACCCACTCTCCCCACATTCAGAGATCGCTCACACCAATTCTCCCCACACACAGAGATCCCTGACCCACTCTCCCCACAGTCAGAGATCCCAGACCCACACTCCCCACATTCAGAGACCCGACCTACTCTCCCCACACTCAGAGATCCCAGACCCACTTTCCCCACACTCAGTGATCCCCCTGTCCACTCTCCCCACACTCAGAGATCCCTGACCCACTCTCCCTACACTCTGAGATCCCCCTGTCCACTCTCCCCACACTCAGAGATACTGACCCACTCTCTCCACACTCAGAGATCCCTCAGACCCACTCTCACCACACTCTAAGATCCCTGACACACTCTCCCCACACTCAGAGATCCCAGACCTATACTCTCCACACTCAGAGATCCCTCAGACCCACTCTCACCACACTCTAAGATCCCTGACCCACTCTCCCAACACTCAGAGACCCCTCAGACCCACTCTCCCCACATTCAGAGACACTGACCAACTCTCCACACAGTCAGAGACCCCGACACACTCTCCCCACACTCAGAGACCCCTCAGCCCCACTCTCCCCACACTCAGAGTTCCCTGACCCACTCTCCCAACACTCAGAGACCCCTCAGACCCACTCTCCCCACAATCAGGGACCCAGACCCACTCTCCCCACACTCAGAGATACCAGACACCCACTCTCCCCACAGTCAGAGATCCCTGACCCACTCTCCCCAGACCCAGAGATCCCTGACACACTCTCCCCACACTCAGAGATCCCTCAGACCCACTCCCCCCACACTCAGAGATCCCTGACACGAACTCTCCCCACACTCAGAGATCCCTCAGACCCACTCTCCCCACACAGAGAGATCTCCCTGTCCACTCTCCCCACACTCAGAGATCCCTCAGACCCACTCTCCCCACATTCAGAGATCGCTCACACCAATTCTCCCCACACACAGAGATCCCTGACCCACTCTCCCCACAGTCAGAGATCCCAGACCCACTCTCCCCACATTCAGAGATCGCTCACACCCACTCTCCCCACACACAGAGATCCCTGACCCACTCTCCCCACATTCAGAGACCCGACCTACTCTCCCCACACTCAGAGATCCCAGACCCACTTTCCCCACACTCAGTGATCCCCCTGTCCACTCTCCCCACACTCAGAGATCCCTGACCCACTCTCCCTACACTCTGAGATCCCCCTGTCCACTCTCCCCACACTCAGAGATACTGACCCACTCTCTCCACACTCAGAGATCCCTCAGACCCACTCTCACCACACTCTAAGATCCCTGACACACTCTCCCCACACTCAGAGATCCCAGACCTATACTCTCCACACTCAGAGATCCCTCAGACCCACTCTCACCACACTCTAAGATCCCTGACCCACTCTCCCAACACTCAGAGACCCCTCAGACCCACTCTCCCCACATTCAGAGACACTGACCAACTATCCACACAGTCAGAGACCCCGACACACTCTCCCCACACTCAGAGACCCCTCAGCCCCACTCTCCCCACACTCAGAGTTCCCTGACCCACTCTCCCAACACTCAGAGACCCCTCAGACCCACTCTCCCCACAATCAGGGACCCAGACCCACTCTCCCCACACTCAGAGATACCTGACACCCACTCTCCCCACACTCAGAGGTACCAGACACCCACTCTCCCCACAGTCAGAGATCCCTGACCCACTCTCCCCACACTCAGAGATCCCTGACCCACTCTCCCCACATTCAGAGACCCTGACCCACTCTCCCCACACTCAGAGAGCCTGACCCACTCTCCCCACATTCAGAGACCCTGACCCACTCTCCCAACACTCAGAGACCCCTCACACCCACTCTCCCCACATTCAGAGACCCGACCCACTCTCCCCACACTCAGAGATCCCAGACCAACTCTCTCCACACTCAGAGATCCCAGATCCACTCTCCCCACAATCAGAGACCCAGACCCACTCTCCCCACACTCAGAGTTCCCTGACCCACTCTACCAACACTCAGAGACCCCTCAGACCCACTCTCCCCACATTCAGAGACACTGACCAACTCTCCACACAGTCAGAGACCCCGACACACTCTCCCCACACTCAGAGACCCCTCAGCCCCACTCTCCCCACACTCAGAGTTCCCTGACCCACTCTCCCAACACTCAGAGACCCCTCAGACCCACTCTCCCCACAATCAGGGACCCAGACCCACTCTCCCCACACTCAGAGATACCTGACACCCACTCTCCCCACACTCAGAGGTACCAGACACCCACTCTCCCCACAGTCAGAGACCCTGACCCACTCTCCCAACACTCAGAGACCCCTCACACCCACTCTCCCCACATTCAGAGACCCGACCCACTCTCCCCACACTCAGAGATCCCAGACCCACTCTCTCCACACTCAGAGATCCCAGATCCACTCTCCCCACAATCAGAGACCCAGACCCACTCTCCCAACACTCAGAGACCCCTCACACCCACTGTCCCCACATTCAGAGACCCGACCCACTCTCCCCACACTCAGAGATCCCAGACCCACTCTCTCCACACTCAGAGATCCCAGATCCACTCTCCCCACAATCAGAGACCCCTCACACCCACTCTCCCCACATTCAGAGACCCGACCCACTCTCCCCACACTCAGAGATCCCAGACCCACTCTCTCCACACTCAGAGATCCCAGATCCACTCTCCCCACAATCAGAGACCCAGACCCACTCTCTCCACACTCAGAGATCCCAGACCCACTCTCACCAAACTCAGAGATCCCTGACCCACTCTCACCACACTCAGAGATCCCAGACCCAGTCTCCCCACATTCAGACATCCCTGACCCACTCTCCACACACTCAGAGATCCAGACCCACTCTCCCCACACTCAGAGACCAAGACCCACTCTTCCCACACTCAGAGATCCCTGACCCACTCTCCCCACACTCAGAGATCCCCCTGTCCACTCTCCCCACACTCAGAGATCCCTGACCCACTCTCCCCACACTCAGAGATCCCTGACCCACTCTCCCCTCACACAGAGATCCCCCTGTCCACTCTCCCCACTCTCAGAGATCCCTGACCCACTCTCCCAACATTCAGACATCGCTGACCCACTCTCGCCACATTCAGAGACCCAGACCCACTCTCCCCACACCCAGAGATCCCTGACCCACTCTCCCCAAACTCAGAGATCCCAACCCCACTCTCCCCACATTCAGACATCGCTGAACCACTCTCCCCACATTCAGAGACACAGACCCACTCTCCACACAGTCAGAGACCCCGACCCACTCTTCCCACACTCAGAGATCCCAACCCCACTCTCCCCACACTCAGAGACCCCTCAGACCCACTCTCCCCACATTCAGAGACACTGACCCACTCTCCACACAGTCAGAGACCCCGACACACTCTCCCCACACTCAGAGACCCCTCAGACCCACTCTCCCCACACTCAGAGTTCCCTGACCCACTCTCCCAACACTCAGAGGCCCCTCAGACCCACTCTCCCCACATTCAGAGACACTGACCAACTCTCCACACAGTCAGAGACCCCGACACACTCTCCCCACACTCAGAGACCCCTCAGCCCCAATCTCCCCACACTCAGAGTTCCCTGACCCACTCTCCCAACACTCAGAGACCCCTCAGACCCACTCTCCCCACACTCAGGGACCCAGAACCACTCTCCCCACACTCAGAGATACCTGACACCCACTCTCCCCACACTCAGAGGTACCTGACACCCACTCTCCCCACAGTCAGAGATCCCAGACCCACTCTCCCCACATTCAGAGACCCAGACCCACTCTCCCCACACACAGAGATCCCTCAGACCCACTCTCCCCATGCTCAGAGACCCAGACCCACTCTCCCCACACACAGAGATCCCTGACCCACTCTCCCCACACTCAGAGATCCCAGACCCACTCTCCCCACACTCAGTGATCCCCCTGTCCACTCTCCCCACACTCAGAGATCCCTGACCCACTCTCCCCACACTCTGAGATCCCCCTGTCCACTCTCCCCAGTCAGAGATCCCTGACCCACTCTCGCCACACTCCGAGATCCCACACCCACTCTCCCCACATTCAGAGACCCGACCCACTCTCCCCACACTCAGAGATCCCAGACCCACTCTCTCCGCACTCAGAGATCCCAGATCCACTCTCCCCACAATCAGAGACCCAGACCCACTCTCTCCACACTCAGAGATCCCAGACCCACTCTCACCAAACTCAGAGATCCCTGACCCAATCTCACCACACTCAGAGATCCCAGACCCTGTCTCCCCACATTCAGAGACCCGACCTACTCTCCCCACACTCAGAGATCCCAGACCCACTTTCCCCACACTCAGAGATCCCCCTGTCCACTCTCCCCACACTCAGAGATCCCTGACCCACTCTCCCCACATTCAGACATCCCTGACCCACTCTCCCCACATTCAGAGACCCGACCTACTCTCCACACACTCAGAGATCCCTGACCCACTCTCCCCACATTCAGAGACCCGACCTACTCTCCACACACTCAGAGATCCCTGACCCACTCTCCCCACATTCTGACATCCCTGACCCACTCTCCCCACACTCAGAGATCCAGACCCACTCTCCCCACACTCAGAGACCAAGACCCACACTTACCACACTCAGAGATCCCTGACCCACTCTCCCCACACTCAGAGATCCCCCTGTCCACTCTCCCCACACTCAGAGATCCCTGACCCACTCTCCCCACACTCAGAGATCCCCCTGTCCACTCTCCCCACACTCAGAGATCCCTGACCCACTCTCCCCTCACACAGAGATCCCCCTGTCCACTCTCCCCACTCTCAGAGTTCCCTGACCCACTCTCCCCACATTCAGACATCGCTGACCCACTCTCCCCACATTCAGAGACCCAGACCCACTCTCCCCAGACCCAGAGATCCCTGACACACTCTCCCCACACACAGAGATCCCTCAGACCCACTCCCCCCACACTCAGAGATCCCTGACACGAACTCTCCCCACACTCAGAGATCCCTCAGACCCACTCTCCCCACACAGAGAGATCTCCCTGTCCACTCTCCCCACACTCAGAGAACCCTCAGACCCACTCTCCCCACATTCAGAGATCGCTCACACCCATTCTCCCCACACACAGAGATCCCTGACCCACTCTCCCCACAGTCAGAGATCCCAGACCCACACTCCCCACATTCAGAGACCCGACCTACTCTCCCCACACTCAGAGATCCCAGACCCACTTTCCCCACACTCAGTGATCCCCCTGTCCACTCTCCCCACACTCAGAGATCCCTGACCCACTCTCCCTACACTCTGAGATCCCCCTGTCCACTCTCCCCACACTCAGAGATACTGACCCACTCTCTCCACACTCAGAGATCCCTCAGACCCACTCTCACCACACTCTAAGATCCCTGACACACTCTCCCCACACTCAGAGATCCCAGACCTATACTCTCCACACTCAGAGATCCCTCAGACCCACTCTCACCACACTCTAAGATCCCTGACACACTCTCCACACACTCAGAGATCCCTGACACACTCTCCCCACACTCAGAGATCTCTGACCCCCACTCTCCCCACACTCAGAGATCTGTCAGACCCACTCTCCCCACAAAGAGAGATCTCCCTGTCCACTCTCCCCACACTCAGAGAACCCTGTCCCACTCTCCCCACACTCAGAGATCCCTCAGACCCACTCTCCCCACATTCAGAGATCGCTCACACTCACTCTCCCCACACACAGAGATCCCTGAACCACTCTCCCCACACTCAGAGATCCCAGACCCACTCTCCCCACATTCAGAGATCGCTCACACCCACTCTCCCCACACACAGAGATCCCTGACCAACTCTTCCCACACTCAGAGATCCCAGACCCTCTCTCCCCACATTCAGAGACCCGATCCACTCTCCCCACACTCAGAGATCTCACTGTCCACTCTCCCCACATTCAGAGACCCCTCAGACCCACTCTCCTGACGCTCAGGGACCCAGACCCACTCTCCCCACACTCAGAGATCCCAGACCCACTCTCCCCACACTCAGAGATCCCAGACCCACTCTCCCCACATTCAGAGACCCGACCTACTCTCCCCACACTCAGAGATCCCAGACCCACTTTCCCCACACTCAGTGATCCCCCTGTCCACTCTCCCCACACTCAGAGATCCCTGACCCACTCTCCCCACACTCAGAGTTCCCTGACCCACTCTACCAACACTCAGAGACCCCTCAGACCCACTCTCCCCACATTCAGAGACACTGACCAACTCTCCACACAGTCAGAAACCCCGACACACTCTCCCCACACTCAGAGACCCCTCTGCCCCACTCTCCCCACATTCAGAGACCCCTCAGACCCACTCTCCCCACAATCAGGGACCCAGACCCACTCTCCCCACACTCAGAGATACCTGACACCCACTCTCCCCACACTCAGAGGTACCAGACACCCACTCTCCCCACAGTCAGAGATCCCTGACCCACTCTCCCCACACTCAGAGATCCCTGACCCACTCTCCCCACATTCAGAGACCCTGACCCACTCTCCCAACACTCAGAGACCCCTCACACCCACTCTCCCCACACTCAGGGACACAGACCCACTCTCCCCACAGTCAGAGATCCCTGACCCACTCTCGCCACACTCCGAGATCCCAGACCCACTCTCCCCACATTCAGAGACCCGACCCACTCTCCCCACACTCAGAGATCCCAGACCCACTCTCTCCACACTCAGAGATCCCAGATCCACTCACCCCACAATCAGAGACCCAGACCCACTCTCTCCACACTCAGAGATCCCAGACCCACTCTCACCAAACTCAGAGATCCCTGACCCACTCTCACCACACTCAGAGATCCCAGACCCAGTCTCCCCACATTCAGACATCCCTGACCCACTCTCCACACACTCAGAGATCCAGACCCACTCTCCCCACACTCAGAGACCAAGACCCACTCTTCCCACACTCAGAGATCCCTGACCCACTCTCCCCACACTCAGAGATCCCCCTGTCCACTCTCCCCACACTCAGAGATCCCTGACCCACTCTCCCCACACTCAGAGATCCCCCTGTCCACTCTCCCCACACTCAGAGATCCCTGACCCACTCTCCCCTCACACAGAGATCCCCCTGTCCACTCTCCCCACTCTCAGAGATCCCTGACCCACTCTCCCAACATTCAGACATCGCTGACCCACTCTCGCCACATTCAGAGACCCAGACCCACTCTCCCCACACCCAGAGATCCCTGACCCACTCTCCCCAAACTCAGAGATCCTAACCCCACTCTCCCCACATTCAGACATCGCTGAACCACTCTCCCCACATTCAGAGACACAGACCCACTCTCCACACAGTCAGAGACCCCGACCCACTCTTCCCACACTCAGAGATCCCAACCCCACTCTCCCCACACTCAGAGACCCCTCAGACCCACTCTCCCCACATTCAGAGACACTGACCCACTCTCCACACAGTCAGAGACCCCGACACACTCTCCCCACACTCAGAGACCCCTCAGACCCACTCTCCCCACACTCAGAGTTCCCTGACCCACTCTCCCAACACTCAGAGGCCCCTCAGACCCACTCTCCCCACATTCAGAGACACTGACCAACTCTCCACACAGTCAGAGACCCCGACACACTCTCCCCACACTCAGAGACCCCTCAGCCCCAATCTCCCCACACTCAGAGTTCCCTGACCCACTCTCCCAACACTCAGAGACCCCTCAGACCCACTCTCCCCACACTCAGAGATACCTGACACCCACTCTCCCCACACTCAGAGGTACCTGACACCCACTCTCCCCACATTCAGAGATCCCTGACCCACTCTCCCCACACTCAGAGATCCCTGACCCACTCTCCCCACATTCAGAGACCCAGACCCACTCTCCCCACACTCAGAGATCCCTCAGACCCACTCTCCCCATGCTCAGAGACCCAGACCCACTCTCCCCACACACAGAGATCCCTGACCCACTCTCCCCACACTCAGAGACCCAGACCCACTCTCCCCACACACAGAGATCCCAGACCCACTCTCCCCACATTCAGAGACCCGACCCACTCTCCCCACACTCAGAGATCCCAGACCCACTCTCTCCGCACTCAGAGATCCCAGATCCACTCTCCCCACAATCAGACCCAGACCCACTCTCTCCACACTCAGAGATCCCAGACCCACTCTCACCAAACTCAGAGATCCCTGACCCAATCTCACCACACTCAGAGATCCCAGACCCACTCTCCCAACACTCAGAGACCCCTCAGACCCACTCTCCCCACACTCAGAGATACCTGACACCCACTCTCCCCACACTCAGAGGTACCTGACACCCACTCTCCCCACAGTCAGAGATCCCTGACCCACTCTCCCCACACTCAGAGATCCCTGACCCACTCTCCCCACATTCAGAGACCCAGACCCACTCTCCCCACACTCAGAGATCCCTCAGACCCACTCTCCCCATGCTCAGAGACCCAGACCCACTCTCCCCACACTCAGAGATCCCTCAGACCCACTCTCCCCATGCTCAGAGACCCAGACCCACTCTCCCCACACACAGAGATCCCTGACCCACTCTCCCCACACTCAGAGACCCAGACCCACTCTCCCCACACACAGAGATCACAGACCCACTCTCCCCACATTCAGAGACCCGACCCACTCTCCCCACACTCAGAGATCCCAGACCCACTCTCTCCGCACTCAGAGATCCCAGATCCACTCTCCCCACAATCAGAGACCCAGACCCACTCTCTCCACACTCAGAGATCCCAGACCCACTCTCACCAAACTCAGAGATCCCAGATCCACTCACCCCACAATCAGAGACCCAGACCCACTCTCTCCACACTCAGAGATCCCAGACCCACTCTCACCAAACTCAGAGATCCCTGACCCACTCTCACCACACTCAGAGATCCCAGACCCAGTCTCCCCACATTCAGACATCCCTGACCCACTCTCCACACACTCAGAGATCCAGACCCACTCTCCCCACACTCAGAGACCAAGACCCACTCTTCCCACACTCAGAGATCCCTGACCCACTCTCCCCACACTCAGAGATCCCCCTGTCCACTCTCCCCACACTCAGAGATCCCTGACCCACTCTCCCCACACTCAGAGATCCCCCTGTCCACTCTCCCCACACTCAGAGATCCCTGACCCACTCTCCCCTCACACAGAGATCCCCCTGTCCACTCTCCCCACTCTCAGAGTTCCCTGACCCACTCTCCCAACATTCAGACATCGCTGAACCACTCTCGCCACATTCAGAGACCCAGACCCACTCTCCCCACACCCAGAGATCCCTGACACACTCTCCCCAAACTCAGAGATCCCAACCCCACTCTCCCCACATTCAGACATCGCTGAACCACTCTCCCCACATTCAGAGACACAGACCCAATCTCCACACACTCAGAGATCCCAACCCCACTCTCCCCACACTCAGAGACCCCTCAGACCCACTCTCCCCACATTCAGAGACACTGACCCACTCTCCACACAGTCAGAGACCCCGACACACTCTCCCCACACTCAGAGACCCCTCAGACCCACTCTCCCCACACTCAGAGTTCCCTGACCCACTCTCCCAACACTCAGAGGCCCCTCAGACCCACTCTCCCCACATTCAGAGACACTGACCAACTCTCCACACAGTCAGAGAGCCCGACACACTCTCCCCACACTCAGAGACCCCTCAGCCCCAATCTCCCCACACTCAGAGTTCCCTGACCCACTCGCCCAACACTCAGAGACCCCTCAGACCCACTCTCCCCACACTCAGAGATACCTGACACCCACTCTCCCCACACTCAGAGGTACCTGACACCCACTCTCCCCACATTCAGAGATCCCTGACCCACTCTCCCCACACTCAGAGATCCCTGACCCACTCTCCCCACATTCAGAGACCCAGACCCACTCTCCCCACACTCAGAGACCCCTCAGACCCACTCTCCCCACACTCAGAGATACCTGACACCCACTCTCCCCACACTCAGAGGTACCTGACACCCACTCTCCCCACAGTCAGAGATCCCTGACCCACTCTCCCCACACTCAGAGATCCCTGACCCACTCTCCCCACATTCAGAGACCCAGACCCACTCTCCCCACACTCAGAGATCCCTCAGACCCACTCTCCCCATGCTCAGAGACCCAGGCCCACTCTCCCCACACTCAGAGATCCCTCAGACCCACTCTCCCCATGCTCAGAGACCCAGACCCACTCTCCCCACACACAGAGATCCCTGACCCACTCTCCCCACACTCAGAGACCCAGACCCACTCTCCCCACACACAGAGATCCCAGACCCACTCTCCCCACATTCAGAGACCCGACCCACTCTCCCCACACTCAGAGATCCCAGACCCACTCTCTCTGCACTCAGAGATCCCAGATCCACTCTCCCCACAATCAGAGACCCAGACCCACTCTCTCCACACTCAGAGATACCAGACCCACTCTCACCAAACTCAGAGATCCCTGACCCAATCTCACCACACTCAGAGATCCCAGACCCTGTCTCCCCACATTCAGAGACCCGACCTACTCTCCACACACTCAGAGATCCCTGACCCACTCTCCCCACATTCAGACATCCCTGACCCACTCTCCCCACACTCAGAGATCCAGACCCACTCTCCCCACACTCAGAGACCAAGACCCACACTTCCCACACTCAGAGATCCCTGACCCACTCTCCCCACACTCAGAGATCCCTCAGACCCACTCTCACCACACTCAGAGATCCCTGACCCACTCTCCCCACACTCAGAGATCCCCCTGTCCACTCTCCCCACACTCAGAGATCCCTGACCCACTCTCCCCTCACACAGAGATCCCCCTGTCCACTCTCCCCAATCTCAGAGTTCCCTGACCCACTCTCCCCACATTCAGACATCGCTGACCCACTCTCCCCACATTCAGAGACCCAGACCCACTCTCCCCACACCCAGAGATACCTGACACCCACTCTCCCCACACTCAGAGGTACCTGACACCCACTCTCCCCACAGTCAGAGATCCCTGACCCACTCTCCCCACACTCAGAGATCCCTGACCCACTCTCCCCACATTCAGAGACCCAGACCCACTCTCCCCACACTCAGAGATCCCTCAGACCCACTCTCCCCATGCTCAGAGACCCAGACCCACTCTCCCCACACTCAGAGATCCCTCAGACCCACTCTCCCCATGCTCAGAGACCCAGACCCACTCTCCCCACACACAGAGATCCCTGACCCACTCTCCCCACACTCAGAGACCCAGACCCACTCTCCCCACACACAGAGATCACAGACCCACTCTCCCCACATTCAGAGACCCGACCCACTCTCCCCACACTCAGAGATCCCAGACCCACTCTCTCCGCACTCAGAGATCCCAGATCCACTCTCCCCACAATCAGAGACCCAGACCCACTCTCTCCACACTCAGAGATCCCAGACCCACTCTCACCAAACTCAGAGATCCCAGATCCACTCTCACCAAACTCAGAGATCCCTGACCCACTCTCACCACACTCAGAGATCCCAGACCCAGTCTCTCCACACTCAGAGATCCCAGACCCACTCTCACCAAACTCAGAGATCCCTGACCCACTCTCACCACACTCAGAGATCCCAGACCCAGTCTCCCCACATTCAGACATCCCTGACCCACTCTCCACACACTCAGAGATCCAGACCCACTCTCCCCACACTCAGAGACCAAGACCCACTCTTCCCACACTCAGAGATCCCTGACCCACTCTCCCCACACTCAGAGATCCCCCTGTCCACTCTCCCCACACTCAGAGATCCCTGACCCACTCTCCCCACACTCAGAGATCCCCCTGTCCACTCTCCCCACACTCAGAGATCCCTGACCCACTCTCCCCTCACACAGAGATCCCCCTGTCCACTCTCCCCACTCTCAGAGTTCCCTGACCCACTCTCCCAACATTCAGACATCGCTGACCCACTCTCGCCACATTCAGAGACCCAGACCCACTCTCCCCACACCCAGAGATCCCTGACACACTCTCCCCAAACTCACAGATCCCAACCCCACTCTCCCCACATTCAGACATCGCTGAACCACTCTCCCCACATTCAGAGACACAGACCCACTCTCCACACACTCAGAGATCCCAACCCCACTCTCCCCACACTCAGAGACCCCTCAGACCCACTCTCCCCACATTCAGAGACACTGACCCACTCTCCACACAGTCAGAGACCCCGACACACTCTCCCCACACTCAGAGACCCCTCAGACCCACTCTCCCCACACTCAGAGTTCCCTGACCCACTCTCCCAACACTCAGAGGCCCCTCAGACCCACTCTCCCCACATTCAGAGACACTGACCAACTCTCCACACAGTCAGAGAGCCCGACACACTCTCCCCACACTCAGAGACCCCTCAGCCCCAATCTCCCCACACTCAGAGTTCCCTGACCCACTCTCCCAACACTCAGAGACCCCTCAGACCCACTCTCCCCACACTCAGAGATACCTGACACCCACTCTCCCCACACTCAGAGGTACCTGACACCCACTCTCCCCACATTCAGAGATCCCTGACCCACTCTCCCCACACTCAGAGATCCCTGACCCACTCTCCCCACATTCAGAGACCCAGACCCACTCTCCCCACACTCAGAGACCCCTCAGACCCACTCTCCCCACACTCAGAGATACCTGACACCCACTCTCCCCACACTCAGAGGTACCTGACACCCACTCTCCCCACAGTCAGAGATCCCTGACCCACTCTCCCCACACTCAGAGATCCCTGACCCACTCTCCCCACATTCAGAGACCCAGACCCACTCTCCCCACACTCAGAGATCCCTCAGACCCACTCTCCCCATGCTCAGAGACCCAGGCCCACTCTCCCCACACTCAGAGATCCCTCAGACCCACTCTCCCCATGCTCAGAGACCCAGACCCACTCTCCCCACACACAGAGATCCCTGACCCACTCTCCCCACACTCAGAGACCCAGACCCACTCTCCCCACACACAGAGATCCCAGACCCACTCTCCCCACATTCAGAGACCCGACCCACTCTCCCCACACTCAGAGATCCCAGACCCACTCTCTCTGCACTCAGAGATCCCAGATCCACTCTCCCCACAATCAGAGACCCAGACCCACTCTCTCCACACTCAGAGATACCAGACCCACTCTCACCAAACTCAGAGATCCCTGACCCAATCTCACCACACTCAGAGATCCCAGACCCTGTCTCCCCACATTCAGAGACCCGACCTACTCTCCACACACTCAGAGATCCCTGACCCACTCTCCCCACATTCAGACATCCCTGACCCACTCTCCCCACACTCAGAGATCCAGACCCACTCTCCCCACACTCAGAGACCAAGACCCACACTTCCCACACTCAGAGATCCCTGACCCACTCTCCCCACACTCAGAGATCCCCCTGTCCACTCTCCCCACACTCAGAGATCCCTGACCCACTCTCCCCTCACACAGAGATCCCCCTGTCCACTCTCCCCAATCTCAGAGTTCCCTGACCCACTCTCCCCACATTCAGACATCGCTGACCCACTCTCCCCACATTCAGAGACCCAGACCCACTCTCCCCACACCCAGAGATCCCTGACACACTCTCCCCACACTCAGAGATCCCTCAGACCCACTCTCCCCACACAGAGAGATCTCCCTGTCCACTCTCCCCACACTCAGAGATCCCTGTCCCACTCTCCCCTCACTCAGAGATCCCTCAGACCCACTCTCCCCACATTCAGAGATCGCACACACCCATTCTCCCCACACACAGAGATCCCTGACCCACTCTCCCCACAGTCAGAGATCCCAGACCCACACTCCCCACATTCAGAGACCCGACCTACTCTCCCCACACTCAGAGATCCCAGACCCACTTTCCCCACACTCAGTGATCCCCCTGTCCACTCTCCCCACACTCAGAGATCCCTGACCCACTCTCCCTACACTCTGAGATCCCCCTGTCCACTCTCCCCACACTCAGAGATACTGACCCACTCTCCCCACACTCAGAGACCCCTCAGACCCACTCTCCCCACTCTCAGAGAACCCAGACCCACTCTCTCCACACTCAGAGATCCCTCAGACCCACTCTCACCACACTCTAAGATCCCTGACACACTCTCCCCACACTCAGAGATCCCAGACCTATACTCTCCACACTCAGAGATCCCTCAGACCCACTCTCACCACACTCTAAGATCCCTGACACACTCTCCACACACTCAGAGATCCCTGACACACTCTCCCCACACTCAGAGATCTCTGACCCCCACTCTCCCCACACTCAGAGATCTGTCAGACCCACTCTCCCCACACAGAGAGATCTCCCTTTCCACTCTCCCCACACTCAGAGATCCCTGTCCCACTCTCCCCACACTCAGAGATACCTGACCCACTCTCCCCTCACACAGAGATCCCCCTGTCCACTCTCCCCAATCTCAGTGTTCCCTGACCCACTCTCCCCACATTCAGACATCGCTGACCCACTCTCCCCACATTCAGAGACCCAGACCCACTCTCCCCACACCCAGAGATCCCTGACACACTCTCCCCACACTCAGAGATCCCTCAGACCCACTCTCCCCACACAGAGAGATCTCCCTGTCCACTCTCCCCACACTCAGAGATCCCTGTCCCACTCTCCCCTCACTCAGAGATCCCTCAGACCCACTCTCCCCACATTCAGAGATCGCTCACACCCATTCTCCCCACACACAGAGATCCCTGACCCACTCTCCCCACAGTCAGAGATCCCAGACCCACACTCCCCACATTCAGAGACCCGACCTACTCTCCCCACACTCAGAGATCCCAGACCCACTTTCCCCACACTCAGTGATCCCCCTGTCCACTCTCCCCACACTCAGAGATCCCTGACCCACTCTCCCTACACTCTGAGATCCCCCTGTCCACTCTCCCCACACTCAGAGATACTGACCCACTCTCCCCACACTCAGAGACCCCTCAGACCCACTCTCCCCACTCTCAGAGAACCCAGACCCACTCTCTCCACACTCAGAGATCCCTCAGACCCACTCTCACCACACTCTAAGATCCCTGACACACTCTCCCCACACTCAGAGATCCCAGACCTATACTCTCCACACTCAGAGATCCCTCAGACCCACTCTCACCACACTCTAAGATCCCTGACACACTCTCCACACACTCAGAGATCCCTGACACACTCTCCCCACACTCAGAGATCTCTGACCCCCACTCTCCCCACACTCAGAGATCTGTCAGACCCACTCTCCCCACACAGAGAGATCTCCCTTTCCACTCTCCCCACACTCAGAGATCCCTGTCCCACTCTCCCCACACTCAGAGATCCCTCAGACCCACTCTCCCCACATTCAGAGATCGCTCACACCCACTCTCCCCACACTCAGAGATCCCAGACCCACTCTCCCCACATTCAGAGATCGCTCACACCCACTCTCCCCACACACAGAGATCCCTGACCAACTCTTCCCACACTCAGAGATCCCAGACCCTCTCTCCCCACATTCAGAGACCCGATCCACTCTCCCCACACTCAGAGATCTCACTGTCCACTCTCCCCACATTCAGAGACCCCTCAGACCCACTCTCCTGACACTCAGGGACCCAGACCCACTCTCCCCACACTCAGAGATCCCAGACCCACTCTCCCCACATTCAGAGACCCGACCTACTCTCCCCACACTCAGAGATCCCAGACCCACTTTCCCCACACTCAGTGATCCCCCTGTCCACTCTCCCCACACTCAGAGATCCCTGACCCACTCTCCCCACACTCTGAGATCCCCCTGTCCACTCTCCCCACACTCAGAGATACTGACCCACTGTCCCCACACTCAGAGACCCCTCAGACCCACTCTCCCCACACTCAGATCCCAGACCCACTCTCTCCACACTCAGAGATCCCTCAGACCCACTCTCACCACACTCTAAGATCCCTGACACACTCTCCCCACACTCAGAGATCCCAGACCTATACTCTCCACACTCAGAGATCCCTCAGACCCACTCTCACCACACTCTAAGATCCCTGACACACTCTCCACACACTCAGAGATCCCTGACACACTCTCCCCTCACTCAGAGATCCCTCAGACCCACTCCCCCCGCACTCTGAGATCCCTGACCCCCACTCTCCCCACACTCAGAGATCCGTCAGACCCACTCTCCCCACACAGAGAGATCTCCCTGTCCACTCTCCCCACACTCAGAGATCCCTGTCCCACTCTCCCCACACTCAGAGATCCCTCAGACCCACTCTCCCCACATTCAGAGATCGCTCCCACCCACTCTCCCAACACACAGAGATCGCTGACCCACTCTCCCCACACTCAGAGATCCCAGACCCACTCTCCCCACATTCAGAGATCGCTCACACCCACTCTCCCCACACACAGAGATCCCTGACCCACTCTCCCCACACTCAGAGATCCCAGACCCTCTCTCCCCACATTCAGAGACCCGACCCACTCTCCCCACACTCAGATCCCAGACCCACTCTCTCCACACTCAGAGATCCCTCAGACCCACTCTCACCACACTCTAAGATCCCTGACACACTCTCCCCACACTCAGAGATCCCAGACCTATACTCTCCACACTCAGAGATCCCTCAGACCCACTCTCACCACACTCTAAGATCCCTGACACACTCTCCACACACTCAGAGATCCCTGACACACTCTCCCCTCACTCAGAGATCCCTCAGACCCACTCCCCCCGCACTCTGAGATCCCTGACCCCCACTCTCCCCACACTCAGAGATCCGTCAGACCCACTCTCCCCACACAGAGAGATCTCCCTGTCCACTCTCCCCACACTCAGAGATCCCTGTCCCACTCTCCCCACACTCAGAGATCCCTCAGACCCACTCTCCCCACATTCAGAGATCGCTCCCACCCACTCTCCCCACACACAGAGATCGCTGACCCACTCTCCCCACACTCAGAGATCTGAGACCCACTCTCCCCACATTCAGAGATCGCTCACACCCACACTCCCCACACACAGAGATCCCTGACCCACTCTCCCCACACTCAGAGATCCCAGACCCTCTCTCCCCACATTCAGAGACCCGACCCACTCTCCCCACACTCAGAGATCTCACTGTCCACTCTCCCCACATTCAGAGACCCCTCAGACCCACTCTCCCCACACTCAGGGACCCAGACCCACTCTCCCCACACAGAGATCTCCCTGTCCACTCGCCTCACACTCAGAGATCCCAGACACACTCTCCCCTCACTCAGAGACGCCTCAAACCCACTTTCCCCACACTCAGAGATCCAAGACCCACTCTCTCCACACTCAGAGATCCCTCAGACCCACTCTCACCACACTCTAAGATCCCTGACACACTCTCTCCACACTCAGAGATCCCTCAGACCTACTCTCACCACACTCTAAGATCCCTGACACACTCTCCACACACTCAGAGATCCCTGACACACTCTCCCCACATTCAGAGACCCTGACCCACTCTCCCCACACTCAGAGATCGCTGGCACCCACTCTCCCCACACTCACAGATACCTGACACCCACTCTCCCCACACTCAGAGATCCCAGACCCACTCTCCCCACACTCAGAGATCGCTGGCACCCACTCTCCCCACACTCACAGATACCTGACACCCACTCTCCCCACACTCAGAGATCCCAGACCCACTCTCCCCACACTCAGAGATCCCTGACACGAGCACTCCCCACACTCAGAGATCCCTGACACGAACTCTCCCCACACTCAGAGATCCCAGACCCACTCTCCCCACATTCAGAGACCCGACCCACTCTCCCCACACTCAGAGATCCCAGACCAACTCTCCCCACACTCAGATATCCCAGATCCACTCTCCCCACACTCAGAGACCAAGACCCACTCTCTCCTCACTCAGAGATCCCAGACCCACTCTCTCCACACTCAGAGATCCCAGACACACTCTCCCCACATTCAGAGACCCTACCTACTCTCCCCACACTCAGAGATCCCAGACCCACTTTCCCCACACTCTGAGATCCCCCTGTCCACTCTCCCCACACTCAGAGATACTGACCCA
The DNA here is from genome assembly GCF_048418815.1 of Hemitrygon akajei. Classification (NCBI taxonomy): domain Eukaryota; kingdom Metazoa; phylum Chordata; class Chondrichthyes; order Myliobatiformes; family Dasyatidae; genus Hemitrygon; species Hemitrygon akajei. The sequence goes on along the minus strand of NC_133128.1, from coordinate 108,382,946 downwards.
CTCTCCCCACACTCAGAGACCCCTCAGACCCACTCTCCCCACACTCAGAGACCCCTCAGACCCACTCTCCCCACACTCAGAGATACTGACCCACTCTCCCCACACTCAGACCCCTCAGACACACTCTCCCAACACTCAGAGATCCCAGACCCACTCTCTCCACACTCAGAGATCCCTGACCAACTCTCACCACACTCAGAGATCCCAGACCCACTCTCTCCACACTCAGAGATCCCTCAGACCCACTCTCACCACACTCAGAGATCCCAGACCCACTCTCTCCACACTCAGAGATCCCTCAGACCCACTCTCCCCACACTCAGAGATCCCAGACCCACTCTCACCACACTCAGAGATCCCAGACCCACTCTCCCCACATTCAGAGACCCGACCCACTTTCCCCACACTCTGAGATCCCCCTGTCCACTCTCCCCACACTCAGAGATACTGACCCACTCTCCCCACACTCAGAGACCCCTCAGACACACTCTCCCAACACTCAGAGATCCCAGACCCACTCTCTCCACACTCAGAGATCCCTCAGACCCACTCTCACCACACTCTAAGATCCCTGACACACTCTCCCCACACTGAGAGATCCCAGACCTATACTCTCCACACTCAGAGATCCCTCAGACCCACTCTCACCTCACTCTAAGATCCCTGACCCACTCCCCACACACTCAGGGATCCCTGACACACTCTCCCCACACTCAGAGATCCCTCAGACCCACTCCCCCCACACTCACAGATACCTGACACCCACTCTCCCCACACTCAGAGATCCCAGACCCACTCTCCCCACACTCAGAGATCCCTGACACGAACTCTCCCCACACTCAGAGATCCCAGACCCACTCTCCCCACATTCAGAGACCCGACCCACTCTCCCCACACTCAGAGATCCCAGACCAACTCTCCCCACACTCAGAGATCCCAGACCCACTCTCCCCACATTCAGAGACCCGACCCACTCTCACCACACTGAGATCCCAGACCCACTCTCCCCACACTCAGAGATCCCAGACCCACTCTCCCCACATTCAGAGATCCCAGACCCACTCTCTCCACTCTCAGAGATCCCAGACCCACTCTCCCCACACTCAGAGATCCCTGACACGAGCACTCCCCACTCTCAGAGATCCCTGACACGAACTCTCCCCACACTGAGATCCCAGACCCACTCTCCCCACATTCAGAGACCCGACCCACTTTCCCCACACTCTGAGATCCCCCTGTCCACTCTCCCCACACTCAGAGATACTGACCCACTCTCCCCACACTCAGAGACCCCTCAGACACACTCTCCCAACACTCAGAGATCCCAGACCCACACTCTCCACACTCAGAGATCCCAGACCCACTCTCTCCACACTCAGAGATCCCTCAGACCCACTCTCACCACACTCTAAGATCCCTGACACACTCTCCCCACACTCAGAGATCCCTGACACACTCTCCCCACACTCAGAGATCCCTCAGACCCACTCCCCCCACACTCAGAGATCCCTGACCCCCACTCTCCCCACACTCAGAGATCCCTCAGACCCACTCTCCCCACACAAAGAGATCTCCCTGTCCACTCTCCCCACACTCAGAGATCCCAGACCCACTTTCCCCACACTCAGTGATCCCCCTGTCCACTCTCCCCACAATCAGAGATCCCTGACCCACTCTCCCCACACTCTGAGATCCCCCTGTCCACTCTCCCCACACTCAGAGATACTGACCCACTCTCCCCACACTCAGAGACCCCTCAGACCCACTCTCCCCACACTCAGAGATCCCAGACCCACTCTCTCCACACTCAGAGATCCCTCAGACCCACTCTCACCACACTCTAAGATCCCTGACACACTCTCCCCACACTCAGAGATCCCAGACCTATACTCTCCACACTGAGAGATCCCTCAGACCCACTCTCACCACACTCTAAGATCCCTGACACACTCTCCACACACTCAGAGATCCCTGACACACTCTCCCCACACTCAGAGATCCCTCAGACCCACTCCCCCCGCACTCTGAGATCCCTGACCCCCACTCTCCCCACACTCAGAGATCCGTCAGACCCACTCTCCCCACATTCAGAGATCGCTCACACCCAATCTCCCCACACACAGAGATCCCTGACCCACTCTCCCCACACTCAGAGATCCCAGACCCTCTCTCCCCACATTCAGAGACCCGACCCACTCTCCCCACACTCAGAGATCTCACAGTCCACTCTCCCCACATTCAGAGACCCCTCAGACCCACTCTCCCCACACTCAGGGACCCAGACCCACTCTCCCCACACTGAGAGCTCCCTGACCCACTCTTCCAACACTCAGAGATCCCACACCCTCTCTCCCCACATTCAGAGACCCGACCCACTCTCCCCACACTCAGAGATCTCACTGTCCACTCTCCCCACATTCAGAGATCGCTCACACCCAATCTCCCCACACACAGAGATCCCTGACCCACTCTCCCCACACTCAGAGATCCCAGACCCACTCTCCCCACACTCAGAGATCCCTGACCCCCACTCTCCCCACACTCAGAGATCCGTCAGACCCACTCTCCCCACACAGAGAGATCTCCCTGTCCACTCTCCCCACACTCAGAGATCCCTCAGACCCACTCTCCCCACATTCAGAGATCGCTCACACCCAATCTCCCCACACACAGAGATCCCTGACCCACTCTCCCCACACTCAGAGATCCCAGACCCACTCTCCCCACATTCAGAGATCGCTCACACCCACTCTCCCCACACACAGAGATCCCTGACCCACTCTCCCCACACTCAGAGATCCCAGACCCACTCTCCCCACATTCAGAGATCGCTCACACCCACTCTCCCCACACACAGAGATCCCTGACCCACTCTCCCCACACTCAGAGATCCCAGACCCACTCTCCCCACATTCAGAGATCGCTCACACCCACTCTCCCCACACTCAGAGATCCCAGACCCACTCTCCCCACATTCAGAGACCCGACCTACTCTCACCACACTCAGAGATCCCAGACCCACCTTCCCCACACTCAGTGATCCCCCTGTCCACTCTCCCCACACTCAGAGATCCCTGACCCACTCTCCCCACACTCTGAGATCCCCCTGTCCACTCTCCCCACACTCAGAGATACTGACCCACTCCCCCACACTCAGAGACCCCTCAGACCCACTCTCCCCACACTCAGAGATCCCAGACCCACTCTCTCCACACTCAGAGATCCCTCAGACCCACTCTCACCACCCTCTAAGATGCCTGACACACTCTCCCCACACTCAGAGATCCCTGACCCCCACTCTCCCCACACTCAGAGATCCGTCAGACCCACTCTCCCCACACAGAGAGATCTCCCTGTCCACTCACCCCACACTCAGAGATCCCTCAGACCCACTCTCCCCACATTCAGAGATCGCTCACACCCAATCTCCCCACACACAAAGATCCCTGACCCACTCTCCCCACACTCAGAGATCCCAGACCCACTCTCCCCACATTCAGAGATCGCTCACACCCACTCTCCCCACACTCAGGGACCCAGACCCACTCTCCCCACACTCAGAGATACCTGACACCCACTCTCCCCACAGTCAGAGATCCCTGACCCACTCTCGCCACACTCCGAGATCCCAGACCCACTCTCCCCACATTCAGAGACCCGACCCACTCTCCCCACACTCAGAGATCCCAGACCCACTCTCTCCGCACTCAGAGATCCCAGATCCACTCTCCCCACAATCAGAGACCCAGACCCACTCTCTCCACACTCAGAGATCCCAGACCCACTCTCACCAAACTCAGAGATCCCTGACCCAAATTCACCACACTCAGAGATCCCAGACCCTGTCTCACCACATTCAGACCCGACCTACTCTCCACACACTCAGAGATCCCTGACCCAATCTCCCCACATTCAGACATCCCTGACCCACTCTCCCCACACTCAGAGATCCAGACCCACTCTCCCACACTCAGAGACCAAGACCCACACTTCCCACACTCAGAGATCCCTGACCCACTCTCCCCAGACTCAGAGATCCCCCTGTCCACTCTCCCCACACTCAGAGATCCCTGACCCACTCTCCCCACACTCAGAGATCCCCCTGTCCACTCTCCCCACACTCAGAGATCCCTGACCCACTCTCCCCTCACACAGAGATCCCCCTGTCCACTCTCCCCACTCTCAGAGATCCCTGACCCACTCTCCCCACATTCAGACATCGCTGACCCACTCTCCCCACATTCAGAGACCCAGACCCACTCTCCCCACACCCAGAGATCCCTGACCCACTCTCCCCAAACTCAGAGATCCCAACCCCACTCTCCCCGCATTCAGACATCGCTGAACCACTCTCCCCACATTCAGAGACACAGACCCACTCTCCACACAGTCAGAGACCCCGACCCACTCTTCCCACACTCAGAGATCCCAACCCCACTCTCCCCACACTCAGAGATCCCAACCCCACTCTCCCCACTTTCAGACATCGCTGAACCACTCTCCCCACATTCAGAGACACAGACCCACTCTCCACACAGTCAGAGACCCCGACCCACTCTCCCCACACTCAGAGACCCCTCAGACCCACTCTCCCCACATTCAGAGACACAGACCCACTCTCCACACAGTCAGAGACCCCGACCCACTCTCCCCACACTCAGACACCCCTCAGACCCACTCTCCCCACACTCAGAGTTCCCTGACCCACTCTCCCAACACTCAGAGACCCCTCAGACCCACTCTCCCCACACTCAGGGACCCAGACCCACTCTCCCCACAGTCAGAGATCCCTGACCCACTCTCGCCACACTCCGAGATCCCAGACCCACTCTCCCCACATTCAGAGACCCGACCCACTCTCCCCACACTCAGAGATCCCAGACCAACTCTCTCCACACTCAGAGATCCCAGATCCACTCTCCCCACATTCAGACATCCCTGACCCACTCTCCACACACTCAGAGATCCAGACCCACTCTCCCCACACTCAGAGACCAAGACCCACTCTTCCCACACTCAGAGATCCCTGACCCACTCTCCCCACACTCAGAGATCCCCCTGTCCACTCTCCCCACACTCAGAGTTCCCTGACCCACTCTCCCCACACTCAGAGATCCCAGACCCACTCTCCCCACATTCAGAGACCCGACCTACTCTCACCACACTCAGAGATCCCCCTGTCCACTCTCCCCACACTCAGAGATCCCTGACCCACTCACCCCTCACACAGAGATCCCCATGTCCACTCTCCCCACTCTCAGAGATCCCTGACCCACTCTCCCCACATTCAGACATCGCTGACCCACTCTCCCCACACTCAGAGATCCCAGACCCACTCTCGCCACATTCAGAGACCCAGACCCACTCTCCCCACACCCAGAGATCCCTGACCCACTCTCCCCACTCTCAGAGATCCCTGACCCACTCTCCCCACATTCAGATATCGCTGACCCACTCTCCCCACATTCAGAGATCCCTGACCCACTCTCCCCACACTCAGAGATCCCCCTGTCCACTCTCCCCACACTGAGAGATCCCTGATCCACTCTCCCCTCACACAGAGATCCCCCTGTCCACTCTCCCCACTCTCAGAGATCCCTGACCCACTCTCCCCACATTCAGATATCGCTGACCCACTCTCCCCACATTCAGAGACCCAGACCCACTCTCTACACAATCAGAGATCCCTCAGACCCACTCTTCCCACACTCAGAGACCCAGACCCACTCTCCCCACACTCAGAGACCAAGACCCACTCTTCCCACACTCAGAGATCCCTGACCCACTCCCCACACTCAGAGATCCCCCTGTCTACTCTCCCCAAACTCAGAGATCCCTGACCCACTCTCCCCACACTCAGAGATCCCCCTGTCCACTCTCACCACGCTCAGAGATCCCTGACCCACTCTCCTCTCACACAGAGATCCCCCTGTCCACTCTCCCCACTCTCAGAGATCCCTGTCCCACTCTCCCCACATTCAGAGACCCAGACCCACTCTCTACACACTCAGAGATCCCTCAGACCCACTCTCCCCAAACTCAGACATCGCTGACCCACTCTCCCCACATTCAGAGACCCAGACCCACTCTCCCCACACAGAGAGATCTCACTGTCCACTCTCCCCACACTCAGAGATCCCTGTCCCACTCTCCCCACACTCAGAGATCCCTCAGACCCACTCTCCCCACATTCAGAGATCGCTCACACCCACTCTCCCCACATACAGAGATCCCTGACCCACTCTCCCCACACTCAGAGATCCCAGACCCACTCTCCCCACATTCAGAGATCGCTCACACCCACTCTCCCCACACACAGAGATCCCTGACCCACTCTCCCCACACTCAGAGATCCCTGACCCACTCTCCCCTCACACAGAGATCCCCCTGTCCACTCTCCCCACTCTCAGAGATCCCGGACCCACTCTCCCCACATTCAGACATCGCTGACCCACTCTCCCCACATTCAGAGACCCAGACCCACTCTCCCCACACCCAGAGATCCCTGACCCACTCTCCCCAAACTCAGAGATCCCAACCCCACTCTCCCCACCTTCAGACATCGCTGAACCACTCTCCCTACATTCAGAGACACAGACCCACTCTCCACACAGTCAGAGACCCCGACCCACTCTTCCCACACTCAGAGATCCCAACCCCACTCTCCCCACACTCAGAGACCCCTCAGACCCACTCTCCCCACATTCAGAGACACTGACCCACTCTCCACACAGTCAGAGATCCCCCTGTCCACTCTCCCCACACTCAGAGACCCCTCAGACCCACTCTCCCCACATTCAGAGACACTGACCCACTCTCCACACAGTCAGAGATCCCCCTGTCCACTCTCCCCACTCTCAGAGATCCCTGACCCACTCTCCCCACATTCAGACATCGCTGACCCACTCTCCCCACATTCAGAGACCCAGACCCACTCTCCCCACACCCAGAGATCCCTGACACTCTCCCCACACTCAGAGATCCCTCAGACCCACTCCCCCCACACTCAGAGATCCCTGACACGAACTCTCCCCACACTCAGAGATCCCTCAGACCCACTCTCCCCACACAGAGAGATCTCCCTGTCCACTCTCCCCACACTCAGAGATCCCTGTCCCACTCTCCCCTCACTCAGAGATCCCTCAGACCCACTCTCCCCACATTCAGAGATCGCTCACACCCATTCTCCCCACACACAGAGATCCCTGACCCACTCTCCCCACACTCAGAGATCCCAGACCCTCTCTCCCCACATTCAGAGACCCGATCCACTCTCCCCACACTCAGAGATCTCACTGTCCACTCTCCCCACATTCAGAGACCCCTCAGACCCACTCTCCTGACACTCAGGGACCCAGACCCACTCTCCCCACACTCAGAGATCCCAGACCCACTCTCCCCACATTCAGAGACCCGACCTACTCTCCCCACACTCAGAGATCCCAGACCCACTTTCCCCACACTCAGTGATCCCCCTGTCCACTCTCCCCACACTCAGAGATCCCTGACCCACTCTCCCCACACTCTGAGATCCCCCTGTCCACTCTCCCCACACTCAGAGATACTGACCCACTCTCCCCACACTCAGAGACCCCTCAGACCCACTCTCCCCACACTCAGATCCCAGACCCACTCTCTCCACACTCAGAGATCCCTCAGACCCACTGTCACCACACTCTAAGATCCCTGACACACTCTCCCCACACTCAGAGATCCCAGACCTATACTCTCCACACTCAGAGATCCCTCAGACCCACTCTCACCACACTCTAAGATCCCTGACACACTCTCCACACACTCAGAGATCCCTGACACACTCTCCCCTCACTCAGAGATCCCTCAGACCCACTCCCCCCGCACTCTGAGATCCCTGACCCCCACTCTCCCCACACTCAGAGATCCGTCAGACCCACTCTCCCCACACAGAGAGATCTCCCTGTCCACTCTCCCCACACTCAGAGATCCCTGTCCCACTCTCCCCACACTCAGAGATCCCTCAGACCCACTCTCCCCACATTCAGAGATCGCTCCCACCCACTCTCCCCACACACAGAGATCCCTGACCCACTCTCCCCACACTCAGAGATCCCAGACCCACTCTCCCCACAATCAGAGATCGCTCACACCCACTCTCCCCACACACAGAGATCCCTGACCCACTCTTCCCACACTCAGAGATCCCAGACCCTCTCTCCCCACATTCAGAGACCCGACCCACTCTCCCCACACTCAGAGATCTCACTGTCCACTCTCCCCACATTCAGAGACCCCTCAGACCCACTCTCCCCACACTCAGAGATCCCTCAGACCCACTCTCCCCATGCTCAGAGACCCAGACCCACTCTCCCCACACTCAGAGATCCCAGACCCACTCTCCCTACACTCAGAGATCCCTCAGACCCACTCTCCCCACATTCAGAGACACAGACCCACTCTCCCCACACTCAGAGATCCCAGACCCACTCTCCCCACACTCAGAGATCCCAACCCCACTCTCCCCACATTCAGACATCGCTGAACCACTCTCCCCACATTCAGAGGCACAGACCCAGTCTCCACACAGTCAGAGACCCCGATCCACTCTTCCCACACTCAGAGATCCCAACCCCACTCTCCCCACATTCAGACATCGCTGAACCACTCTCCCCACATTCAGAGACACAGACCCAGTCTCCACACAGTCAGAGACCCCGACCCACTCTCCCCACATTCAGACATCCCTGACCCACTCTCCCCACACTCAGAGATCCAGACCCACTCTCCCCACACTCAGAGACCAAGACCAACTCTTCCCACACTCAGAGATCCCTGACCCACTCCCCACACTCAGAGATCCCCCTGTCCACTCTCCCCAAACTCAGAGATCCCTGACCCACTCTCCCCACACTCAGAGATCCCCCTGTCCACTCTCCCCACACTCAGAGATCCCTGACCCACTCTCCCCACACTCAGAGATCCCCCTGTCCACTCTCCCCACACTCAGAGATCCCTGACCCACTCTCCCCACATTCAGATATCGCTGACCCACTCTCCCCACACAGAGAGATCTCACTGTCCACTCTCCCCACACTCAGAGATCCCTGTCCCACTCTCCCCACACTCAGAGATCGCTCACACCCACTCTCCCCACACACAGAGATCCCTGACCCACTCTCCCCACACTCAGAGATCCCAGACCCACTCTCCCCACATTCAGAGATCGCTCACACCCACTCTCCCCACACACAGAGATGCCTGACCCACTCTCCCCACACTCAGAGATCCCTGACCCACTCTCCCCTCACACAGAGATCCCCCTGTCCACTCTCCCCACTCTCAGAGATCCCGGACCCACACTCCCCACATTCAGACATCGCTGACCCACTCTCCCCACATTCAGAGACCCAGACCCACTCTCCCCACACCCAGAGATCCCTGACCCACTCTCCCCAAACTCAGAGATCCCAACCCCACTCTCCCCACCTTCAGACATCGCTGAACCACTCTCCCCACATTCAGAGACACAGACCCACTCTCCACACAGTCAGAGACCCTGACCCACTCTTCCCACACTCAGAGATCCCAACCCCACTCTCCCCACACTCAGAGATCCCTCAGACCCACTCTCCCCACATTCAGAGACACTGACCCACTCTCCACACAGTCAGAGATCCCCCTGTCCACTCTCCCCACTCTCAGAGATCCCGGACCCACACTCCCCACATTCAGACATCGCTGACCCACTCTCCCCACATTCAGAGACCCAGACCCACTCTCCCCACACTCAGAGATCCCTGACCCACTCTCCCCACTCTCAGAGATCCCTGACCCACTCTCCCCACATTCAGAGACCCAGACCCACTCTCTACACAGTCAGAGATCCCTCAGACCCACTCTCCCCACACAGAGAGATCTCACTGTCCACTCTCCCCACACTCAGAGATCCCTGTCCCACTCTCCCCACACTCAGAGATCGCTCACACCCACTCTCCCCACACACAGAGATCCCTGACCCACTCTCCCCACACTCAGAGATCCCAGACCCACTCTCCCCACATTCAGAGATCGCTCACACCCACTCTCCCCACACACAGAGATCCCTGACCCACTCTCCCCACACTCAGAGATCCCTGACCCACTCTCCCCTCACACAGAGATCCCCCTGTCCACTCTCCCCACTCTCAGAGATCCCGGACCCACACTCCCCACATTCAGACATCGCTGACCCACTCTCCCCACATTCAGAGACCCAGACCCACTCTCCCCACACCCAGAGATCCCTGACCCACTCTCCCCAAACTCAGAGATCCCAACCCCACTCTCCCCACCTTCAGACATCGCTGAACCACTCTCCCCACATTCAGAGACACAGACCCACTCTCCACACAGTCAGAGACCCTGACCCACTCTTCCCACACTCAGAGATCCCAACCCCACTCTCCCCACACTCAGAGATCCCTCAGACCCACTCTCCCCACATTCAGAGACACTGACCCACTCTCCACACAGTCAGAGATCCCCCTGTCCACTCTCCCCACACTCAGAGATCCCTGACCCACTCTCCCCACATTCAGACATCGCTGACCCACTCTCCCCACATTCAGAGACCCAGACCCACTCTCCCCACACCCAGAGATCCCTGACACTCTCCCCACACTCAGAGATCCATCAGACCCACTCCCCCCACACTCAGAGATCCCTGACACGAACTCTCCCCACACTCAGAGATCCCTCAGACCCACTCTTCCCACACAGAGAGATCTCCCTGTCCACTCTCCCCACACTCAGAGATCCCTGTCCCACTCTCCCCTCACTCAGAGATCCCTCAGACCCACTCTCCCCACATTCAGAGATCGCTCACACCCATTCTCCCCACACACAGAGATCCCTGACCCACTCTCCCCACACTCAGAGATCCCAGACCCTCTCTCCCCACATTCAGAGACCCGATCCACTCTCCCCACACTCAGAGATCTCACTGTCCACTCTCCCCACATTCAGAGACCCCTCAGACCCACTCTCCTGACACTCAGGGACCCAGACCCACTCTCCCCACACTCAGAGATCCCAGACCCACTCTCCCCACATTCAGAGACCCGACCTACTCTCCCCACACTCAGAGATCCCAGACCCACTTTCCCCACACTCAGTGATCCCCCTGTCCACTCTCCCCACACTCAGAGATCCCTGACCCACTCTCCCCACACTCTGAGATCCCCCTGTCCACTCTCCCCACACTCAGAGATACTGACCCACTCTCCCCACACTCAGAGACCCCTCAGACCCACTCTCCCCACACTCAGATCCCAGACCCACTCTCTCCACACTCAGAGATCCCTCAGACCCACTCTCACCACACTCTAAGATCCCTGACACACTCTCCCCACACTCAGAGATCCCAGACCTATACTCTCCACACTCAGAGATCCCTCAGACCCACTCTCACCACACTCTAAGATCCCTGACACACTCTCCACACACTCAGAGATCCCTGACACACTCTCCCCTCACTCAGAGATCCCTCAGACCCACTCCCCCCGCACTCTGAGATCCCTGACCCCCACTCTCCCCACACTCAGAGATCCGTCAGACCCACTCTCCCCACACAGAGAGATCTCCCTGTCCACTCTCCCCACACTCAGAGATCCCTGTCCCACTCTCCCCACACTCAGAGATCCCTCAGACCCACTCTCCCCACATTCAGAGATCGCTCCCACCCACTCTCCCCACACACAGAGATCCCTGACCCACTCTCCCCACACTCAGAGATCCCAGACCCACTCTCCCCACAATCAGAGATCGCTCACACCCACTCTCCCCACACACAGAGATCCCTGACCCACTCTTCCCACACTCAGAGATCCCAGACCCTCTCTCCCCACATTCAGAGACCCGACCCACTCTCCCCACACTCAGAGATCTCACTGTCCACTCTCCCCACATTCAGAGACCCCTCAGACCCACTCTCCCCACACTCAGAGATCCCTCAGACCCACTCTCCCCATGCTCAGAGACCCAGACCCACTCTCCCCACACTCAGAGATCCCAGACCCACTCTCCCCACACTCAGAGATCCCAGACCCACTCTCCCCACACTCAGAGATCCCAACCCCACTCTCCCCACATTCAGACATCGCTGAACCACTCTCCCCACATTCAGAGACACAGACCCACTCTCCACACAGTCAGAGACCCCGATCCACTCTTCCCACACTCAGAGATCCCATCCCCACTCTCCCCACATTCAGACATCGCTGAACCACTCTCCCCACATTCAGAGACACAGACCCACTCTCCACACAGTCAGAGACCCCGACCCACTCTCCCCACACTCAGAGATCCAGAACCACTCTCCCCACATTCAGACATCCCTGACCCACTCTCCCCACACTCAGAGACCAAGACCCACTCTTCCCACACTCAGAGATCCCTGACCCACTCCCCACACTCAGAGATCCCCCTGTCCACTCTCCCCAAACTCAGAGATCCCTGACCCACTCTCCCCACACTCAGAGATCCCCCTGTCCACTCTCCCCACACTCAGAGATCCCTGATCCACTCTCCCCTCACACAGAGATCCCCCTGTCCACTCTCCCCACTCTCAGAGATCCCTGACCCACTCTCCCCACATTCAGATATCGCTGACCCACTCTCCCCACATTCAGAGACCCAGACCCACTCTCTACACAGTCAGAGATCCCTCAGACCCACTCTCCCCACACAGAGAGATCTCACTGTCCACTCTCCCCACACTCAGAGATCCCTGTCCCACTCTCCCCACACTCAGAGATCCCTCAGACCCACTCTCCCCACATTCAGAGATCGCTCACACCCACTCTCCCCACACACAGAGATCCCTGACCCACTCTCCCCACACTCAGAGATCCCAGACCCACTCTCCCCACATTCAGAGATCGCTCACACCCACTCTCCCCACACACAGAGATCCCTGACCCACTCTCCCCACACTCAGAGATCCCTGACCCACTCTCCCCTCACACAGAGATCCCCCTGTCCACTCTCCCCACTCTCAGAGATCCCGGACCCACTCTCCCCACATTCAGACATCGCTGACCACTCTCCCCACATTCAGAGACCCAGACCCACTCTCCCCACACCCAGAGATCCCTGACCCACTCTCCCCAAACTCAGAGATCCCAACCCCACTCTCCCCACCTTCAGACATCGCTGAACCACTCTCCCTACATTCAGAGACACAGACCCACTCTCCACACAGTCAGAGACCCCGACCCACTCTTCCCACACTCAGAGATCCCAACCCCACTCTCCCCACACTCAGAGACCCCTCAGACCCACTCTCCCCACATTCAGAGACACTGACCCACTCTCCACACAGTCAGAGATCCCCCTGTCCACTCTCCCCACACTCAGAGATCCCTGACCCACTCTCCCCACATTCAGACATCGCTGACCCACTCTCCCCACATTCAGAGACCCAGACCCACTCTCCCCACACCCAGAGATCCCTGACACTCTCCCCACACTCAGAGATCCCTCAGACCCACTCCCCCCACACTCAGAGATCCCTGACACGAACTCTCCCCACACTCAGAGATCCCTCAGACCCACTCTTCCCACACAGAGAGATCTCCCTGTCCACTCTCCCCACACTCAGAGATCCCTGTCCCACTCTCCCCTCACTCAGAGATCCCTCAGACCCACTCTCCCCACATTCAGAGATCGCTCACACCCATTCTCCCCACACACAGAGATCCCTGACCCACTCTCCCCACACTCAGAGATCCCAGACCCTCTCTCCCCACATTCAGAGTCCCGATCCACTCTCCCCACACTCAGAGATCTCACTGTCCACTCTCCCCACATTCAGAGACCCCTCAGACCCACTCTCCTGACACTCAGGGACCCAGACCCACTCTCCCCACACTCAGAGATCCCAGACCCACTCTCCCCACATTCAGAGACCCGACCTACTCTCCCCACACTCAGAGATCCCAGACCCACTTTCCCCACACTCAGTGATCCCCCTGTCCACTCTCCCCACACTCAGAGATCCCTGACCCACTCTCCCCACACTCTGAGATCCCCCTGTCCACTCTCCCCACACTCAGAGATACTGACCCACTCTCCCCACACTCAGAGACCCCTCAGACCCACTCTCCCCACACTCAGATCCCAGACCCACTCTCTCCACACTCAGAGATCCCTCAGACCCACTGTCACCACACTCTAAGATCCCTGACACACTCTCCCCACACTCAGAGATCCCAGACCTATACTCTCCACACTCAGAGATCCCTCAGACCCACTCTCACCACACTCTAAGATCCCTGACACACTCTCCACACACTCAGAGATCCCTGACACACTCTTCCCACACTCAGAGATCCCAGACCCTCTCTCCCCACATTCAGAGACCCGACCCACTCTCCCCACACTCAGAGATCTCACTGTCCACTCTCCCCACATTCAGAGACCCCTCAGACCCACTCTCCCCACACTCAGAGATCCCTCAGACCCACTCTCCCCATGCTCAGAGACCCAGACCCACTCTCCCCACACTCAGAGATCCCAGACCCACTCTCCCCACACTCAGAGATCCCTCAGACCCACTCCCCCCACACTCAGAGATCCCTGACACGAACTCTCCCCACACTCAGAGATCCCTCAGACCCACTCTTCCCACACAGAGAGATCTCCCTGTCCACTCTCCCCACACTCAGAGATCCCTGTCCCACTCTCCCCTCACTCAGAGATCCCTCAGACCCACTCTCCCCACATTCAGAGATCGCTCACACCCATTCTCCCCACACACAGAGATCCCTGACCCACTCTCCCCACACTCAGAGATCCCAGACCCTCTCTCCCCACATTCAGAGTCCCGATCCACTCTCCCCACACTCAGAGATCTCACTGTCCACTCTCCCCACATTCAGAGACCCCTCAGACCCACTCTCCTGACACTCAGGGACCCAGACCCACTCTCCCCACACTCAGAGATCCCAGACCCACTCTCCCCACATTCAGAGACCCGACCTACTCTCCCCACACTCAGAGATCCCAGACCCACTTTCCCCACACTCAGTGATCCCCCTGTCCACTCTCCCCACACTCAGAGATCCCTGACCCACTCTCCCCACACTCTGAGATCCCCCTGTCCACTCTCCCCACACTCAGAGATACTGACCCACTCTCCCCACACTCAGAGACCCCTCAGACCCACTCTCCCCACACTCAGATCCCAGACCCACTCTCTCCACACTCAGAGATCCCTCAGACCCACTCTCACCACACTCTAAGATCCCTGACACACTCTCCCCACACTCAGAGATCCCAGACCTATACTCTCCACACTCAGAGATCCCTCAGACCCACTCTCACCACACTCTAAGATCCCTGACACACTCTCCACACACTCAGAGATCCCTGACACACTCTCCCCTCACTCAGAGATCCCTCAGACCCACTCCCCCCGCACTCTGAGATCCCTGACCCCCACTCTCCCCACACTCAGAGATCCGTCAGACCCACTCTCCCCACACAGAGAGATCTCCCTGTCCACTCTCCCCACACTCAGAGATCCCTGTCCCACTCTCCCCACATTCAGAGACCCAGACCCACTCTCCCCACACCCAGAGATCCCTGACCCACTCTCCCCAAACTCAGAGATCCCAACCCCACTCTCCCCACCTTCAGACATCGCTGAACCACTCTCCCTACATTCAGAGACACAGACCCACTCTCCACACAGTCAGAGACCCCGACCCACTCTTCCCACACTCAGAGATCCCAACCCCACTCTCCCCACACTCAGAGACCCCTCAGACCCACTCTCCCCACATTCAGAGACACTGACCCACTCTCCACACAGTCAGAGATCCCCCTGTCCACTCTCCCCACACTCAGAGATCCCTGACCCACTCTCCCCACATTCAGACATCGCTGACCCACTCTCCCCACATTCAGAGACCCAGACCCACTCTCCCCACACCCAGAGATCCCTGACACTCTCCCCACACTCAGAGATCCCTCAGACCCACTCCCCCAACACTCAGAGATCCCTGACACGAACTCTCCCCACACTCAGAGATCCCTCAGACCCACTCTCCCCACACAGAGAGATCTCCCTGTCCACTCTCCCCACACTCAGAGATCCCTGTCCCACTCTCCCCTCACTCAGAGATCCCTCAGACCCACTCTCCCCACATTCAGAGATCGCTCACACCCATTCTCCCCACACACAGAGATCCCTGACACACTCTCCCCACAGTCAGAGATCCCAGACTCACACTCCCCACATTCAGAGAACCGACCTACTCTCCCCACACTCAGAGATCCCAGACCCACTTTCCCCACACTCAGTGATCCCCCTGTCCACTCTCCCCACACTCAGAGATCCCTGACCCACTCTCCCTACACTCTGAGATCCCCCTGTCCACTCTCCCCACACTCAGAGATACTGACCCACTCTCCCCACACTCAGAGACCCCTCAGACCCACTCTCCCCACTCTCAGAGAACCCAGACCCACTCTCTCCACACTCAGAGATCCCTCAGACCCACTCTCACCACACTCTAAGATCCCTGACACACTCTCCCCACACTCAGAGATCCCAGACCTATACTCTCCACACTCAGAGATCCCTCAGACCCACTCTCACCACACTCTAAGATCCCTGACAAACTCTCCACACACTCAGAGATCCCTGACACACTCTCCCCACACTCAGAGATCTCTGACCCCCACTCTCCCCACACTCAGAGATCTGTCAGACCCACTCTCCCCACACAGAGAGATCTCCCTGTCCACTCTCCCCACACTCAGAGATCCCTGTCCCACTCTCCCCACACTCAGAGATCCCTCAGACCCACTCTCCCCACATTCAGAGATCGCTGACACCCACTCTCCCCACACACAGAGATCCCTGAACCACTCTCCCCACACTCAGAGATCCCAGACCCACTCTCCCCACATTCAGAGATCGCTCACACCCACTCTCCCCACACACAGAGATCCCTGACCAACTCTTCCCACACTCAGAGATCCCAGACCCTCTCTCCCCACATTCAGAGACCCGATCCACTCTCCCCACACTCAGAGATCTCACTGTCCACTCTCCCCACATTCAGAGACCCCTCAGACCCACTCTCCTGACACTCAGGGACCCAGACCCACTCTCCCCACACTCAGAGATCCCAGACCCACTCTCCCCACATTCAGAGACCCGACCTACTCTCCCCACACTCAGAGATCCCAGACCCACTTTCCCCACACTCAGTGATCCCCCTGTCCACTCTCCCCACACTCAGAGATCCCTGACCCACTCTCCCCACACTCTGAGATCCCCCTGTCCACTCTCCCCACACTCAGAGATACTGACCCACTCTCCCCACACTCAGAGACCCCTCAGACCCACTCTCCCCACACTCAGATCCCAGACCCACTCTCTCCACACTCAGAGATCCCTCAGACCCACTCTCACCACACTCTAAGATCCCTGACACACTCTCCCCACACTCAGAGATCCCAGACCTATACTCTCCACACTCAGAGATCCCTCAGACCCACTCTCACCACACTCTAAGATCCCTGACACACTCTCCACACACTCAGAGATCCCTGACACACTCTCCTCTCACTCAGAGATCCCTCAGACCCACTCCCCCCGCACTCTGAGATCCCTGACCCCCACTCTCCCCACACTCAGAGATCCGTCAGACCCACTCTCCCCACACAGAGAGATCTCCCTGTCCACTCTCCCCACACTCAGAGATCCCTGTCCCACTCTCCCCACACTCAGAGATCCCTCAGACCCACTCTCCCCACATTCAGAGATCGCTCCCACCCACTCTCCCCACACACAGAGATCCCTGACCCACTCTCCCCACACTCAGAGATCCCAGACCCACTCTCCCCACAATCAGAGATCGCTCACACCCACTCTCCCCACACAGAGAGATCTCACTGTCCACTCACCCCACACTCAGAGATCCCTGTCCCACTCTCCCCACACTCAGAGATCCCTCAGACCCACTCTCCCCACATTCAGAGATCGCTCACACCCACTCTCCCCACACACAGAGATCCCTGACCCACTCTCCCCACACTCAGAGATCCCAGACCCACTCTCCCCACATTCAGAGATCGCTCACACCCACTCTCCCCACACACAGAGATCCCTGACCCACTCTCCCCACACTCAGAGATCCCTGACCCACTCTCCCCTCACACAGAGATCCCCCTGTCCACTCTCCCCACTCTCAGAGATCCCGGACCCACTCTCCCCACATTCAGACATCGCTGACCCACTCTCCCCACACCCAGAGATCCCTGACCCACTCTCCCCAAACTCAGAGATCCCAACCCCACTCTCCACACCTTCAGACATCGCTGAACCACTCTCCCTACATTCAGAGACACAGACCCACTCTCCACACAGTCAGAGACCCCGACCCACTCTTCCCACACTCAGAGATCCCAACCCCACTCTCCCCACACTCAGAGACCCCTCAGACCCACTCTCCCCACATTCAGAGACACTGACCCACTCTCCACACAGTCAGAGATCCCCCTGTCCACTCTCCCCACACTCAGAGATCCCTGACCCACTCTCCCCACATTCAGACATCGCTGACCCACTCTCCCCACATTCAGAGACCCAGACCCACTCTCCCCACACCCAGAGATCCCTGACACTCTCCCCACACTCAGAGATCCCTCAGACCCACTCCCCCCACACTCAGAGATCCCTGACACGAACTCTCCCCACACTCAGAGATCCCTCAGACCCACTCTCCCCACACAGAGAGATCTCCCTGTCCACTCTCCCCACACTCAGAGATCCCTGTCCCACTCTCCCCTCACTCAGAGATCCCTCAGACCCACTCTCCCCACATTCAGAGATCGCTCACACCCATTCTCCCCACACACAGAGATCCCTGACCCACTCTCCCCACAGTCAGAGATCCCAGACCCACACTCCCCACATTCAGAGAACCGACCTACTCTCCCCACACTCAGAGATCCCAGACCCACTTTCCCCACACTCAGTGATCCCCCTGTCCACTCTCCCCACACTCAGAGATCCCTGACCCACTCTCCCTACACTCTGAGATCCCCCTGTCCACTCTCCCCACACTCAGAGATACTGACCCACTCTCCCCACACTCAGAGACCCCTCAGACCCACTCTCCCCACTCTCAGAGAACCCAGACCCACTCTCTCCACACTCAGAGATCCCTCAGACCCACTCTCACCACACTCTAAGATCCCTGACACACTCTCCCCACACTCAGAGATCCCAGACCTATACTCTCCACACTCAGAGATCCCTCAGACCCACTCTCACCACACTCTAAGATCCCTGACAAACTCTCCACACACACAGAGATCCCTGACACACTCTCCCCACACTCAGAGATCTCTGACCCCCACTCTCCCCACACTCAGAGATCTGTCAGACCCACTCTCCCCACACAGAGAGATCTCCCTGTCCACTCTCCCCACACTCAGAGATCCCTGTCCCACTCTCCCCACACTCAGAGATCCCTCAGACCCACTCTCCCCACACTCAGAGATCTGTCAGACCCACTCTCCCCACACAGAGAGATCTCCCTGTCCACTCTCCCCACACTCAGAGATCCCTGTCCCACTCTCCCCACATTCAGAGATCGCTGACACCCACTCTCCCCACACACAGAGATCCCAGACCCACTCTCCCCACATTCAGAGATCGCTCACACCCACTCTCCCCACACACAGAGATCCCTGACCAACTCTTCCCACACTCAGAGATCCCAGACCCTCTCTCCCCACATTCAGAGACCCGATCCACTCTCCCCACACTCAGAGATCTCACTGTCCACTCTCCCCACATTCAGAGACCCCTCAGACCCACTCTCCTGACACTCAGGGACCCAGACCCACTCTCCCCACACTCAGAGATCCCAGACCCACTCTCCCCACATTCAGAGACCCGACCTACTCTCCCCACACTCAGAGATCCCAGACCCACTTTCCCCACACTCAGTGATCCCCCTGTCCACTCTCCCCACACTCAGAGATCCCTGACCCACTCTCCCCACACTCTGAGATCCCCCTGTCCACTCTCCCCACACTCAGAGATACTGACCCACTCTCCCCACACTCAGAGACCCCTCAGACCCACTCTCCCCACACTCAGATCCCAGACCCACTCTCTCCACACTCAGAGATCCCTCAGACCCACTCTCACCACACTCTAAGATCCCTGACACACTCTCCCCACACTCAGAGATCCCAGACCTATACTCTCCACACTCAGAGATCCCTCAGACCCACTCTCACCACACTCTAAGATCCCTGACACACTCTCCACACACTCAGAGATCCCTGACACACTCTCCCCTCACTCAGAGATCCCTCAGACCCACTCCCCCCGCACTCTGAGATCCCTGACCCCCACTCTCCCCACACTCAGAGATCCGTCAGACCCACTCTCCCCACACAGAGAGATCTCCCTGTCCACTCTCCCCACACTCAGAGATCCCTGTCCCACTCTCCCCACACTCAGAGATCCCTCAGACCCACTCTCCCCACATTCAGAGATCGCTCCCACCCACTCTCCCCACACACAGAGATCCCTGACCCACTCTCCCCACACTCAGAGATCCCAGACCCACTCTCCCCACAATCAGAGATCGCTCACACCCACTCTCCCCACA
Organism: Hemitrygon akajei; assembly: GCF_048418815.1. Classification (NCBI taxonomy): domain Eukaryota; kingdom Metazoa; phylum Chordata; class Chondrichthyes; order Myliobatiformes; family Dasyatidae; genus Hemitrygon; species Hemitrygon akajei. The sequence goes on along the minus strand of NC_133128.1, from coordinate 108,362,286 downwards.
CAGAGAGATCTCACTGTCCACTCACCCCACACTCAGAGATCCCTGTCCCACTCTCCCCACACTCAGAGATCCCTCAGACCCACTCTCCCCACATTCAGAGATCGCTCACACCCACTCTCCCCACACACAGAGATCCCTGACCCACTCTCCCCACACTCAGAGATCCCAGACCCACTCTCCCCACATTCAGAGATCGCTCACACCCACTCTCCCCACACACAGAGATCCCTGACCCACTCTCCCCACACTCAGAGATCCCGGACCCACTCTCCCCACATTCAGACATCGCTGACCCACTCTCCCCACACCCAGAGATCCCTGACCCACTCTCCCCAAACTCAGAGATCCCAACCCCACTCTCCACACCTTCAGACATCGCTGAACCACTCTCCCTACATTCAGAGACACAGACCCACTCTCCACACAGTCAGAGACCCCGACCCAATCTTCCCACACTCAGAGATCCCATCCCCACTCTCCCCACACTCAGAGACCCCTCAGACCCACTCTCCCCACATTCAGAGACACTGACCCACTCTCCACACAGTCAGAGATCCCCCTGTCCACTCTCCCCACACTCAGAGATCCCTGACCCACTCTCCCCACATTCAGACATCGCTGACCCACTCTCCCCACATTCAGAGACCCAGACCCACTCTCCCCACACCCAGAGATCCCTGACACTCTCCCCACACTCAGAGATCCCTCAGACCCACTCCCCCCACACTCAGAGATCCCTGACACGAACTCTCCCCACACTCAGAGATCCCTCAGACCCACTCTCCCCACACAGAGAGATCTCCCTGTCCACTCTCCCCACACTCAGAGATCCCTGTCCCACTCTCCCCTCACTCAGAGATCCCTCAGACCCACTCTCCCCACATTCAGAGATCGCTCACACCCATTCTCCCCACACACAGAGATCCCTGACCCACTCTCCCCACAGTCAGAGATCCCAGACCCACACTCCCCACATTCAGAGAACCGACCTACTCTCCCCACACTCAGAGATCCCAGACCCACTTTCCCCACACTCAGTGATCCCCCTGTCCACTCTCCCCACACTCAGAGATCCCTGACCCACTCTCCCTACACTCTGAGATCCCCCTGTCCACTCTCCCCACACTCAGAGATACTGACCCACTCTCCCCACACTCAGAGACCCCTCAGACCCACTCTCCCCACTCTCAGAGAACCCAGACCCACTCTCTCCACACTCAGAGATCCCTCAGACCCACTCTCACCACACTCTAAGATCCCTGACACACTCTCCCCACACTCAGAGATCCCAGACCTATACTCTCCACACTCAGAGATCCCTCAGACCCACTCTCACCACACTCTAAGATCCCTGACAAACTCTCCACACACACAGAGATCCCTGACACACTCTCCCCACACTCAGAGATCTCTGACCCCCACTCTCCCCACACTCAGAGATCTGTCAGACCCACTCTCCCCACACAGAGAGATCTCCCTGTCCACTCTCCCCACACTCAGAGATCCCGGACCCACTCTCCCCACATTCAGACATCGCTGACCCACTCTCCCCACACTCAGAGATCCCAGACCCACTCTCCCCACATTCAGAGATCGCTCACACCCACTCTCCCAACACACAGAGATCCCTGACCCACTCTCCCCACACTCAGAGATCCCTGACCCACTCTCCCCTCACACAGAGATCCCCCTGTCCACTCTCCCCACTCTCAGAGATCCCGGACCCACTCTCCCCACATTCAGACATCGCTGACCCACTCTCCCCACATTCAGAGACCCAGACCCACTCTCCCCACACCCAGAGATCCCTGACCCACTCTCCCCAAACTCAGAGATCCCAACCCCACTCTCCCCACCTTCAGACATCGCTGAACCACTCTCCCTACATTCAGAGACACAGACCCACTCTCCACACAGTCAGAGACCCCGACCCACTCTTCCCACACTCAGAGATCCCAACCCCACTCTCCCCACACTCAGAGACCCCTCAGACCCACTCTCCCCACATTCAGAGACACTGACCCACTCTCCACACAGTCAGAGATCCCCCTGTCCACTCTCCCCACACTCAGAGATCCCTGACCCACTCTCCCCACATTCAGACATCGCTGACCCACTCTCCCCACATTCAGAGACCCAGACCCACTCTCCCCACACCCAGAGATCCCTGACACTCTCCCCACACTCAGAGATCCCTCAGACCCACTCCCCCAACACTCAGAGATCCCTGACACGAACTCTCCCCACACTCAGAGATCCCTCAGACCCACTCTCCCCACACAGAGAGATCTCCCTGTCCACTCTCCCCACACTCAGAGATCCCTGTCCCACTCTCCCCTCACTCAGAGATCCCTCAGACCCACTCTCCCCACATTCAGAGATCGCTCACACCCATTCTCCCCACACACAGAGATCCCTGACACACTCTCCCCACAGTCAGAGATCCCAGACTCACACTCCCCACATTCAGAGAACCGACCTACTCTCCCCACACTCAGAGATCCCAGACCCACTTTCCCCACACTCAGTGATCCCCCTGTCCACTCTCCCCACACTCAGAGATCCCTGACCCACTCTCCCTACACTCTGAGATCCCCCTGTCCACTCTCCCCACACTCAGAGATACTGACCCACTCTCCCCACACTCAGAGACCCCTCAGACCCACTCTCCCCACTCTCAGAGAACCCAGACCCACTCTCTCCACACTCAGAGATCCCTCAGACCCACTCTCACCACACTCTAAGATCCCTGACACACTCTCCCCACACTCAGAGATCCCAGACCTATACTCTCCACACTCAGAGATCCCTCAGACCCACTCTCACCACACTCTAAGATCCCTGACAAACTCTCCACACACTCAGAGATCCCTGACACACTCTCCCCACACTCAGAGATCTCTGACCCCCACTCTCCCCACACTCAGAGATCTGTCAGACCCACTCTCCCCACACAGAGAGATCTCCCTGTCCACTCTCCCCACACTCAGAGATCCCTGTCCCACTCTCCCCACACTCAGAGATCCCTCAGACCCACTCTCCCCACATTCAGAGATCGCTGACACCCACTCTCCCCACACACAGAGATCCCTGAACCACTCTCCCCACACTCAGAGATCCCAGACCCACTCTCCCCACATTCAGAGATCGCTCACACCCACTCTCCCCACACACAGAGATCCCTGACCAACTCTTCCCACACTCAGAGATCCCAGACCCTCTCTCCCCACATTCAGAGACCCGATCCACTCTCCCCACACTCAGAGATCTCACTGTCCACTCTCCCCACATTCAGAGACCCCTCAGACCCACTCTCCTGACACTCAGGGACCCAGACCCACTCTCCCCACACTCAGAGATCCCAGACCCACTCTCCCCACATTCAGAGACCCGACCTACTCTCCCCACACTCAGAGATCCCAGACCCACTTTCCCCACACTCAGTGATCCCCCTGTCCACTCTCCCCACACTCAGAGATCCCTGACCCACTCTCCCCACACTCTGAGATCCCCCTGTCCACTCTCCCCACACTCAGAGATACTGACCCACTCTCCCCACACTCAGAGACCCCTCAGACCCACTCTCCCCACACTCAGATCCCAGACCCACTCTCTCCACACTCAGAGATCCCTCAGACCCACTCTCACCACACTCTAAGATCCCTGACACACTCTCCCCACACTCAGAGATCCCAGACCTATACTCTCCACACTCAGAGATCCCTCAGACCCACTCTCACCACACTCTAAGATCCCTGACACACTCTCCACACACTCAGAGATCCCTGACACACTCTCCTCTCACTCAGAGATCCCTCAGACCCACTCCCCCCGCACTCTGAGATCCCTGACCCCCACTCTCCCCACACTCAGAGATCCGTCAGACCCACTCTCCCCACACAGAGAGATCTCCCTGTCCACTCTCCCCACACTCAGAGATCCCTGTCCCACTCTCCCCACACTCAGAGATCCCTCAGACCCACTCTCCCCACATTCAGAGATCGCTCCCACCCACTCTCCCCACACACAGAGATCCCTGACCCACTCTCCCCACACTCAGAGATCCCAGACCCACTCTCCCCACAATCAGAGATCGCTCACACCCACTCTCCCCACACAGAGAGATCTCACTGTCCACTCACCCCACACTCAGAGATCCCTGTCCCACTCTCCCCACACTCAGAGATCCCTCAGACCCACTCTCCCCACATTCAGAGATCGCTCACACCCACTCTCCCCACACACAGAGATCCCTGACCCACTCTCCCCACACTCAGAGATCCCAGACCCACTCTCCCCACATTCAGAGATCGCTCACACCCACTCTCCCCACACACAGAGATCCCTGACCCACTCTCCCCACACTCAGAGATCCCTGACCCACTCTCCCCTCACACAGAGATCCCCCTGTCCACTCTCCCCACTCTCAGAGATCCCGGACCCACTCTCCCCACATTCAGACATCGCTGACCCACTCTCCCCACACCCAGAGATCCCTGACCCACTCTCCCCAAACTCAGAGATCCCAACCCCACTCTCCACACCTTCAGACATCGCTGAACCACTCTCCCTACATTCAGAGACACAGACCCACTCTCCACACAGTCAGAGACCCCGACCCACTCTTCCCACACTCAGAGATCCCAACCCCACTCTCCCCACACTCAGAGACCCCTCAGACCCACTCTCCCCACATTCAGAGACACTGACCCACTCTCCACACAGTCAGAGATCCCCCTGTCCACTCTCCCCACACTCAGAGATCCCTGACCCACTCTCCCCACATTCAGACATCGCTGACCCACTCTCCCCACATTCAGAGACCCAGACCCACTCTCCCCACACCCAGAGATCCCTGACACTCTCCCCACACTCAGAGATCCCTCAGACCCACTCCCCCCACACTCAGAGATCCCTGACACGAACTCTCCCCACACTCAGAGATCCCTCAGACCCACTCTCCCCACACAGAGAGATCTCCCTGTCCACTCTCCCCACACTCAGAGATCCCTGTCCCACTCTCCCCTCACTCAGAGATCCCTCAGACCCACTCTCCCCACATTCAGAGATCGCTCACACCCATTCTCCCCACACACAGAGATCCCTGACCCACTCTCCCCACAGTCAGAGATCCCAGACCCACACTCCCCACATTCAGAGAACCGACCTACTCTCCCCACACTCAGAGATCCCAGACCCACTTTCCCCACACTCAGTGATCCCCCTGTCCACTCTCCCCACACTCAGAGATCCCTGACCCACTCTCCCTACACTCTGAGATCCCCCTGTCCACTCTCCCCACACTCAGAGATACTGACCCACTCTCCCCACACTCAGAGACCCCTCAGACCCACTCTCCCCACTCTCAGAGAACCCAGACCCACTCTCTCCACACTCAGAGATCCCTCAGACCCACTCTCACCACACTCTAAGATCCCTGACACACTCTCCCCACACTCAGAGATCCCAGACCTATACTCTCCACACTCAGAGATCCCTCAGACCCACTCTCACCACACTCTAAGATCCCTGACAAACTCTCCACACACACAGAGATCCCTGACACACTCTCCCCACACTCAGAGATCTCTGACCCCCACTCTCCCCACACTCAGAGATCTGTCAGACCCACTCTCCCCACACAGAGAGATCTCCCTGTCCACTCTCCCCACACTCAGAGATCCCTGTCCCACTCTCCCCACACTCAGAGATCCCTCAGACCCACTCTCCCCACACTCAGAGATCTGTCAGACCCACTCTCCCCACACAGAGAGATCTCCCTGTCCACTCTCCCCACACTCAGAGATCCCTGTCCCACTCTCCCCACATTCAGAGATCGCTGACACCCACTCTCCCCACACACAGAGATCCCAGACCCACTCTCCCCACATTCAGAGATCGCTCACACCCACTCTCCCCACACACAGAGATCCCTGACCAACTCTTCCCACACTCAGAGATCCCAGACCCTCTCTCCCCACATTCAGAGACCCGATCCACTCTCCCCACACTCAGAGATCTCACTGTCCACTCTCCCCACATTCAGAGACCCCTCAGACCCACTCTCCTGACACTCAGGGACCCAGACCCACTCTCCCCACACTCAGAGATCCCAGACCCACTCTCCCCACATTCAGAGACCCGACCTACTCTCCCCACACTCAGAGATCCCAGACCCACTTTCCCCACACTCAGTGATCCCCCTGTCCACTCTCCCCACACTCAGAGATCCCTGACCCACTCTCCCCACACTCTGAGATCCCCCTGTCCACTCTCCCCACACTCAGAGATACTGACCCACTCTCCCCACACTCAGAGACCCCTCAGACCCACTCTCCCCACACTCAGATCCCAGACCCACTCTCTCCACACTCAGAGATCCCTCAGACCCACTCTCACCACACTCTAAGATCCCTGACACACTCTCCCCACACTCAGAGATCCCAGACCTATACTCTCCACACTCAGAGATCCCTCAGACCCACTCTCACCACACTCTAAGATCCCTGACACACTCTCCACACACTCAGAGATCCCTGACACACTCTCCCCTCACTCAGAGATCCCTCAGACCCACTCCCCCCGCACTCTGAGATCCCTGACCCCCACTCTCCCCACACTCAGAGATCCGTCAGACCCACTCTCCCCACACAGAGAGATCTCCCTGTCCACTCTCCCCACACTCAGAGATCCCTGTCCCACTCTCCCCACACTCAGAGATCCCTCAGACCCACTCTCCCCACATTCAGAGATCGCTCCCACCCACTCTCCCCACACACAGAGATCCCTGACCCACTCTCCCCACACTCAGAGATCCCAGACCCACTCTCCCCACAATCAGAGATCGCTCACACCCACTCTCCCCACACAGAGAGATCTCACTGTCCACTCACCCCACACTCAGAGATCCCTGTCCCACTCTCCCCACACTCAGAGATCCCTCAGACCCACTCTCCCCACATTCAGAGATCGCTCACACCCACTCTCCCCACACACAGAGATCCCTGACCCACTCTCCCCACACTCAGAGATCCCAGACCCACTCTCCCCACATTCAGAGATCGCTCACACCCACTCTCCCCACACACAGAGATCCCTGACCCACTCTCCCCACACTCAGAGATCCCTGACCCACTCTCCCCTCACACAGAGATCCCCCTGTCCACTCTCCCCACTCTCAGAGATCCCGGACCCACTCTCCCCACATTCAGACATCGCTGACCCACTCTCCCCACACCCAGAGATCCCTGACCCACTCTCCCCAAACTCAGAGATCCCAACCCCACTCTCCACACCTTCAGACATCGCTGAACCACTCTCCCTACATTCAGAGACACAGACCCACTCTCCACACAGTCAGAGACCCCGACCCAATCTTCCCACACTCAGAGATCCCATCCCCACTCTCCCCACACTCAGAGACCCCTCAGACCCACTCTCCCCACATTCAGAGACACTGACCCACTCTCCACACAGTCAGAGATCCCCCTGTCCACTCTCCCCACACTCAGAGATCCCTGACCCACTCTCCCCACATTCAGACATCGCTGACCCACTCTCCCCACATTCAGAGACCCAGACCCACTCTCCCCACACCCAGAGATCCCTGACACTCTCCCCACACTCAGAGATCCCTCAGACCCACTCCCCCCACACTCAGAGATCCCTGACACGAACTCTCCCCACACTCAGAGATCCCTCAGACCCACTCTCCCCACACAGAGAGATCTCCCTGTCCACTCTCCCCACACTCAGAGATCCCTGTCCCACTCTCCCCTCACTCAGAGATCCCTCAGACCCACTCTCCCCACATTCAGAGATCGCTCACACCCATTCTCCCCACACACAGAGATCCCTGACCCACTCTCCCCACAGTCAGAGATCCCAGACCCACACTCCCCACATTCAGAGAACCGACCTACTCTCCCCACACTCAGAGATCCCAGACCCACTTTCCCCACACTCAGTGATCCCCCTGTCCACTCTCCCCACACTCAGAGATCCCTGACCCACTCTCCCTACACTCTGAGATCCCCCTGTCCACTCTCCCCACACTCAGAGATACTGACCCACTCTCCCCACACTCAGAGACCCCTCAGACCCACTCTCCCCACTCTCAGAGAACCCAGACCCACTCTCTCCACACTCAGAGATCCCTCAGACCCACTCTCACCACACTCTAAGATCCCTGACACACTCTCCCCACACTCAGAGATCCCAGACCTATACTCTCCACACTCAGAGATCCCTCAGACCCACTCTCACCACACTCTAAGATCCCTGACAAACTCTCCACACACACAGAGATCCCTGACACACTCTCCCCACACTCAGAGATCTCTGACCCCCACTCTCCCCACACTCAGAGATCTGTCAGACCCACTCTCCCCACACAGAGAGATCTCCCTGTCCACTCTCCCCACACTCAGAGATCCCTGTCCCACTCTCCCCACACTCAGAGATCCCTCAGACCCACTCTCCCCACACTCAGAGATCTGTCAGACCCACTCTCCCCACACAGAGAGATCTCCCTGTCCACTCTCCCCACACTCAGAGATCCCTGTCCCACTCTCCCCACATTCAGAGATCGCTGACACCCACTCTCCCCACACACAGAGATCCCAGACCCACTCTCCCCACATTCAGAGATCGCTCACACCCACTCTCCCCACACACAGAGATCCCTGACCAACTCTTCCCACACTCAGAGATCCCAGACCCTCTCTCCCCACATTCAGAGACCCGATCCACTCTCCCCACACTCAGAGATCTCACTGTCCACTCTCCCCACATTCAGAGACCCCTCAGACCCACTCTCCTGACACTCAGGGACCCAGACCCACTCTCCCCACACTCAGAGATCCCAGACCCACTCTCCCCACATTCAGAGACCCGACCTACTCTCCCCACACTCAGAGATCCCAGACCCACTTTCCCCACACTCAGTGATCCCCCTGTCCACTCTCCCCACACTCAGAGATCCCTGACCCACTCTCCCCACACTCTGAGATCCCCCTGTCCACTCTCCCCACACTCAGAGATACTGACCCACTCTCCCCACACTCAGAGACCCCTCAGACCCACTCTCCCCACACTCAGATCCCAGACCCACTCTCTCCACACTCAGAGATCCCTCAGACCCACTCTCACCACACTCTAAGATCCCTGACACACTCTCCCCACACTCAGAGATCCCAGACCTATACTCTCCACACTCAGAGATCCCTCAGACCCACTCTCACCACACTCTAAGATCCCTGACACACTCTCCACACACTCAGAGATCCCTGACACACTCTCCCCTCACTCAGAGATCCCTCAGACCCACTCCCCCCGCACTCTGAGATCCCTGACCCCCACTCTCCCCACACTCAGAGATCCGTCAGACCCACTCTCCCCACACAGAGAGATCTCCCTGTCCACTCTCCCCACACTCAGAGATCCCTGTCCCACTCTCCCCACACTCAGAGATCCCTCAGACCCACTCTCCCCACATTCAGAGATCGCTCCCACCCACTCTCCCCACACACAGAGATCCCTGACCCACTCTCCCCACACTCAGAGATCCCAGACCCACTCTCCCCACAATCAGAGATCGCTCACACCCACTCTCCCCACACACAGAGATCCCTGACCCACTCTTCCCACACTCAGAGATCCCAGACCCTCTCTCCCCATATTCAGAGACCCGACCCACTCTCCCCACACTCAGAGATCTCACTGTCCACTCTCCCCACATTCAGAGACCCCTCAGACCCACTCTCCCCACACTCAGAGATCCCTCAGACCCACTCTCACCATGCTCAGAGACCCAGACCCACTCTCCCCACACTCAGAGATCCCAGACCCACTCTCCCCACACTCAGAGATCCCTCAGACCCACTCTCCCCACATTCAGAGACACAGACCCACTCTCCCCACACTCAGAGATCCCAGACCCACTCTCCCCACACTCAGAGATCCCAACCCCACTCTCCCCACATTCAGACATCGCTGAACCACTCTCCCCACATTCAGAGGCACAGACCCACTCTCCACACAGTCAGAGACCCCGACACACTCTCCCCACACTCAGAGACCCCTCAGACCCACTCTCCCCACACTCAGAGTTCCCTAACCCACTCTCCCCACACTCAGTGACCCCTCACACCCACTCTCCCCACATTCAGACACAGACCCACTCTCCACACAGTCAGAGACCCCGATCCACTCTTCCCACACTCAGAGATCCCAAACCCACTCTCCCCACATTCAGACATCGCTGAACCACTCTCCCCACATTCAGAGACACAGACCCAGTCTCCACACAGTCAGAGACCCCGACCCACTCTCCCCACATTCAGACATCCCTGACCCACTCTCCCCACACTCAGAGATCCAGACCCACTCTCCCCACACTCAGAGACCAAGACCCACTCTTCCCACACTCAGAGATCCCTCAGACCCACTCTCCCCACACTCAGAGATCGCAGACCCACTCTCTCCACACTCAGAGATCCCTCAGACCCACTCTCACCACACTCTAAGATCCCTGACACACTCTCCACACACTCAGAGATCCCAGACCTATACTCTCCACACTCAGAGATCCCTCAGACCCACTCTCTCCACACTGAGAGATCCAGACCCACTCTCCCCACACTCAGAGACCAAGACCCACTCTTCCTACACTCAGAGATCCCTGACCCACTCCCCACACTCAGAGATCCCCCTGTCTACTCTCCCCAAACTCAGAGATCCCTGACCCACTCTCACCACACTCAGAGATCCCCCTGTCCACTCTCCCCACACTCAGAGATCCCTGACCCACTCTCCCCTCACACAGAGATCCCCCTGTCCACTCTCCCCACTCTCAGAGATCCCTGACCCACTCTCCCCACATTCAGACATCGCTGACCCACTCTCCCCACATTCAGAGACCCAGACCCACTCTCTACACAGTCAGAGATCCCTCAGACCCACTCTCCCCACACTCAAAGATCGCAGACCCACTCTCTCCACACTCAGAGATCCCTCAGACCCACTCTCACCACACTCTAAGATCCCTGACACACTCTCCACACACTCAGAGATCCCAGACCTATACTCTCCACACTCAGAGATCCCTCAGACCCACTCTCACCACAATCTAAGATCCCTGACACACTCTCCACACACTCAGAGATCCCTGACACACTCTCCCCACACTCAGAGATCCCTCAGACCCACTCCCCCCGCACTCTGAGATCCCTGACCCCCACTCTCCCCACACTCAGAGATCCGTCAGACCCACTCTCCCCACACAGAGAGATCTCCCTGTCCACTCTCCCCACACTCAGAGATCCCTGTCCCACTCTCCCCACACTCAGAGATCCCTCAGACCCACTCTCCCCACATTCAGAGATCGCTCACACCCACTCTCCCCACACACAGAGATCCCTGACCCACTCTCCCCACACTCAGAGATCCCAGACCCACTCTCCCCACATTCAGAGATCGCTCACACCCACTCTCCCCACACACAGAGATCCCTGACCCACTCTCCCCACACTCAGAGATCCCTGACCCACTCTCCCCTCACACAGAGATCCCCCTGTCCACTCTCCCCACTCTCAGAGATCCCGGACCCACTCTCCCCACATTCAGACATCGCTGACCCACTCTCCCCACATTCAGAGACCCAGACCCACTCTCCCCACACCCAGAGATCCCAACCCCACTCTCCCCACACTCAGAGACCCCTCAGACCCACTCTCCCCACATTCAGAGACACTGACCCACTCTCCACACAGTCAGAGATCCCCCTGTCCACTCTCCCCACACTCAGAGATCCCTGACCCACTCTCCCCTCACACAGAGATCCCTCTGTCCACTCTCCCCACTCTCAGAGATCCCTGACCCACTCTCCCCACATTCAGACATCGCTGACCCACTCTCCCCACATTCAGAGACCCAGACCCACTCTCCCCACACCCAGAGATCCCAGACCCACTCTCCCCACACTCAGAGATCCCTGACACGAACTCTCCCCACACTCAGAGATCCCTCAGACCCACTCTCCCCACACAGAGAGATCTCCCTGTCCACTCTCCCCACACTCAGAGATCCCTGTCCCACTCTCCCCTCACTCAGAGATCCCTCAGACCCACTCTCCCCACATTCAGAGATCGCTCACACCCATTCTCCCCACACACAGAGATCCCTGAGCCACTCTCCCCACAGTCAGAGATCCCAGACCCACACTCCCCACATTCAGAGAACCGACCTACTCTCCCCACACTCAGAGATCCCAGACCCACTTTCCCCACACTCATGATCCCCCTGTCCACTCTCCCCACACTCAGAGATCCCTGACCCACTCTCCCTACACTCTGAGATCCCCCTGTCCACTCTCCCCACACTCAGAGATACTGACCCACTCTCCCCACACTCAGAGACCCCTCAGACCCACTCTCCCCACTCTCAGAGAACCCAGACCCACTCTCTCCACACTCAGAGATCCCTCAGACCCACTCTCACCACACTCTAAGATCCCTGACACACTCTCCACACACTCAGAGATCCCTGACACACTCTCCCCACACTCAGAGATCTCTGACCCCCACTCTCCCCACACTCAGCGATCTGTCAGACCCACTCTCCCCACACAGAGAGATCTCCCTGTCCACTCTCCCCACACTCAGAGATCCCTGTCCCACTCTCCCCACACTCAGAGATCCCTCAGACCCACTCTCCCCACATTCAGAGATCGCTCACACCCACTCTCCCCACACACAGAGATCCCTGAACCACTCTCCCCACACTCAGAGATCCCAGACCCACTCTCCCCACATTCAGAGATCGCTCACACCCACTCTCCCCACACACAGAGATCCCTGACCAACTCTTCCCACACTCAGAGATCCCAGACCCTCTCTCCCCACATTCAGAGACCCGATCCACTCTCCCCACACTCAGAGATCTCACTGTCCACTCTCCCCACATTCAGAGACCCCTCAGACCCACTCTCCTGACACTCAGGGACCCAGACCCACTCTCCCCACACTCAGAGATCCCAGACCCACTCTCCCCACATTCAGAGACCCGACCTACTCTCCCCACACTCAGAGATCCCAGACCCACTCTCCCCACACTCTGAGATCCCTGACCCACTCTCCCCACACTCTGAGATCCCCCTGTCCACTCTCCCCACACTCAGAGATACTGACCCACTCTCCCCACACTCAGAGACCCCTCAGACCCACTCTCCCCACACTCAGATCCCAGACCCACTCTCTCCACACTCAGAGATCCCTCAGACCCACTCTCACCACACTCTAAGATCCCTGACACACTCTCCCCACACTCAGAGATCCCAGACCTATACTCTCCACACTCAGAGATCCCTCAGACCCACTCTCACCACACTCTAAGATCCCTGACACACTCTCCACACACTCAGAGATCCCTGACACACTCTCCCCTCACTCAGAGATCCCTCAGACCCACTCCCCCCGCACTCTGAGATCCCTGACCCCCACTCTCCCCACACTCAGAGATCCGTCAGACCCACTCTCCCCACACAGAGAGATCTCCCTGTCCACTCTCCCCACACTCAGAGATCCCTGTCCCACTCTCCCCACACTCAGAGATCCCTCAGACCTACTCTCCCCACATTCAGAGATCGCTCACACCCACTCTCCCCACACACAGAGATCCCTGACCCATTCTCCCCACACTCAGAGATCCCAGACCCACTCTCCCCACATTCAGAGATCCCAGACCCACTCTCCCCACATTCAGAGATCGCTCACACCCACTCTCCCCACACACAGAGATCCCTGACCCACTCTTCCCACACTCAGAGATCCCAGACCCTCTCTCCCCACATTCAGAGACCCGACCCACTCTCCCCACACTCAGAGATCTCACTGTCCACTCTCCCTACATTCAGAGACCCCTCAGACCCACTCTCCCCACACTCAGGGACCCAGACCCACTCTCCACACACAGAGATCTCCCTGTCCACTCGCCTCACACTCAGAGATCGCAGACCCACTCTCCCCTCACTCAGAGACGCCTCAAACCCACTTTCCCCACACTCAGAGATCCAAGACCCACTCTCTCCACACTCAGAGATCCCTCAGACCCACTCTCACCACACTCTAAGATCCCTGACACACTCTCTCCACACTCAGAGATCCCTCAGACCTACTCTCACCACACTCTAAGATCCCTGACACACTCTCCACACACTCAGAGATCCCTGACACACTCTCCCCACATTCAGAGACCCTGACCCACTCTCCCCACACTCAGAGATCGCTGGCACCCACTCTCCCCACACTCACAGATACCTGACACGAACTCTCCCCACACTCAGAGATCCCAGACCCACTCTCCCCACACTCAGAGATCCCTGACACGAGCACTCCCCACACTCAGAGATCCCTGACACGAACTCTCCCCACACTCGGAGATCCCAGACCCACTCTCCCCACATTCAGAGACCCGACCCACTCTCCCCACACTCAGAGATCCCAGACCAACTCTCCCCACACTCAGAGATCCCAGACCCACTCTCCCCACATTCAGAGACCCAGACCCACTCTCACCACACTCAGAGATCCCAGACACACTCTCCCCACATTCAGAGACCCTACCTACTCTCCCCACACTCAGAGATCCCAGACCCACTTTCCCCACACTCTGAGATCCCCCTGTCCACTCTCCCCACACTCAGAGATACTGACCCACTCTCCCCACACTCAGACCCCTCAGACACACTCTCCCAACACTCAGAGATCCCAGACCCACTCTCTCCACACTCAGAGATCCCTCAGACCCACTCTCACCACACTGAGAGATCCCAGACCTATACTCTCCACACTCAGAGATCCCTCAGACCCACTCTCACCACACTCTAAGATCCCTGACCCACTCTCCACACACTCAGGGATCCCTGACACACTCTCCCCACACTCAGGGACCCAGACCCACACTCCACACACAGAGATCTCCCTGTCCACTCGCCTCACACTCAGAGATCCCAGACCCACTCTCCCCTCACTCAGAGACGCCTCAAACCCACTTTCCCCACACTCAGAGATCCAAGACCCACTCTCTCCACACTCAGAGATCCCTCAGACCCACTCTCACCACACTCTAAGATCCCTGACACACTCTCTCCACACTCAGAGATCCCTCAGACCTACTCTCACCACACTCTAAGATCCCTGACACACTCTCCACACACTCAGAGATCCCAGATCCACTCTCCCCACACTCAGAGACCCAGACCCACTCTCCCCACACTCAGAGACCCAGACCCACTCTCTCCACACTCAGAGATCCCTCAGACCCACTCTCACCACACTCTAAGATCCCTGACACACTCTCCACACACTCAGAGATCCCTGACACACTCTCCCCACATTCAGAGACCCTGACCCACTCTCCCCACACTCAGAGATCCCAGATCCACTCTCCCCACACTCAGAGACCCAGACCCACTCTCCCCACATTCAGAGATCCCAGACCCACTCTCTCCACACTCAGAGATCCCAGACCCACTCTCCCCACACTCAGAGATCCCAGACCCACTCTCACAACACTCAGAGATCCCAGACCCACTCTCCCCACACTCAGAGATCCCTGACACGAGCACTCCCCACACTCAGAGATCCCTGACACGAACTCTCCCCACACTCAGAGATCCCAGACCCACTCTCCCCACATTCAGAGACCCGACCCACTTTCCCCACACTCTGAGATCCCCCTGTCCACTCTCCCCACACTCAGAGATACTGACCCACTCTCCCCACACTCAGAGACCCCTCAGACACACTCTCCCAACACTCAGAGATCCCAGACCCACTCTCTCCACACTCAGAGATCCCTCAGACCCACTCTCACCACACTCTAAGATCCCTGACACACTCTCCCCACACTCAGAGATCCCAGACCTATACTCTCCACACTCAGAGATCCCTCAGACCCACTCTCACCACACTCTAAGATCCCTGACCCACTCTCCACACACTCAGAGATCCCTGACACACTCTCCCCACACTCAGAGATCCCTCAGACCCACTCCCCCCACACTCAGAGATCCCTGACCCCCACTCTCCCCACACTCAGTTATCCCTCAGACCCACTCTCCCCACACAAAGAGATCTCCCTGTCCACTCTCCCCACACTCAGAGATCCCTGTCCCACTCTCCCCTCACTCAGAGATCCCTCAGACCCACTCTCCCCACATTCAGAGATCGGTCGCACCCACTCTCCCCACACACAGTGATCCCTGACCCACTCTCCCCACACTCAGAGATCCCAGACCCACTCTCCCCACATTCAGAGACCCGACCAACTCTCCCCACACTCAGAGATCCCAGACCCACTCTCCCCACATTCAGAGACCCGACCCACTCTCCCCACACTCAGAGATCCCAGACCCAACTCTCCCCACACTCAGAGATCCCAGATCCACTCTCCCCACACTCAGAGACCAAGACCCACTCTCCCCACACTCAGAGTTCCCTGACCCACTCTCTCCACACTCAGAGATCCCAGACCCACTCTCACAACACTCAGAGATCCCAGACCCACTCTCCCCACGTTCAGAGACCCTACCTACTCTCCCCACACTCAGAGATCCCAGACCCACTTTCCCCACACTCTGAGATCCCCCTGTCCACTCTCCCCACACTCAGAGGTACTGACCCACTCTCCCCACACTCAGAGACCCCTCAGACACACTCTCCCAACACTCAGAGATCCCAGACCCACTCTCTCCACACTCAGAGATCCCTCAGACCCACTCTCACCACACTCTAAGATCCCTGACACACTCTCACCACACTGAGAGATCCCAGACCTATACTCTCCACACTCAGAGATCCCTCAGACCCACTCTCACCACACTCTAAGATCCCTGACCCACTCTCCACACACTCAGGGATCCCTGACACACTCTCCCCACACTCAGAGATCCCTCAGACCCACTCCCCCCACACTCTGACATCCCTGACACGAACTCTCCCCACACTCAGAGATCCCTCAGACCCACTCCCCCCACACTCTGACATCCCTGACACGAACTCTCCCCACACTCAGAGATCCCTCAGACCCACTCCCCCCACACTCTGACATCCCTGACACGAACTCTCCCCACACTCAGAGATCCGTCAGACCCACTCCCCCCACACTCACAGATACCTGACACCCACTCTCCCCACACTCAGAGATCCCAGACCCACTCTCCCCACACTCAGAGATCCCTGACACGAACTCTCCCCACACTCAGAGATCCCAGACCCACTCTCCCCACATTCAGAGACCCGACCCACTCTCCCCACACTCAGAGATCCCAGACCAACTCTCCCCACACTCAGAGATCCCAGACCCACTCTCCCCACATTCAGAGACCCGACCCACTCTCCCCACACTCAGAGATCCCAGACCAACTCTCCCCACACTCAGAGATCCCAGACCCACTCTCCCCACATTCAGAGACCCGACCCACTCTCCCCACACTCAGAGATCCCAGACCAACTCTCCCCACACTCAGAGATCCCAGATCCACTCTCCCCACACTCAGAGACCCAGACCCACTCTCCCCACACTCAGAGACCCAGACCCACTCTCCCCACACTCAGAGATCCCAGACCCACTCTCACCACACTCAGAGATCCCAGACCCACTCTCCCCACACTCAGAGATCCCAGACCCACTCTCCCCACACTCAGAGATCCCTGACACGAGCACTCCCCACACTCAGAGATCCCTGACACGAACTCTCCCCACACTCAGAGATCCCAGACCCACTCTCCCCACATTCAGAGACCCGACCCACTTTCCCCACACTCTGAGATCCCCCTGTCCACTCTCCCCACACTCAGAGATACTGACCCACTCTCCCCACACTCAGAGACCCCTCAGACACACTCTCCCAACACTCAGAGATCCCAGACCCATTCTCTCCACACTCAGAGATCCCTCAGACCCACTCTCACCACACTCTAAGATCCCTGACACACTCTCCCCACACTCAGAGATCCCAGACCTATACTCTCCACACTCAGAGATCCCTCAGACCCACTCTCACCACACTCTAAGATCCCTGACCCACTCTCCACACACTCAGAGATCCCTGACACACTCTCCCCACACTCAGAGATCCCTCAGACCCACTCCCCCCACACTCAGAGATCCCTGACCCCCACTCTCCCCACACTCAGAGATCCCTCAGTCCCACTCTCCCCACACAAAGAGATCTCCCTGTCCACTCTCCCCACACTCAGAGATCCCTGTCCCACTCTCCCCTCACTCAGAGATCCCTCAGACCCACTTTCCCCACATTCAGAGATCGGTCGCACCCACTCTCCCCACACACAGAGATCCCTGACCCACTCTCCCCACAGTCAGAGATCCCTGACCCACTCTCCCCACACTCAGAGATCCCAGACCCACTCTCCCCACATTCAGAGACCCGACCTACTCTCCCCACACTCAGAGATCCCAGACCCACTTTCCCCACACTCAGTGATCCCCCTGTCCACTCTCCCCACAATCAGAGATCCCTGACCCACTCTCCCCACACTCTGAGATCCCCCTGTCCACTCTCCCCACACTCAGAGATACTGACCCACTCTCCCCACACTCAGAGACCCCTCAGACCCACTCTCCCCACACTCAGAGATCCCAGACCCACTCTCTCCACACTCAGAGATCCCTCAGACCCACTCTCACCACACTCTAAGATCCCTGACACACTCTCCCCACACTCAGAGATCCCAGACCTATACTCTCCACACTGAGAGATCCCTCAGACCCTCTCTCACCACACTCTAAGATCCCTGACACACTCTCCACACACTCAGAGATCCCTGACACACTCTCCCCACACTCAGAGATCCCTCAGACCCACTCCCCCCGCACTCTGAGATCCCTGACCCCCACTCTCCCCACACTCAGAGATCCGTCAGACCCACTCTCCCCACACAGAGAGATCTCCCTGTCCACTCTCCCCACACTCAGAGATCCCTCAGACCCACTCTCCCCACATTCAGAGATCGCTCACACCCAATCTCCCCACACACAGAGATCCCTGACCCACTCTCCCCACACTCAGAGATCCCAGACCCACTCTTCCCACATTCAGAGATCGCTCACACCCACTCTCCCCACACACAGAGATCCCTGACCCACTCTTCCAACACTCAGAGATCCCAGACCCTCTCTCCCCACATTCAGAGACCCGACCCACTCTCCCCACACTCAGAGATCTCACTGTCCACTCTCCCCACATTCAGAGATCGCTCACAACCAATCTCCCCACACACAGAGATCCCTGACCCACTCTCCCCACACTCAGAGATCTCAGACCCACTCTCCCCACACTCAGAGATCCCTGACCCCCACTCTCCCCACACTCAGAGATCCGTCAGACCCACTCTCCCCACACAGAGAGATCTCCCTGTCCACTCTCCCCACACTCAGAGATCCCTCAGACCCACTCTCCCCACACTCAGAGATCCCTGACACGAGCACTCCCCACACTCAGAGATCCCTGACACGAACTCTCCCCACACTCAGAGATCCCAGACCCACTCTCCCCACATTCAGAGACCCGACCCACTTTCCCCACACTCTGAGATCCCCCTGTCCACTCTCCCCACACTCAGAGATACTGACCCACTCTCCCCACACTCAGAGACCCCTCAGACACACTCTCCCAACACTCAGAGATCCCAGACCCATTCTCTCCACACTCAGAGATCCCTCAGACCCACTCTCACCACACTCTAAGATCCCTGACACACTCTCCCCACACTCAGAGATCCCAGACCTATACTCTCCACACTCAGAGATCCCTCAGACCCACTCTCACCACACTCTAAGATCCCTGACCCACTCTCCACACACTCAGAGATCCCTGACACACTCTCCCCACACTCAGAGATCCCTCAGACCCACTCCCCCCACACTCAGAGATCCCTGACCCCCACTCTCCCCACACTCAGAGATCCCTCAGTCCCACTCTCCCCACACAAAGAGATCTCCCTGTCCACTCTCCCCACACTCAGAGATCCCTGTCCCACTCTCCCCTCACTCAGAGATCCCTCAGACCCACTTTCCCCACATTCAGAGATCGGTCGCACCCACTCTCCCCACACACAGAGATCCCTGACCCACTCTCCCCACAGTCAGAGATCCCTGACCCACTCTCCCCACACTCAGAGATCCCAGACCCACTCTCCCCACATTCAGAGACCCGACCTACTCTCCCCACACTCAGAGATCCCAGACCCACTTTCCCCACACTCAGTGATCCCCCTGTCCACTCTCCCCACAATCAGAGATCCCTGACCCACTCTCCCCACACTCTGAGATCCCCCTGTCCACTCTCCCCACACTCAGAGATACTGACCCACTCTCCCCACACTCAGAGACCCCTCAGACCCACTCTCCCCACACTCAGAGATCCCAGACCCACTCTCTCCACACTCAGAGATCCCTCAGACCCACTCTCACCACACTCTAAGATCCCTGACACACTCTCCCCACACTCAGAGATCCCAGACCTATACTCTCCACACTGAGAGATCCCTCAGACCCTCTCTCACCACACTCTAAGATCCCTGACACACTCTCCACACACTCAGAGATCCCTGACACACTCTCCCCACACTCAGAGATCCCTCAGACCCACTCCCCCCGCACTCTGAGATCCCTGACCCCCACTCTCCCCACACTCAGAGATCCGTCAGACCCACTCTCCCCACACAGAGAGATCTCCCTGTCCACTCTCCCCACACTCAGAGATCCCTCAGACCCACTCTCCCCACATTCAGAGATCGCTCACACCCAATCTCCCCACACACAGAGATCCCTGACCCACTCTCCCCACACTCAGAGATCCCAGACCCACTCTTCCCACATTCAGAGATCGCTCACACCCACTCTCCCCACACACAGAGATCCCTGACCCACTCTTCCAACACTCAGAGATCCCAGACCCTCTCTCCCCACATTCAGAGACCCGACCCACTCTCCCCACACTCAGAGATCTCACTGTCCACTCTCCCCACATTCAGAGATCGCTCACAACCAATCTCCCCACACACAGAGATCCCTGACCCACTCTCCCCACACTCAGAGATCTCAGACCCACTCTCCCCACACTCAGAGATCCCTGACCCCCACTCTCCCCACACTCAGAGATCCGTCAGACCCACTCTCCCCACACAGAGAGATCTCCCTGTCCACTCTCCCCACACTCAGAGATCCCTCAGACCCACTCTCCCCACATTCAGAGATCGCTCACACCCAATCTCCCCACACACAGAGATCCCTGACCCACTCTCCCCACACTCAGAGATCCCAGACCCACTCTCCCCACATTCAGAGATCGCTCACACCCACTCTCCCCACACACAGAGATCCCTGACCCACTCTCCCCACACTCAGAGATCCCAGACCCACTCTCCCCACATTCAGAGACACGACCTACTCTCACCACACTCAGAGATCCCAGACCCACCTTCCCCACACTCAGTGATCCCCCTGTGCACTCTCCCCACACTCAGAGATCCCTGACCCACTCTCCCCACACTCTGAGATCCCCCTGTCCACTCTCCCCACACTCAGAGATACTGACCCACTCTCCCCACACTCAGAGACCCCTCAGACCCACTCTCCCCACACTCAGAGATCCCAGATCCACTCTCCCCACAATCAGAGACCCAGACCCACTCTCTCCACACTCAGAGATCCCAGACCCACTCTCACCAAACTCAGAGATCCCTGACCCACTCTCACCACACTCAGAGATCCCAGACCCAGTCTCCCCACATTCAGACATCCCTGACCCACTCTCCACACACTCAGAGATCCAGACCCACTCTCCCCACACTCAGAGACCAAGACCCACTCTTCCCACACTCAGAGATCCCAGACCCACTCTCCCCACACTCAGAGATCCCCCTGTCCACTCTCCCCACACTCAGAGATCCCTGACCCACTCTCCCCACACTCAGAGATCCCCCTGTCCACTCTCCCCACACTCAGAGATCCCTGACCCACTCTCCCCACACTCAGAGATCCCCCTGTCCACTCTCCCCACACTCAGAGATCCCTGACCCACTCTCCCCTCACACAGAGATCCCCCTGTCCACTCTCCCCACTCTCAGAGATCCCTGACCCACTCTCCCAGCATTCAGACATCGCTGACCCACTCTCGCCACATTCAGAGACCCAGACCCACTCTCCCCACACCCAGAGATCCCTGACCCACTCTCCCCAAACTCAGAGATCCCAACCCCACTCTCCCCACATTCAGACATCGCTGAACCACTCTCCCCACATTCAGAGACACAGACCCACTCTCCACACAGTCAGAGACCCCGACCCACTCTTCCCACACTCAGAGATCCCAACCCCACTCTCCCCACATTCAGAGACCCCTCAGACCCACTCTCCCCACATTCAGAGACACTGACCCACTCTCCACACAGTCAGAGACCCCGACACACTCTCCCCACACTTAGAGACCCCTCAGACCCACTCTCCCCACACTCAGAGTTCCCTGACCCACTCTCCCAACACTCAGAGGCCCCTCAGACCCACTCTCCCCACATTCAGAGACACTGACCAACTCTCCACACAGTCAGAGACCCCGACACACTCTCCCCACACTCAGAGACCCCTCAGCCCCACTCTCCCCACACTCAGAGTTCCCTGACCCTCTCTCCCAACACTCAGAGACCCCTCAGACCCACTCTCCCCACACTCAGGGACCCAGACCCACTCTCCCCACACTCAGAGATACCTGACACCCACTCTCCCCACACTCAGAGGTACCTGACACCCACTCTCCCCACAGTCAGAGATCCCTGACCCACTCTCCCCACACTCAGAGATCCCTGACCCACTCTCCCCACATTCAGAGACCCAGACCCAATCTCCCCACACTCAGAGATCCCTCAGACCCACTCTCCCCATGCTCAGAGACCCAGACCCACTCTCCCCACACTCAGAGATCCCAACCCCACTCTCCCCACATTCAGACATCGCTGAACCACTCTCCCCACATTCAGAGACACAGACCCACTCTCCCCACATTCAGAGACACAGACCCACTCTCCACACAGTCAGAGACCCCGACCCACTCTTCCCACACTCAGAGATCCCAACCCCACTCTCCCCACATTCAGACATCGCTGAACCACTCTCCCCACATTCAGAGACACAGACCCACTCTCCACACAGTCAGAGACCCCGACCCACTCTCCCCACACTCAGAGACCCCTCAGACCCACTCTCCCCACATTCAGAGACACTGACCCACTCTCCACACAGTCAGAGACCCCGACACACTCTCCCCACACTCAGAGACCCCTCAGACCCACTCTCCCCACACTCAGAGTTCCCTGACCCACTCTCCCAACACTCCGAGACCCCTCAGACCCACTCTCCCCACACTCCGAGATCCCAGACCCACTCTCCCCACAGTCAGAGACCCGACCCACTCTCCCCACACTCAGAGATCCCAGACCCACTCTCTCCACACTCAGAGATCCCAGATCCACTCTCCCCACAATCAGAGACCCAGACCCACTCTCACCAAACTCAGAGATCCCAGACCCAGTCTCCCCACATTCAGATATCCCTGACCCACACTCCACACACTCAGAGATCCAGACCCACTCTCCCCACACTCAGAGACCAAGACCCACTCTTCCCACACTCAGAGATCCCTGACCTACTCTCCCCACACTCAGAGATCCCCCTGTCCACTCTCCCCACACTCAGAGTTCCCTGACCCACTCTCCCCACACTCAGAGATCCCCCTGTCCACTCTCCCCACACTCAGAGATCCCTGACCCACTCTCAACTCACACAGAGATTCCCCTGTCCACTCTCCCCACTCTCAGAGATCCCTGACCCACTCTCCCCACATTCAGACATCGCTGACCCACTCTCGCCACATTCAGAGACCCAGACCCACTCTCCCCACACCCAGAGATCCCTGACCCACTCTCCCCAAACTCAGAGATCCCAACCCCACTCTCCCCACATTCAGACATCGCTGAACCACTCTCCCCACATTCAGAGACACAGACCCACTCTCCACACAGTCAGAGACCCCGACCCACTCTTCCCACACTCAGAGATCCCAACCCCACTCTCCCCACACTCAGAGACCCCTCAGACCCACTCTCCCCACATTCAGAGACACTGACCAACTCTCCACACAGTCAGAGACCCCGACACACTCTCCCCACACTCAGAGACCCCTCAGCCCCACTCTCCCCACACTCAGAGTTCCCTGACCCACTCTCCCAACACTCAGAGACCCCTCAGACCCACTCTCCCCACAATCAGGGACCCAGACCCACTCTCCCCACACTCAGAGATACCTGACACCCACTCTCCCCACACTCAGAGGTACCTGACACCCACTCTCCCCACAGTCAGAGATCCCTGACCCACTCTCCCCACATTCAGAGACCCTGACCCACTCTCCCAACACTCAGAGACCCCTCACACCCACTCTCCCCACACTCAGGGACCCAGACCCACTCTCCCCACAGTCAGAGATCCCTGACCCACTCTCGCCACACTCCGAGATCCCAGACCCACTCTCCCCACATTCAGAGACCCGACCCACTCTCCCCACACTCAGAGATCCCAGACCCACTCTCTCCACACTCAGAGATCCCAGATCCACTCACCCCACAATCAGAGACCCAGACCCACTCTCTCCACACTCAGAGATCCCAGACCCACTCTCACCAAACTCAGAGATCCCTGACCCACTCTCACCACACTCAGAGATCCCAGACCCAGTCTCCCCACATTCAGACATCCCGGACCCACTCTCCACACTCTCAGAGATCCAGACCCACTCTCCCCACACTCAGAGACCAAGACCCACTCTTCCCACACTCAGAGATCCCAGACCCACTCTCCACACACTCAGAGATCCCCCTGTCCACTCTCCCCACACTCAGAGATCCCTGACCCACTCTCCCCACACTCAGAGATCCCCCTGTCCACTCTCCCCACACTCAGAGATCCCTGACCCACTCTCCCCTCACACAGAGATCCCCCTGTCCACTCTCCCCACTCTCAGAGATCCCTGACCCACTCTCCCCACATTCAGACATCGCTGACCCACTCTCGCCACATTCAGAGACCCAGACCCACTCTCCCCACACCCAGAGATCCCTGACCCACTCTCCCCAAACTCACAGATCCCAACCCCACTCTCCCCACATTCAGACATCGCTGAACCAATCTCCCCACATTCAGAGACACAGACCCACTCTCCACACAGTCAGAGACCCCGACCCACTCTTCCCACACTCAGAGATCCCAACCCCACTCTCCCCACACTCAGAGACCCCTCAGACCCACTCTCCCCACATTCAGAGACACTGACCCACTCTCCACACAGTCAGAGACCCCGACACACTCTCCCCACACTCAGAGACCCCTCAGACCCACTCTCCCCACACTCAGAGTTCCATGAACCACTCTCCCAACACTCAGAGACCCCTCAGACCCACTCTCCCCACATTCAGAGACACTGACCAACTCTCCAAACAGTCAGAGACCCCGACACACTCTCCCCACACTCAGAGACCCCTCAGCCCCACTCTCCCCACACTCAGAGTTCCCTGACCCACTCTCCCAACACTCAGAGACCCCTCAGACCCACTCTCCCCACACTCAGGGACCCAAACCCACTCTCCCCACACTCAGAGGTACCTGACACCCACTCTCCCCACAGTCAGAGATCCCTGACCCACTCTCCCCACACTCAGAAATCCCAGACCCACTCTCCCCACACTCAGAGATCCCTCAGACCCACTCTCCCCATGCTCAGAGACCCAGACCCACTCTCCACACAGTCAGAGACCCTGATCCACTCTTCCCACACTCAGAGATCCCAACCCCACTCTCCCCACATTCAGACATCGCTGAACCACTCTCCCCACATTCAGAGACACAGACCCAGTCTCCACACAGTCAGAGACCCCGACCCACTCTCCCCACATTCAGACATCCCTGACCCACTCTCCCCACACTCAGAGATCCAGACCCACTCTCCCCACACTCAGAGACCAAGACCCACTCTTCCCACACTCAGAGATCCCTGACCCACTCCCCACACTCAGAGATCCCCCTGTCCACTCTCCCCACACTCAGAGATCCCTGATCCACTCTCCCCTCACACAGAGATCCCCCTGTCCACTCTCCCCACTCTCAGAGATCCCTGATCCACTCTCCCCTCACACAGAGATCCCCCTGTCCACTCTCCCCACTCTCAGAGATCCCTGACCCACTCCCCACACTCAGAGATCCCCCTGTCCACTCTCCCCACACTCAAAGATCCCTGACCCACTCTCCCCACATTCAGATATCGCTGACCCACTCTCCCCACATTCAGACATCCCAGACCCACTCTCTACACAGTCAGAGATCCCTCAGACCCACTCTCCACACACTCAGAGATCCCAGACCTATACTCTCCACACTCAGAGATCCCTCAGACCCACTCTCTCCACACTGAGAGATCCAGACCCACTCTCCCCACACTCGGAGACCAAGACCCACTCTTCCCACACTCAGAGATCCCTGACCCACTCCCCACACTCAGAGATCCCCCTGTCCACTCTCCCCACACTCAGAGATCCCTGACCCACTCTCCCCTCACACAGAGATCCCCCTGTCCACTCTCCCCACTCTCAGAGATCCCTGACCCACTCTCCCCACATTCAGACATCGCTGACCCACTCTCCCCACATTCAGAGACCCAGACCCACTCTCCCCACATTCAGAGACCCAGACCCACTCTCTACACAGTCAGAGATCCCTCATACCCACTCTCCCCACACTCAGAGATCGCAGACCCACTCTCTCCACACTCAGAGATCCCTCAGACCCACTCTCACCACACTCTAAGATCCCTGACACACTCTCCCCACACTCAGAGATCCCAGACCTATACTCTCCACACTCAGAGATCCCTCAGACCCACTCCCCCCGCACTCTGAGATCCCTGACCCCCACTCTCCCCACACTCAGAGATCCGTCAGACCCACTCTCCCCACACAGAGAGATCTCCCTGTCCACTCTCCCCACACTCAGAGATCCCTGTCCCACTCTCCCCACACTCAGAGATCCCTCAGACCCACTCTCCCCACATTCAGAGATCGCTCACACCCACTCTCCCCACACACAGAGATCCCTGACCCACTCTCCCCACACTCAGAGACACAGACCCACTCTCCCCACACTCAGAGATCCCAGACCCACTCTCCCCACACTCAGAGATCCCAACCCCACTCTCCCCACATTCAGACATCGCTGAACCACTCTCCCCACATTCAGAGACACAGACCCAGTCTCCACACAGTCAGAGACCCCGACCCACTCTCCCCACATTCAGACATCCCTGACCCACTCTCCCCACACTCAGAGATCCAGACCCACTCTGCCCACACTCAGAGACCAAGACCCACTCTTCCCACACTCAGAGATCCCTGACCCACTCCCCACACTCAGAGATCCCCCTGTCCACTCTCCCCAAACTCAGAGATCCCTGACCCACTCTCCCCACACTCAGAGATCCCCCTGTCCACTCTCCCCACACTCAGAGATCCCTGATCCACTCTCCCCTCACACAGAGATCCCCCTGTCCACTCTCCCCACTCTCAGAGATCCCTCAGACCCACTCTCCCCACACTCAGAGATCGCAGACCCACTCTCTCCACACTCAGAGATCCCTCAGACCCACTCTCACCACACTCTAAGATCCCTGACACACTCTCCACACACTCAGAGATCCCAGACCTATACTCTCCACACTCAGAGATCCCTCAGACCCACTCTCTCCACACTGAGAGATCCAGACCCACTCTCCCCACACTCAGAGACCAAGACCCACTCTTCCCACACTCAGAGATCCCTGACCCACTCCCCACACTCAGAGATCCCCCTGTCCACTCTCCCCACACTCAGAGATCCCTGACCCACTCTCCCCTCACACAGAGATCCCCCTGTCCACTCTCCCCACTCTCAGAGATCCCTGACCCACTCTCCCCACATTCAGACATCGCTGACCCACTCTCCCCACATTCAGAGACCCAGACCCACTATCTACACAGTCAGAGATCCCTCAGACCCACTCTCCCCACACTCAGAGATCGCAGACCCACTCTCTCCACACTCAGAGATCCCTCAGACCCACTCTCACCACACTCTAAGATCCCTGACACACTCTCCACACACTCAGAGATCCCAGACCAATACTCTCCACACTCAGAGACCCCTCAGACCCACTCTCCCCACACTCAGAGTTCCATGAACCACTCTCCCAACACTCAGAGACCCCTCAGACCCACTCTCCCCACATTCAGAGACACTGACCAACTCTCCAAACAGTCAGAGACCCCGACACACTCTCCCCACACTCAGAGACCCCTCAGCCCCACTCTCCCCACACTCAGAGTTCCCTGACCCACTCTCCCAACACTCAGAGACCCCTCAGACCCACTCTCCCCACACTCAGGGACCCAAACCCACTCTCCCCACACTCAGAGGTACCTGACACCCACTCTCCCCACAGTCAGAGATCCCTGACCCACTCTCCCCACACTCAGAAATCCCAGACCCACTCTCCCCACACTCAGAGATCCCTCAGACCCACTCTCCCCATGCTCAGAGACCCAGACCCACTCTCCACACAGTCAGAGACCCTGATCCACTCTTCCCACACTCAGAGATCCCAACCCCACTCTCCCCACATTCAGACATCGCTGAACCACTCTCCCCACATTCAGAGACACAGACCCAGTCTCCACACAGTCAGAGACCCCGACCCACTCTCCCCACATTCAGACATCCCTGACCCACTCTCCCCACACTCAGAGATCCAGACCCACTCTCCCCACACTCAGAGACCAAGACCCACTCTTCCCACACTCAGAGATCCCTGACCCACTCCCCACACTCAGAGATCCCCCTGTCCACTCTCCCCACACTCAGAGATCCCTGATCCACTCTCCCCTCACACAGAGATCCCCCTGTCCACTCTCCCCACTCTCAGAGATCCCTGATCCACTCTCCCCTCACACAGAGATCCCCCTGTCCACTCTCCCCACTCTCAGAGATCCCTGACCCACTCCCCACACTCAGAGATCCCCCTGTCCACTCTCCCCACACTCAAAGATCCCTGACCCACTCTCCCCACATTCAGATATCGCTGACCCACTCTCCCCACATTCAGACATCCCAGACCCACTCTCTACACAGTCAGAGATCCCTCAGACCCACTCTCCACACACTCAGAGATCCCAGACCTATACTCTCCACACTCAGAGATCCCTCAGACCCACTCTCTCCACACTGAGAGATCCAGACCCACTCTCCCCACACTCGGAGACCAAGACCCACTCTTCCCACACTCAGAGATCCCTGACCCACTCCCCACACTCAGAGATCCCCCTGTCCACTCTCCCCACACTCAGAGATCCCTGACCCACTCTCCCCTCACACAGAGATCCCCCTGTCCACTCTCCCCACTCTCAGAGATCCCTGACCCACTCTCCCCACATTCAGACATCGCTGACCCACTCTCCCCACATTCAGAGACCCAGACCCACTCTCCCCACATTCAGAGACCCAGACCCACTCTCTACACAGTCAGAGATCCCTCATACCCACTCTCCCCACACTCAGAGATCGCAGACCCACTCTCTCCACACTCAGAGATCCCTCAGACCCACTCTCACCACACTCTAAGATCCCTGACACACTCTCCACACACTCAGAGATCCCAGACCTATACTCTCCACACTCAGAGATCCCTCAGACCCACTCCCCCCGCACTCTGAGATCCCTGACCCCCACTCTCCCCACACTCAGAGATCCGTCAGACCCACTCTCCCCACACAGAGAGATCTCCCTGTCCACTCTCCCCACACTCAGAGATCCCTGTCCCACTCTCCCCACACTCAGAGATCCCTCAGACCCACTCTCCCCACATTCAGAGATCGCTCACACCCACTCTCCCCACACACAGAGATCCCTGACCCACTCTCCCCACACTCAGAGACACAGACCCACTCTCCCCACACTCAGAGATCCCAGACCCACTCTCCCCACACTCAGAGATCCCAACCCCACTCTCCCCACATTCAGACATCGCTGAACCACTCTCCCCACATTCAGAGACACAGACCCACTCTCCACACAGTCAGAGACCCCGATCCACTCTTCCCACACTCAGAGATCCCAACCCCACTCGCCCCACATTCAGACATCGCTGAACCACTCTCCCCACATTCAGAGACACAGACCCAGTCTCCACACAGTCAGAGACCCCGACCCACTCTCCCCACATTCAGACATCCCTGACCCACTCTCCCCACACTCAGAGATCCAGACCCACTCTGCCCACACTCAGAGACCAAGACCCACTCTTCCCACACTCAGAGATCCCTGACCCACTCCCCACACTCAGAGATCCCCCTGTCCACTCTCCCCAAACTCAGAGATCCCTGACCCACTCTCCCCACACTCAGAGATCCCCCTGTCCACTCTCCCCACACTCAGAGATCCCTGATCCACTCTCCCCTCACACAGAGATCCCCCTGTCCACTCTCCCCACTCTCAGAGATCCCTGACCCACTCTCCCCACATTCAGATATCGCTGACCCACTCTCCCCACATTCAGAGACCCAGACCCACTCTCTACACAGTCAGAGATCCCTCAGACCCACTCTCCCCACACTCAGAGATCGCAGACCCACTCTCTCCACACTCAGAGATCCCTCAGACCCACTCTCACCACACTCTAAGATCCCTGACACACTCTCCACACACTCAGAGATCCCAGACCTATACTCTCCACACTCAGAGATCCCTCAGACCCACTCTCTCCACACTGAGAGATCCAGACCCACTCTCCCCACACTCAGAGACCAAGACCCACTCTTCCCACACTCAGAGATCCCTGACCCACTCCCCACACTCAGAGATCCCCCTGACCACTCTCCCCACACTCAGAGATCCCTGACCCACTCTCCCCTCACACAGAGATCCCCCTGTCCACTCTCCCCACTCTCAGAGATCCCTGACCCACTCTCCCCACATTCAGACATCGCTGACCCACTCTCCCCACATTCAGAGACCCAGACCCACTCTCTACACAGTCAGAGATCCCTCAGACCCACTCTCCCCACACTCAGAGATCGCAGACCCACTCTCTCCACACTCAGAGATCCCTCAGACCCACTCTCACCACACTCTAAGATCCCTGACACACTCTCCACACACTCAGAGATCCCAGACCAATACTCTCCACACTCAGAGATCCCTCAGACCCACTCTCTCCACACTAGGAGATCCCTGACCCCCACTCTCCCCACACTCAGAGATCCGTCAGACCCACTCTCCCCAAACAGAGAGATCTCCCTGTCCACTCTCCCCACACTCAGAGATCCCTGTCCCACTCTCCCCACACTCAGAGATCCCTCAGACCCACTCTCCCCACATTCAGAGATCGCTCACACCCACTCTCCCCACACACAGAGATCCCTGACCCACTCTCCCCACACTCAGAGATCCCAGACCCACTCTCCCCACATTCAGAGATCGCTCACACCCACTCTCCCCACACACAGAGATCCCTGACCCACTCTCCCCACACTCAGAGATCCCTCAGACCCACTCTCTCCACACTAGGAGATCCCTCAGACCCACTCTCACCACAATCTAAGATCCCTGACACACTCTCCACACACTCAGATATCCCTCAGACCCACTCCCCCCGCACTCTGAGATCCCTGACCCCCACTCTCCCCACACTCAGAGATCCGTCAGACCCACTCTCCCCACACAGAGATATCTCCCTGTCCACTCTCCCCACACTCAGAGATCCCTGTCCCACTCTCCCCACACTCAGAGATCCCTCAGACCCACTCTCCCCACATTCAGAGATCGCTCACACCCACTCTCCCCACACACAGAGATCCCTGACCCACTCTCCCCACACTCAGAGATCCCAGACCCACTCTCCCCACTTTCAGAGATCGCTCACACCCACTCTCCCCACACACAGAGATCCCTGACCCACTCTCCCCACACTCAGAGATCCCTGACCCACTCTCCCCTCACACAGAGATCCCCCTGTCCACTCTCCCCACTCTCAGAGATCCCGGACCCACTCTCCCCACATTCAGACATCGCTGACCCACTCTCCCCACATTCAGAGACCCAGACCCACTCTCCCCACACCCAGAGATCCAAGACCCACTCTCCCCAAAATCAAAGATCCCAACCCCACTCTCCCCACCTTCAGACATCGCTGAACCACTCTCCCTACATTCAGAGACACAGACCCACTCTCCACACAGTCAGAGACCCCGACCCACTCTTCCCACACTCAGAGATCCCAACCCCACTCTCCCCAAATTCAGACATCGCTGAACCACTCTCCCCACATTCAGAGACACAGACCCACTCTCCACACAGTCAGAGACCCCGACCCACTCTCCCCACACTCAGAGATCCCAGACCCACTCTCCCCACATTCAGAGATCCGACCTACTCTCCACACAGTCAGAGACCCCGACACACTCTCCCCACACTCAGAGACCCCTCAGACCCACTCTCCCCACATTCAGGGACCCAGACCCACTGTCCCCACACTCAGAGATACCTGACACCCACTCTCCCCACAGTCAGAGATCCCTGACCCACTCTCCCCACACTCAGAGATCCCTGACCCACTCTCCCCATGCTCAGAGACCCAGACCCACTCTCCCCACACTCATAGATCCCAGACCCACTCTCCCCACACTCAGAGATCCCTCAGACCCACTCTCCCCACATTCAGAGACCCAGACCCACACTCCCCACATTCAGAGATCCCAGACCCACTCTCCCCACACTCAGAGATCCCAACCCCACTCTCCCCACATTCAGACATCGCTGAATCACTCTCCCCACATTCAGAGACACAGACCCACTCTCCACACAGTCAGAGACCCCGACCCACTCTTCCCACACTCAGAGATCCCTGACCCACTCTCCCCACACTCAGAGATCCCCCTGTCCACTCTCCCCACACTCAGAGATCCCTGACCCACTCTCCCCACACTCAGAGATCCCCCTGTCCACTCTCCACACACTCAGAGATCCCTGACCCACTCTCCCCTCACACAGAGATCCCCCTGTCCACTCTCCCCACTCTCAGAGATCCCTGACCCACTCTCCCCACATTCAGACATCGCTGACCCACTCTCCCCACATTCAGAGACCCAGACCCACTCTCTACACAGTCAGAGATCCCTCAGACCCACTCTCCCCACACCCAGAGATCCCTGACCCACTCTCCCCAAACTCAGAAATCCCAACACCACTCTCCCCACATTCAGACATCGCTGAACCACTCTCCCCACATTCAGAGACACAGACCCACTCTCCACACAGTCAGAGACCCCGACCCACTCTTCCCACACTCAGAGATCCCAACCCCACTCTCCCCAAATTCAGACATCGCTGAACCACACTCCCCACATTCAGAGACACAGACCCACTCTCCACACAGTCAGAGACCCCGACCCACTCTCCCCACACTCAGAGATCCCAGACCCACTCTCCCCACATTCAGAGACCCGACCTACTCTCCCCACACTCAGAGATCCCAGACCCACTTTCCCCACACTCAGTGATCCCACAGTCCACTCTCCCCACACTCAGAGATCCCTGACCCACTCTCCCCTCACTCAGAGACGCCTCAAACCCACTTTCCCCACACTCAGAGATCCCAGACCCACTCTCTCCACACTCAGAGATCCCTCAGACCCACTCTCACCACACTCTAAGATCCCTGACACACTCTCCACACACTCAGAGATCCCAGACCTATACTCTCCACACTCAGAGATCCCTCAGACCCACTCTCTCCACACTGAGAGATCCAGACACACTCTCCCCACACTTAGAGACCAAGACCCACTCTTCCCACACTCAGAGATCCCTGACCCACTCCCCACACTCAGAGATCCCCCTGTCTACTCTCCCCAAACTCAGAGATCCCTGACCCACTCTCCCCACACTCAGAGATCCCCCTGTCCACTCTCCCCACACTCAGAGATCCCTGACCCACTCTCCCCTCACACAGAGATCCCCCTGTCCACTCTCCTCACTCTCAGAGATCCCTGACCCACTCTCCCCACATTCAGACATCGCTGACCAACTCTCCCCACATTCAGAGACCCAGACCTACTCTCTACACAGTCAGAGATCCCTCAGACCCACTCTCCCCACACTCAGAGATCGCAGACCCACTCTCTCCACACTCAGAGATCCCTCAGACCCACTCTCACCACACTCTAAGATCCCTGACACACTCTCCACACACTCAGAGATCCCAGACCTATACTCTCCACACTCAGAGATCCCTCAGACCCACTCTCTCCACACTAGGAGATCCCTCAGACCCACTCTCACCACAATCTAAGATCCCTGACACACTCTCCACACACTCAGATATCCCTCAGACCCACTCCCCCCGCACTCTGAGATCCCTGACCCCCACTCTCCCCACATTCAGAGATCCGTCAGACCCACTCTCCCCACACAGAGATATCTCCCTGTCCACTCTCCCCACACTCAGAGATCCCTGTCCCACTCTCCCCACACTCAGAGATCCCTCAGACCCACTCTCCCCACATTCAGAGATCGCTCACACCCACTCTCCCCACACACAGAGATCCCTGACCCACTCTCCCCACACTCAGAGATCCCAGACCCACTCTCCCCACATTCAGAGATCGCTCACACCCACTCTCCCCACACACAGAGATCCCTGACCCACTCTCCCCACACTCAGAGATCCCTGACCCACTCTCCCCTCACACAGAGATCGCCCTGTCCACTCTCCCCACTCTCAGAGATCCCGGACCCACTCTCCCCACATTCAGACATCGCTGACCCACTCTCCCCACATTCAGAGACCCAGACCCACTCTCCCCACACCCAGAGATCCCAGACCCACTCTCCCCAAACTCAGAGACCCAACCCCACTCTCCCCACCTTCAGACATCGCTGAACAACTCTCCCTACATTCAGAGACACAGACCCACTCTCCCCACACCCAGAGATCCCTGACCCACTCTCCCCAAACTCAGAGATCCCAACCCCACTCTCCCCACCTTCAGACATCGCTGAACCACTCTCCCCACATTCAGAGACACAGACCCACTCTCCACACAGTCAGAGACCCCGACCCACTCTTCCCACACTCAGAGATCCCAACCCCACTCTCCCCCCACTCAGAGATCCCTCAGACCCACTCTCCCCACATTCAGAGACACTGACCCACTCTCCACACAGTCAGAGTTCCCCGACCCACTCTTCCCACACTCAGAGATCCCAACCCCACTCTCCCCACACTCAGAGACCCCTCAGACCCACTCTCCCCACATTCAGAGACACTGACCCACTCTCCACACAGTCAGAGACCCCGACACACTCTCCCCACACTCAGAGACCCCTCAGACCCACTCTCCCCACATTCAGGGACCCAGACCCACTCTCCCCACACTCAGAGATACCTGACACCCACTCACCCCACACTCAGAGGTACCTGACACCCACTCTCCCCACAGTCAGAGATCCCTGACCCACTCTCCCCACACTCAGAGATCCCTGACCCACTCTCCCCATGCTCAGAGACCCAGACCCACTCTCCCCACACTCATAGATCCCAGACCCACTCTCCCCACACTCAGAGATCCCTCAGACCCACTCTCCCCACATTCAGAGACCCAGACCCACTCTCCCCACACTCAGAGATCCCAGACCCACTCTCCCCACACTCAGAGATCCCGGACCCACTCTCCCCACATTCAGACATCGCTGACCCACTCTCCCCACATTCAGAGACCCAGACCCACTCTCCCCACACCCAGAGATCCAAGACCCACTCTCCCCAAACTCAAAGATCCCAACCCCACTCTCCCCACCTTCAGACATCGCTGAACCACTCTCCCTACATTCAGAGACACAGACCCACTCTCCACACAGTCAGAGACCCCGACCCACTCTTCCCACACTCAGAGATCCCAACCCCACTCTCCCCAAATTCAGACATCGCTGAACCACTCTCCCCACATTCAGAGACACAGACCCACTCTCCACACAGTCAGAGACCCCGACCCACTCTCCCCACACTCAGAGATCCCAGACCCACTCTCCCCACATTCAGAGATCCGACCTACTCTCCACACAGTCAGAGACCCCGACACACTCTCCCCACACTCAGAGACCCCTCAGACCCACTCTCCCCACATTCAGGGACCCAGACCCACTGTCCCCACACTCAGAGATACCTGACACCCACTCACCCCACACTCAGAGGTACCTGACACCCACTCTCCCCACAGTCAGAGATCCCTGACCCACTCTCCCCACACTCAGAGATCCCTGACCCACTCTCCCCATGCTCAGAGACCCAGACCCACTCTCCCCACACTCATAGATCCCAGACCCACTCTCCCCACACTCAGAGATCCCTCAGACCCACTCTCCCCACATTCAGAGACCCAGACCCACACTCCCCACATTCAGAGATCCCAGACCCAATCTCCCCACACTCAGAGATCCCAACCCCACTCTCCCCACATTCAGACATCGCTGAATCACTCTCCCCACATTCAGAGACACAGACCCACTCTCCACACAGTCAGAGACCCCGACCCACTCTTCCCACACTCAGAGATCCCTGACCCACTCTCCCCACACTCAGAGATCCCCCTGTCCACTCTCCCCACACTCAGAGATCCCTGACCCACTCTCCCCACACTCAGAGATCCCCCTGTCCACTCTCCACACACTCAGAGATCCCTGACCCAATCTCCCCTCACACAGAGATCCCCCTGTCCACTCTCCCCACTCTCAGAGATCCCTGACCCACTCTCCCCACATTCAGACATCGCTGACCCACTCTCCCCACATTCAGAGACCCAGACCCACTCTCTACACAGTCAGAGATCCCTCAGACCCACTCTCCCCACACCCAGAGATCCCTGACCCACTCTCCCCAAACTCAGAAATCCCAACACCACTCTCCCCACATTCAGACATCGCTGAACCACTCTCCCCACATTCAGAGACACAGACCCACTCTCCACACAGTCAGAGACCACAGACCTATACTCTCCACACTCAGAGATCCCTCAGACCCAATCTCTCCACACTGAGAGATCCAGACCCACTCTCCCCACACTCAGAGACCAAGACCCACTCTTCCCACACTCAGAGATCCCTGACCCACTCCCCACTCTCAGAGATCCCCCTGTCTACTCTCCCCAAACTCAGAGATCCCTGACCCACTCTCCCCACACTCAGAGATCCCCCTGTCCACTCTCCCCACACTCAGAGATCCCTGACCCACTCTCCCCTCACACAGAGATCCCCCTGTCCACTCTCCTCACTCTCAGAGATCCCTGACCCACTCTCCCCACATTCAGACATCGCTGACCCACTCTCCCCACATTCAGAGACCCAGACCCACTCTCTACACAGTCAGAGATCCCTCAGACCCACTCTCCCCACATTCAGACATCGCTGACCCACTCTCCCCACATTCAGAGACCCAGACCCACTCTCTACACAGTCAGAGATCCCTCAGACCCACTCTCCCCACACTCAGAGATCGCAGACCCACTCTCTCCACACTCAGAGATCCCTCAGACCCACTCTCACCACACTCTAAGATCCCTGACACACTCTCCACACACTCAGAGATCCCAGACCTATACTCTCCACACTCAGAGATCCCTCAGACCCACTCTCTCCACACTAGGAGATCCCTCAGACCCACTCTCACCACAATCTAAGATCCCTGACACACTCTCCACACACTCAGATATCCCTCAGACCCACTCCCCCCGCACTCTGAGATCCCTGACCCCCACTCTCCCCACACTCAGAGATCCGTCAGACCCACTCTCCCCACACAGAGATATCTCCCTGTCCACTCTCCCCACACTCAGAGATCCCTGTCCCACTCTCCCCACACTCAGAGATCCCTCAGACCCACTCTCCCCACATTCAGAGATCGCTCACACCCACTCTCCCCACACACAGAGATCCCTGACCCACTCTCCCCACACTCAGAGATCCCAGACCCACTCTCCCCACTTTCAGAGATCGCTCACACCCACTCTCCCCACACACAGAGATCCCTGACCCACTCTCCCCACACTCAGAGATCCCTGACCCACTCTCCCCTCACACAGAGATCCCCCTGTCCACTCTCCCTACTCTCAGAGATCCCGGACCCACTCTCCCCACATTCAGACATCGCTGACCCACTCTCCCCACATTCAGAGACCCAGACCCACTCTCCCCACACCCAGAGATCCAAGACCCACTCTCCCCAAACTCAAAGATCCCAACCCCACTCTCCCCACCTTCAGACATCGCTGAACCACTCTCCCTACATTCAGAGACACAGACCCACTCTCCACACAGTCAGAGACCCCGACCCACTCTTCCCACACTCAGAGATCCCAACCCCACTCTCCCCAAATTCAGACATCGCTGAACCACTCTCCCCACATTCAGAGACACAGACCCACTCTCCACACAGTCAGAGACCCCGACCCACTCTCCCCACACTCAGAGATCCCAGACCCACTCTCCCCACATTCAGAGAACCGACCTACTCTCCACACAGTCAGAGACCCCGACACACTCTCCCCACACTCAGAGACCCCTCAGACCCACTCTCCCCACAATCAGGGACCCAGACCCACTG
This sequence comes from Hemitrygon akajei, assembly GCF_048418815.1. NCBI lineage: Eukaryota > Metazoa > Chordata > Chondrichthyes > Myliobatiformes > Dasyatidae > Hemitrygon > Hemitrygon akajei. The sequence continues at coordinate 108,323,483 of NC_133128.1, read as the reverse complement.
TCCCCACACTCAGAGATACCTGACACCCACTCTCCCCACAGTCAGAGATCCCTGACCCACTCTCCCCACACTCAGAGATCCCTGACCCACTCTCCCCATGCTCAGAGACCCAGACCCACTCTCCCCACCCTCATAGATCCCAGACCCACTCTCCCCACACTCAGAGATCCCTCAGACCCACTCTCCCCACATTCAGAGACCCAGACCCACACTCCCCACATTCAGAGATCCCAGACCCACTCTCCCCACACTCAGAGATCCCAACCCCACTCTCCCCACATTCAGACATCGCTGAATCACTCTCCCCACATTCAGAGACACAGACCCACTCTCCACACAGTCAGAGACCCCGACCCACTCTTCCCACACTCAGAGATCCCTGACCCACTCTCCCCACAGAGATCCCCCTGTCCACTCTCCCCACACTCAGAGATCCCTGACCCACTCTCCCCACACTCAGAGATCCCCCTGTCCACTCTCCACACACTCAGAGATCCCTGACCCACTCTCCCCTCACACAGAGATCCCCCTGTCCACTCTCCCCACTCTCAGAGATCCCTGACCCACTCTCCCCACATTCAGACATCGCTGACCCACTCTCCCCACATTCAGAGACCCAGACCCACTCTCTACACAGTCAGAGATCCCTCAGACCCACTCTCCCCACACCCAGAGATCCCTGACCCACTCTCCCCAAACTCAGAAATCCCAACACCACTCTCCCCACATTCAGACATCGCTGAACCACTCTCCCCACATTCAGAGACACAGACCCACTCTCCACACAGTCAGAGACCCCGACCCACTCTTCCCACACTCAGAGATCCCAACCCCACTCTCCCCAAATTCAGACATCGCTGAACCACTCTCCCCACATTCAGAGACACAGACCCACTCTCCACACAGTCAGAGACCCCGACCCACTCTCCCCACACTCAGAGATCCCAGACCCACTCTCCCCACATTCAGAGACCCGACCTACTCTCCCCACACTCAGAGATCCCAGACCCACTTTCCCCACACTCAGTGATCCCACAGTCCACTCTCCCCACACTCAGAGATCCCTGACCCACTCTCCCCTCACTCAGAGACGCCTCAAACCCACTTTCCCCACACTCAGAGATCCCAGACCCACTCTCTCCACACTCAGAGATCCCTCAGACCCACTCTCACCACACTCTAAGATCCCTGACACACTCTCCACACACTCAGAGATCCCAGACCTATACTCTCCACACTCAGAGATCCCTCAGACCCACTCTCTCCACACTGAGAGATCCAGACACACTCTCCCCACACTCAGAGACGAAGACCCACTCTTCCCACACTCAGAGATCCCTGACCCACTCCCCACACTCAGAGATCCCCCTGTCTACTCTCCCCAAACTCAGAGATCCCTGACCCACTCTCCCCACACTCAGAGATCCCCCTGTCCACTCTCCCCACACTCAGAGATCCCTGACCCACTCTCCCCTCACACAGAGATCCCCCTGTCCACTCTCCTCACTCTCAGAGATCCCTGACCCACTCTCCCCACATTCAGACATCGCTGACCAACTCTCCCCACATTCAGAGACCCAGACCCACTCTCTACACAGTCAGAGATCCCTCAGACCCACTCTCCCCACACTCAGAGATCGCAGACCCACTCTCTCCACACTCAGAGATCCCTCAGACCCACTCTCACCACACTCTAAGATCCCTGACACACTCTCCACACACTCAGAGATCCCAGACCTATACTCTCCACACTCAGAGATCCCTCAGACCCACTCTCTCCACACTAGGAGATCCCTCAGACCCACTCTCACCACAATCTAAGATCCCTGACACACTCTCCACACACTCAGATATCCCTCAGACCCACTCCCCCCGCACTCTGAGATCCCTGACCCCCACTCTCCCCACATTCAGAGATCCGTCAGACCCACTCTCCCCACACAGAGATATCTCCCTGTCCACTCTCCCCACACTCAGAGATCCCTGTCCCACTCTCCCCACACTCAGAGATCCCTCAGACCCACTCTCCCCACATTCAGAGATCGCTCACACCCACTCTCCCCACACACAGAGATCCCTGACCCACTCTCCCCACACTCAGAGATCCCAGACCCACTCTCCCCACATTCAGAGATCGCTCACACCCACTCTCCCCACACACAGAGATCCCTGACCCACTCTCCCCACACTCAGAGATCCCTGACCCACTCTCCCCTCACACAGAGATCGCCCTGTCCACTCTCCCCACTCTCAGAGATCCCGGACCCACTCTCCCCACATTCAGACATCGCTGACCCACTCTCCCCACATTCAGAGACCCAGACCCACTCTCCCCACACCCAGAGATCCCAGACCCACTCTCCCCACACTCAGAGATCCCAACCCCACTCTCCCCACCTTCAGACATCGCTGAACAACTCTCCCTACATTCAGAGACACAGACCCACTCTCCCCACACCCAGAGATCCCTGACCCACTCTCCCCAAACTCAGAGATCCCAACCCCACTCTCCCCACCTTCAGACATCGCTGAACCACTCTCCCCACATTGAGAGACACAGACCCACTCTCCACACAGTCAGAGACCCCGACCCACTCTTCCCACACTCAGAGATCCCAACCCCACTCTCCCCCCACTCAGAGATCCCTCAGACCCACTCTCCCCACACTCAGAGACCCCTCAGACCCACTCTCCCCACATTCAGAGACACTGACCCACTCTCCACACAGTCAGAGACCCCGACACACTCTCCCCACACTCAGAGACCCCTCAGACCCACTCTCCCCACACTCAGAGTTCCCCGACCCACTCTTCCCACACTCAGAGATCCCAACCCCACTCTTCCCACACTCATAGACCCCTCAGACCCACTCTCCCCACATTCAGAGACACTGACCCACTCTCCACACAGTCAGAGACCCCGACACACTCTCCCCACACTCAGAGACCCCTCAGACCCACTCTCCCCACATTCAGGGACCCAGACCCACTCTCCCCACACTCAGAGATCCCAGACCCACTCTCCCCACACTCAGAGATCCCTCAGACCCACTCTCCCCACATTCAGAGACCCAGACCCACTCTCCCCACACTCAGAGATCCCAGACCCACTCTCCCCACACTCAGAGATCCCGGACCCACTCTCCCCACATTCAGACATCGCTGACCCACTCTCCCCACATTCAGAGACCCAGACCCACTCTCCCCACACCCAGAGATCCAAGACCCACTCTCCCCAAACTCAAAGATCCCAACCCCACTCTCCCCACCTTCAGACATCGCTGAACCACTCTCCCTACATTCAGAGACACAGACCCACTCTCCACACAGTCAGAGACCCCGACCCACTCTTCCCACACTCAGAGATCCCAACCCCACTCTCCCCAAATTCAGACATCGCTGAACCACTCTCCCCACATTCAGAGACACAGACCCACTCTCCACACAGTCAGAGACCCCGACCCACTCTCCCCACACTCAGAGATCCCAGACCCACTCTCCCCACATTCAGAGATCCGACCTACTCTCCACACAGTCAGAGACCCCGACACACTCTCCCCACACTCAGAGACCCCTCAGACCCACTCTCCCCACATTCAGGGACCCAGACCCACTGTCCCCACACTCAGAGATACCTGACACCCACTCACCCCACACTCAGAGGTACCTGACACCCACTCTCCCCACAGTCAGAGATCCCTGACCCACTCTCCCCACACTCAGAGATCCCTGACCCACTCTCCCCATGCTCAGAGACCCAGACCCACTCTCCCCACACTCATAGATCCCAGACCCACTCTCCCCACACTCAGAGATCCCTCAGACCCACTCTCCCCACATTCAGAGACCCAGACCCACACTCCCCACATTCAGAGATCCCAGACCCAATCTCCCCACACTCAGAGATCCCAACCCCACTCTCCCCACATTCAGACATCGCTGAATCACTCTCCCCACATTCAGAGACACAGACCCACTCTCCACACAGTCAGAGACCCCGACCCACTCTTCCCACACTCAGAGATCCCTGACCCACTCTCCCCACACTCAGAGATCCCCCTGTCCACTCTCCCCACACTCAGAGATCCCTGACCCACTCTCCCCACACTCAGAGATCCCCCTGTCCACTCTCCACACACTCAGAGATCCCTGACCCACTCTCCCCTCACACAGAGATCCCCCTGTCCACTCTCCCCACTCTCAGAGATCCCTGACCCACTCTCCCCACATTCAGACATCGCTGACCCACTCTCCCCACATTCAGAGACCCAGACCCACTCTCTACACAGTCAGAGATCCCTCAGACCCACTCTCCCCACACCCAGAGATCCCTGACCCACTCTCCCCAAACTCAGAAATCCCAACACCACTCTCCCCACATTCAGACATCGCTGAACCACTCTCCCCACATTCAGAGACACAGACCCACTCTCCACACAGTCAGAGACCCCGACCCACTCTTCCCACACTCAGAGATCCCAACCCCACTCTCCCCAAATTCAGACATCGCTGAACCACTCTCCCCACATTCAGAGACACAGACCCACTCTCCACACAGTCAGAGACCCCGACCCACTCTCCCCACACTCAGAGATCCCAGACCCACTCTCCCCACATTCAGAGACCCGACCTACTCTCCCCACACTCAGAGACGCCTCAAACCCACTTTCCCCACACTCAGAGATCCCAGACCCACTCTCTCCACACTCAGAGATCCCTCAGACCCACTCTCACCACACTCTAAGATCCCTGACACACTCTCCACACACTCAGAGATCCCAGACCTATACTCTCCACACTCAGAGATCCCTCAGACCCACTCTCTCCACACTGAGAGATCCAGACCCACTCTCCCCACACTCAGAGACCAAGACCCACTCTTCCCACACTCAGAGATCCCTGACCCACTCCCCACACTCAGAGATCCCCCTGTCTACTCTCCCCAAACTCAGAGATCCCTGACCCACTCTCCCCACACTCAGAGATCCCCCTGTCCACTCTCCCCACACTCAGAGATCCCTGACCCACTCTCCCCTCACACAGAGATCCCCCTGTCCACTCTCCTCACTCTCAGAGATCCCTGACCCACTCTCCCCACATTCAGACATCGCTGACCCACTCTCCCCACATTCAGAGACCCAGACCCACTCTCTACACAGTCAGAGATCCCTCAGACCCACTCTCCCCACACTCAGAGATCGCAGACCCACTCTCTCCACACTCAGAGATCCCTCAGACTCACTCTCACCACACTCTAAGATCCCTGACACACTCTCCACACACTCAGAGATCCCAGACCTATACTCTCCACACTCAGAGATCCCTCAGACCCACTCTCTCCACACTAGGAGATCCCTCAGACCCACTCTCACCACAAAGATCCCTGACACACTCTCCACACACTCAGATATCCCTCAGACCCACTCCCCCCGCACTCTGAGATCCCTGACCCCCACTCTCCCCACATTCAGAGATCCGTCAGACCCACTCTCCCCACACAGAGATATCTCCCTGTCCACTCTCCCCACACTCAGAGATCCCTGTCCCACTCTCCCCACACTCAGAGATCCCTCAGACCCACTCTCCCCACATTCAGAGATCGCTCACACCCACTCTCCCCACACACAGAGATCCCTGACCCACTCTCCCCACACTCAGAGATCCCAGACCCACTCTCCCCACATTCAGAGATCGCTCACACCCACTCTCCCCACACACAGAGATCCCTGACCCACTCTCCCCACACTCAGAGATCCCTGACCCACTCTCCCCTCACACAGAGATCGCCCTGTCCACTCTCCCCACTCTCAGAGATCCCGGACCCACTCTCCCCACATTCAGACATCGCTGACCCACTCTCCACACAGTCAGAGACCCCGACACACTCTCCCCACACTCAGAGACCCCTCAGACCCACTCTCCCCACATTCAGGGACCCAGACCCACTCTCCCCACACTCAGAGATACCTGACACCCACTCACCCCACACTCAGAGGTACCTGACACCCACTCTCCCCACAGTCAGAGATCCCTGACCCACTCTCCCCACACTCAGAGATCCCTGACCCACTCTCCCCATGCTCAGAGACCCAGACCCACTCTCCCCACACTCATAGATCCCAGACACACTCTCCCCACACTCAGAGATCCCTCAGACCCACTCTCCCCACATTCAGAGACCCAGACCCACTCTCCCCACACTCAGAGATCCCAGACCCACTCTCCCCACACTCAGAGATCCCAACCCCACTCTCCCCACATTCAGACATCGCTGAACCACTCTCCCCACATTCAGAGACACAGACCCACTCTCCACACAGTCAGAGACCCCGACCCACTCTTCCCACACTCAGAGATCCCTGACCCACTCTCCCCACACTCAGAGATCCCCCTGTCCACTCTCCCCACACTCAGAGATCCCTGACCCACTCTCCCCACACTCAGAGATCCCCCTGTCCACTCTCCACACACTCAGAGATCCCTGACCCACTCTCCCCTCACACAGAGATCCCCCTGTCCACTCTCCCCACTCTCAGAGATCCCTGACCCACTCTCCCCACATTCAGACATCGCTGACCCACTCTCCCCACATTCAGAGACCCAGACCCACTCTCCCCACACTCAGAGATCCCTGACCCACTCTCCCCAAACTCAGAAATCCCAACACCACTCTCCCCACATTCAGACATCGCTGAACCACTCTCCCCACATTCAGAGACACAGACCCACTCTCCACACAGTCAGAGACCCCGACCCACTTTTCCCACACTCAGAGATCCCAACCCCACTCTCCCCACACCCAGAGATCCCTGACCCACTCTCCCCAAACTCAGAAATCCCAACACCACTCTCCCCACATTCAGACATCGCTGAACCACTCTCCCCACATTCAGAGACACAGACCCACTCTCCACACAGTCAGAGACCCCGACCCACTTTTCCCACACTCAGAGATCCCAACCCCACTCTCCCCAAATTCAGACATCGCTGAACCACTCTCCCCACATTCAGAGACACAGACCCACTCTCCACACAGTCAGAGACCCCGACCCACTCTCCCCACACTCAGAGATCCCAGACCCACTCTCCCCACATTCAGAGTCCCGACCTACTCTCCCCACACTCAGAGATCCCAGACCCACTTTCCCCACACTCAGTGATCCCACAGTCCACTCTCCCCACACTCAGAGATCCCTGACCCACTCTCCCCTCACTCAGAGACGCCTCAAACCCACTTTCCCCACACTCAGAGATCCCAGACCCACTCTCTCCACACTCAGAGATCCCTCAGACCCACTCTCACCACACTCAGAGATCGCAGACCCACTCTCTCCACACTCAGAGATCCCTCAGACCCACTCTCACCACACTCTAAGATCCCTGACACACTCTCCACACACTCAGAGATCCCAGACCTATACTCTCCACACTCAGAGATCCCTCAGACCCACTCTCTCCACACTGAGAGATCCAGACCCACTCTCCCCACACTCAGAGACCAAGACCCACTCTTCCCACACTCAGAGATCCCCCTGTCCACTCTCCCCACACTCAGAGATCCCTGACCCACTCTCCCCTCACACAGAGATCCCCCTGTCTACTCTCCCCAAACTCAGAGATCCCTGACCCACTCTCCCCACACTCAGAGATCCCCCTGTCCACTCTCCCCACACTCAGAGATCCCTGACCCACTCTCCCCTCACACAGAGATCCCCCTGTCCACTCTCCTCACTCTCAGAGATCCCTGACCCACTCTCCCCACATTCAGACATCGCTGACCCACTCTCCCCACATTCAGAGACCCAGACCCACTCTCTACACAGTCAGAGATCCCTCAGACCCACTCTCCCCACACTCAGAGATCGCAGACCCACTCTCTCCACACTCAGAGATCCCTCAGACCCACTCTCACCACACTCTAAGATCCCTGACACACTCTCCACACACTCAGAGATCCCAGACCTATACTCTCCACACTCAGAGATCCCTCAGACCCACTCTCTCCACACTAGGAGATCCCTCAGACCCACTCTCACCACAATCTAAGATCCCTGACACACTCTCCACACACTCAGATATCCCTCAGACCCACTCCCCCCGCACTCTGAGATCCCTGACCCCCACTCTCCCCACACTCAGAGATCCGTCAGACCCACTCTCCCCACACAGAGAGATCTCCCTGTCCACTCTCCCCACACTCAGAGATCCCTGTCCCACTCTCCCCACACTCAGAGATCCCTCAGACCCACTCTCCCCACATTCAGAGATCGCTCACACCCACTCTCCCCACACACAGAGATCCCTGACCCACTCTCCCCACACTCAGAGATCCCAGACCCACTCTCCCCACATTCAGAGATCGCTCACACCCACTCTCCCCACACACAGAGATCCCTGACCCACTCTCCCCACACTCAGAGATCCCTGACCCACTCTCCCCTCACACAGAGATCCCCCTGTCCACTCTCCCCACTCTCAGAGATCCCGGACCCACTCTCCCCACATTCAGACATCGCTGACCCACTCTCCCCACAGTCAGAGACCCAGACCCACTCTGCCCACACCCAGAGATCCCTGACCCACTCTCCCCAAACTCAGAGAACCCAACCCCACTCTCCCCACCTTCAGACATCGCTGAACCACTCTCCCTACATTCAGAGACACAGACCCACTCTCCACACAGTCAGAGACCCCGACCCACTCTTCCCACACTCAGAGATCCCAACCCCACTCTCCCCACATTCAGACATCGCTGAACCACTCTCCCCACATTCAGAGACACAGACCCAGTCTCCACACAGTCAGAGATCCCGATCCACTCTCCCCACACTCAGAGATCCCTCAGACCCACTCTCCCCACACTCAGAGTTCCCTGACCCACTCTCCCAACACTCAGAGACCCCTCAGACCCAATCTCCCCACATTCAGAGACACTGACCCACTCTCCACACAGGCAGAGACCCCGACACACTCTCCACACACTCAGAGACCCCTCAGACCCACTCTCCCCACACTCAGGGACCCAGACCCACTCTCCCCACACTCAGAGATCCCTGACCCACTCTCCCCATGCTCAGAGACCCAGACCCACTCTCCCCACACTCATAGATCCCAGACCCACTCTCCCCACACTCAGAGATCCCTCAGACCCACTCTCCCCACATTCAGAGACCCAGACCCACTCTCCCCACACTCAGAGATCCCAGACCCACTCTCCCCACACTCAGAGATCCCAACCCCACTCTCCCCACATTCAGACATCGCTGAACCACTCTCCCCACATTCAGAGACACAGACCCACTCTCCACACAGTCAGAGACCCCGACCGACTCTTCCCACACTCAGAGATCCCTGACCCACTCTCCCCACACTCAGAGATCCCCCTGTCCACTCTCCCCACACTCAGAGATCCCTGACCCACTCTCCCCACACTCAGAGATCCCCCTGTCCACTCTCCACACACTCAGAGATCCCTGACCCACTCTCCCCTCACACAGAGATCCCCCTGTCCACTCTCCCCACTCTCAGAGATCCCTGACCCACTCTCCCCACATTCAGACATCGCTGACCCACTCTCCCCACATTCAGAGACCCAAACCCACTCTCTACACAGTCAGAGATCCCTCAGACCCACTCTCCCCACATTCAGAGATCCCTGACCCACTCTCCCCACATTCAGAGACCCAGACCCACTCTCCCCACACCCAGAGATCCCTGACCCACTCTCCCCAAACTCAGAAATCCCAACACCACTCTCCCCACATTCAGACATCGCTGAACCACTCTCCCCACATTCAGAGACACAGACCCACTCTCCACACAGTCAGAGACCCCGACCCACTCTTCCCACACTCAGAGATCCCAACCCCACACTCCCCAAATTCAGACATCGCTGAACCACTCTCCCCACATTCAGAGACACAGACCCACTCTCCACACAGTCAGAGACCCCGACCCACTCTCCCCACACTCAGAGATCCCAGACCCACTCTCCCCACATTCAGAGACCCGACCTACTCTCCCCACACTCAGAGATCCCAGACCCACTTTCCCCACACTCAGTGATCCCACAGTCCACTCTCCCCACACTCAGAGATCCCTGACCCACTCTCCCCTCACTCAGAGACGCCTCAAACCCACTTTCCCCACACTCAGAGATCCCAGACCCACTCTCTCCACACTCAGAGATCCCTCAGACCCACTCTCACCACACTCCAAGATCCCTGACACACTCTCCACACACTCAGAGATCCCTGACCCACTCTCCCCACACTCAGAGATCGCTGGCACCCACTCTCCCCACACTCAGAGATCCCAGACCCACTCTCTCCACACTCAGAGATCCCAGATCCACTCTCCCCACAATCAGAGACCCAGACCCACTCTCTCCACACTCAGAGATCCCAGACCCACTCTCACCAAACTCAGAGATCCCTGACCCACTCTCACCACACTCAGAGATCCCAGACCCAGTCTCCCCACATTCAGACATCCCTGACCCACTCTCCACACACTCAGAGATCCAGACCCACTCTCCCCACACTCAGAGACCAAGACCCACTCTTCCCACACTCAGAGATCCCTGACCCACTCTCCACACACTCAGAGATCCCCCTGTCCACTCTCCCCACATTCAGAGATCCCTGACCCACTCTCCCCACACTCAGAGATCCCCCTGTCCACTCTCCCCACACTCAGAGATCCCTGACCCACTCTCCCCTCACACAGAGATCCCCCTGTCCACTCTCCCCACTCTCAGAGATCCCTGACCCACTCTCCCCACATTCAGACATCGCTGACCCACTCTCGCCACATTCAGAGACCCAGACCCACTCTCCCCACACCCAGAGATCCCTGACCCACTCTCCCCAAACTCAGAGATCCCAACCCCACTCTCCCCACATTCAGACATCGCTGAACCACTCTCCCCACATTCAGAGACACAGACCACCTCTCCACACAGTCAGAGACCCCGACCCACTCTTCCCACACTCAGAGATCCCAACCCCACTCTCCCCACACTCAGAGATCCCTCAGACCCACTCTCCCCACATTCAGAGACACTGACCCACTCTCCACACAGTCAGAGACCCCGACACACTCTCCCCACACTCAGAGACCCCTCAGACCCACTCTCCCCACACTCAGAGTTCCCTGACCCACTCTCCCAACACTCAGAGACCCCTCAGACCCACTCTCCCCACATTCAGAGACACTGACCAACTCTCCACACAGTCAGAGACCCCGACACACTCTCCCCACACTCAGAGACCCCTCAGCCCCACTCTCCCCACACTCAGAGTTCCCTGACCCACTCTCCCAACACTCAGAGACCCCTCAGACCCACTCTCCCCACACTCAGGGACCCAAACCCACTATCCCCACACTCAGAGATACCTGACACCCACTCTCCCCACACTCAGAGGTACCTGACACCCACTCTCCCCACACTCAGAGATCCCAGACCCACTCTCCCCACACTCAGAGATCCCTCAGACCCACTCTCCCCATGCTCAGAGACCCAGACCCACTCTCCCCACACTCAGAGATCCCAGACCCACTCTCCCCACACTCAGAGATCCCTCAGACCCACTCTCCCCGCATTCAGAGACACAGACCCACTCTCCCCACACTCAGAGATCCCAACCCCACTCTCCCCACATTCAGACATTGCTGAACCACTCTCCCCACATTCAGAGACACAGACCCACTCTCCACACAGTCAGAGACCCCGATCCACTCTTCCCACACTCAGAGATCCCATCCCCACTCTCCCCACATTCAGACATCGCTGAACCACTCTCCCCACGTTCAGAGACACAGACCCAGTCTCCACACAGTCAGAGATCCCTCAGACCCACTCTCCCCACACTCAGAGATCGCAGACCCACTCTCTCCACACTCAGAGATCCCTCAGACCCACTCTCCCCACACTCTAAGATCCCTGACACACTCTCCACACACTCAGAGATCCCAGACCTATACTCTCCACACTCAGAGATCCCTCAGACCCACTCTCTCCACACTAGGAGATCCCTCAGACCCACTCTCACCACAATCTAAGATCCCTGACACACTCTCCACACACTCAGATATCCCTCAGACCCACTCCCCCCGCACTCTGAGATCCCTGACCCCCACTCTCCCCACACTCAGAGATCCGTCAGACCCACTCTCCCCACACAGAGAGATCTCCCTGTCCACTCTCCCCACACTCAGAGATCCCTGTCCCACTCTCCCCACACTCAGAGATCCCTCAGACCCACTCTCCCCACATTCAGAGATCGCTCACACCCACTCTCCCCACACACAGAGATCCCTGACCCACTCTCCCCACACTCAGAGATCCCAGACCCACTCTCCCCACATTCAGAGATCGCTCACACCCACTCTCCCCACACACAGAGATCCCTGACCCACTCTCCCCACACTCAGAGATCCCTGACCCACTCTCCCCTCACACAGAGATCCCCCTGTCCACTCTCCCCACTCTCAGAGATCCCGGACCCACTCTCCCCACATTCAGACATCGCTGACCCACTCTCCCCACATTCAGAGACCCAGACCCACTCTGCCCACACCCAGAGATCCCTGACCCACTCTCCCCAAACTCAGAGATCCCAACCCCACTCTCCCCACCTTCAGACATCGCTGAACCACTCTCCCTACATTCAGAGACACAGACCCACTCTCCACACAGTCAGAGACCCCGACCCACTCTTCCCACACTCAGAGATCCCAACCCCACTGTCCCCCCCACTCAGAGATCCCTCAGACCCACTCTCCCCACATTCAGAGACACTGACCCACTCTCCACACAGTCAGAGACCCCGACACACTCTCCCCACACTCAGAGACCCCTCAGACCCACTCTCCCCACACTCAGAGTTCCCTGACCCACTCTCCCAACACTCAGAGACCCCTCAGACCCACTCTCCCCACATTCAGAGACACTGACCCACTCTCCACACAGTCAGAGACCCCGACACACTCTCCCCACACTCAGAGACCCCTCAGACCCACTCTCCCCACACTCAGGGACCCAGACCCACTCTCCCCACACTCAGAGATCCCTGACCCACTCTCCCCATGCTCAGAGACCCAGACCCACTCTCCCCACACTCATGGATCCCAGACCCACTCTCCCCACACTCAGAGATCCCTCAGACCCACTCTCCCCACATTCAGAGACCCAGACCCACTCTCCCCACACTCAGAGATCCCAGACCCACTCTCCCCACACTCAGAGATCCCAACCCCACTCTCCCCACATTCAGACATCCCCCTGTCCACTCTCCCCACACTCAGAGATCCCTGACCCACTCTCCCCTCACACAGAGATCCCCCTGTCCACTCTACACACACTCAGAGATCCCTGACCCACTCTCCCCTCACACAGAGATCCCCCTGTCCACTCTCCCCACACTCAGAGATCCCTGACCCACTCTCCCCACACTCAGAGATCCCCCTGTCTACTCTCCCCAAACTCAGAGATCCCTGACCCACTCTCCCCACACTCAGAGATCCCCCTGTCCACTCTCCACACACTCAGAGATCCCTGACCCACTCTCCCCTCACACAGAGATCCCCCTGTCCACTCTCCCCACTCTCAGAGATCCCTGACCCACTCTCCCCACATTCAGACATCGCTGACCCACTCTCCCCACATTCAGAGACCCAAACCCACTCTCTACACAGTCAGAGATCCCTCAGACCCACTCTCCCCACACCCAGAGATCCCTGACCCACTCTCCCCAAACTCAGAAATCCCAACACCACTCTCCCCACATTCAGACATCGCTGAACCACTCTCCCCACATTCAGAGACACAGACCCACTCTCCACACAGTCAGAGACCCCGACCCACTCTTCCCACACTCAGAGATCCCAACCCCACTCTCCCCAAATTCAGACATCGCTGAACCACTCTCCCCACATTCAGAGACACAGACCCACTCTCCACACAGTCAGACACCCCGACCCACTCTCCCCACACTCAGAGATCCCAGACCCACTCTCCCCACATTCAGAGACCCGACCTACTCTCCCCACACTCAGAGATCCCAGACCCACTTTCCCCACACTCAGTGATCCCACAGTCCACTCTCCCCACACTCAGAGATCCCTGACCCACTCTCCCCTCACTCAGAGACGCCTCAAACCCACTTTCCCCACACTCAGAGATCCCAGACCCACTCTCTCCACACTCAGAGATCCCTCAGACCCACTCTCACCACACTCCAAGATCCCTGACATACTCTCCACACACTCAGAGATCCCTGACCCACTCTCCCCACACTCAGAGATCGCTGGCACCCACTCTCCCCACACTCAGAGATCCCAGACCCACTCTCTCCACACTCAGAGATCCCAGATCCACTCTCCCCACAATCAGAGACCCAGACCCACTCTCTCCACACTCAGAGATCCCAGACCCACTCTCACCAAACTCAGAGATCCCTGACCCACTCTCACCACACTCAGAGATCCCAGACCCAGTCTCCCCACATTCAGACATCCCTGACCCACTCTCCACACACTCAGAGATCCAGACCCACTCTCCCCACACTCAGAGACCAAGACCCACTCTTCCCACACTCAGAGATCCCTGACCCACTCTCCACACACTCAGAGATCCCCCTGTCCACTCTCCCCACATTCAGAGATACCTGACCCACTCTCCCCACACTCAGAGATCCCCCTGTCCACTCTCCCCACACTCAGAGATCCCTGACCCACTCTCCCCTCACACAGAGATCCCCCTGTCCACTCTCCCCACTCTCAGAGATCCCTGACCCACTCTCCCCACATTCAGAGACCCAGACCCACTCTCCCCACACCCAGAGATCCCTGACCCACTCTCCCCAAACTCAGAGATCCCAACCCCACTCTCCCCACATTCAGACATCGCTGAACCACTCTCCCCACATTCAGAGACACAGACCACCTCTCCACACAGTCAGAGACCCCGTCCCACTCTCCCCACACTCAGAGACCCCTCAGACCCACTCTCCCCACATTCAGAGACACTGACCCACTCTCCACACAGTCAGAGACCCCGACACACTCTCCCCACACTCAGAGACCCCTCAGACCCACTCTCCCCACACTCAGAGTTCCCTGACCCACTCTCCCAACACTCAGAGACCCCTCAGACCCACTCTCCCCACATTCAGAGACACTGACCAACTCTCCACACAGTCAGAGACCCCGACACACTCTCCCCACACTCAGAGACCCCTCAGCCCCACTCTCCCCACACTCAGAGTTCCCTGACCCACTCTCCCAACACTCAGAGACCCCTCAGACCCACTCTCCCCACACTCAGGGACCCAAACCCACTATCCCCACATCAGAGATACCTGACACCCACTCTCCCCACACTCAGAGGTACCTGACACCCACTCTCCCCACACTCAGAGATCCCAGACCCACTCTCCCCATGCTCAGAGACCCAGACCCACTCTCCCCACACTCAGAGATCCCAGACCCACTCTCCCCACACTCAGAGATCCCTCAGACCCACTCTCCCCGCATTCAGAGACACAGACCCACTCTCCCCACACTCAGAGATCCCAGACCCACTCTCCCCACACTCAGAGATCCCAACCCCACTCTCCCCACACTCAGACATCGCTGAACCACTCTCCCCACATTCAGAGACACAGACCCACTCTCCACACAGTCAGAGACCCCGATCCACTCTTCCCACACTCAGAGATCCCATCCCCACTCTCCCCACATTCAGACATCGCTGAACCACTCTCCCCACATTCAGAGACACAGACCCAGTCTCCACACAGTCAGAGACCCTGACCCACTCTCCCCACACTCAGAGATCCAGAACCACTCTCCCCACACTCAGAGACCAAGACCCACTCTTCCCACACTCAGAGATCCCTGACCCACTCCCCACACTCAGAGATCCCCCTGTCCACTCTCCCCAAACTCAGAGATCCCTGACCCACTCTCCCCACACTCAGAGATCCCCCTGTCCACTCTCCCCACACTCAGAGATCCCTGATCCACTCTCCCCTCACACAGAGATCCCCCTGTCCACTCTCCCCACTCTCAGAGATCCCTGACCCACTCTCCCCACATTCAGATATCGCTGACCCACTCTCCCCACATTCAGAGACCCAGACCCACTCTCTACACAGTCAGAGATCCCTCAGACCCACTCTCCCCACACTCAGAGATCGCAGACCCACTCTCTCCACACTGAGAGATCCCTCAGACCCACTCTCACCACACTCTAAGATCCCTGACACACTCTCCACACACTCAGAGATCCCAGACCTATACTCTCCACACTCAGAGATCCCTCAGACCCACTCTCTCCACACTGAGAGATCCCTCAGACCCACTCTCACCACAATCTAAGATCCCTGACACACTCTCCACACACTCAAAGATCCCTGACACACTCTCCCCACACTCAGAGATCCAGACCCACTCTCCCCACACTCAGAGACCAAGACCCACTCTTCCTACACTCAGAGATCCCTAACCCACTCCCCACACTCAGAGATCCCCCTGTCTACTCTCCCCAAACTCAGAGATCCCTGACCCACTCTCCCCACACTTAGAGATCCCCCTGTCCACTCTCCCCACACTCAGAGATCCCTGACCCACTCTCCCCTCACACAGAGATCCCCCTGTCCACTCTCCCCACTCTCAGAGATCCCTGACCCACTCTCCCCACATTCAGACATCGCTGACCCACTCTCCCCACACACAGAGACCCAGACCCACTCTCTACACAGTCAGAGATCCCTCAGACCCACTCTCCCCACACCCAGAGATCCCTGACCCACTCTCCCCACATTCAGACATCGCTGACCCACTCTCCCCACACACAGAGATCGCAGACCCACTCTCTACACACTCAGATATCCCTCAGACCCACTCTCACCACACTCTAAGATCCCTGACACACTCTCCACACACTCAGAGATCCCTCAGACCCACTCTCTCCACACTAGGAGATCCCTCAGACCCACTTTCACCACAATCTAAGATCCCTGACACACTCTCCACACACTCAGAGATCCCTGACACACTCTCCCCACACTCAGAGATCCCTCAGACCCACTCCCCCCGCACTCTGAGATCCCTGACCCCCACTCTCCCCACACTCAGAGATCCGTCAGACCCACTCTCCCCACACAGAGAGATTTCCCTGTCCACTCTCCCCACACTCAGAGATCCCTGTCCCACTCTCCCCACACTCAGAGATCCCTCAGACCCACTCTCCCCACATTCAGAGATCGCTCACACCCACTCTCCCCACACACAGAGATCCCTGACCCACTCTCCCCACACTCAGAGATCCCAGACCCACTCTCCCCACATTCAGAGATCGCTCACACCCACTCTCCCCACACACAGAGATCCCTGACCCACTCTCCCCACACTCAGAGATCCCTGACCCACTCTCCCCTCACACTGAGATCCCCCTGTCCACTCTCCCCACTCTCAGAGATCCCGGACCCACTCTCCCCACTTTCAGACATCGCTGACCAACTCTCCCCACAGTCAGAGACCCCGACACACTCTCCCCACACTCAGAGACCCCTCAGCCCCACTCTCCCCACACTCAGAGTTCCCTGACCCACTCTCCCAACACTCAGAGACCCCTCAGACCCACTCTCCCCACACTCAGGGACCCAAACCCACTATCCCCACACTCAGAGATACCTGACACCCACTCTCCCCACATTCAGACATCGCTGACCCACTCTCGCCACATTCAGAGACCCAGACCCACTCTCCCCACACCCAGAGATCCCTGACCCACTCTCCCCAAACTCAGAGATCCCAACCCCACTCTCCCCACATTCAGACATCGCTGAACCACTCTCCCCACATTCAGAGACACAGACCCACTCTCCACACAGTCAGAGACCCCGACCCACTCTCCCCACACTCAGAGACCCCTCAGACCCACTCTCCCCACATTCAGAGACACTGACCCACTCTCCACACAGTCAGAGACCCCGACACACTCTCCCCACACTCAGAGACCCCTCAGACCCACTCTCCCCACACTCAGAGTTCCCTGACCCACTCTCCCAACACTCAGAGAACCCTCAGACCCACTCTCCCCACACTCAGGGACCCAAACCCACTATCCCCACACTCAGAGATACCTGACACCCACTCTCCCCACACTCAGAGGTACCTGACACCCACTCTCCCCACACTCAGAGATCCCAGACCCACTCTCCCCACACTCAGAGATCCCTCAGACCCACTCTCCCCATGCTCAGAGACCCAGACCCACTCTCCCCACACTCAGAGATCCCAGACCCACTCTCCCCACACTCAGAGATCCCTCAGACCCACTCTCCCCGCATTCAGAGACACAGACCCACTCTCCCCACACTCAGAGATCCCAACCCCACTCTCCCCACATTCAGACATCGCTGAACCACTCTCCCCACATTCAGAGACACAGACCCAGTCTCCACACAGTCAGAGACCCCGACCCACTCTTCCCACACTCAGAGATCCCATCCCCACTCTCCCCACATTCAGACATCGCTGAACCACTCTCCCCACATTCAGAGACACAGACCCAGTCTCCACACAGTCAGAGACCCTGACCCACTCTCCCCACACTCAGAGATCCAGAACCACTCTCCCCACACTCAGAGTCCAAGACCCACTCTTCCCACACTCAGAGATCCCTGACCCACTCCCCACACTCAGAGATCCCCCTGTCCACTCTCCCCAAACTCAGAGATCCCTGACCCACTCTCCCCACACTCAGAGATCCCCCTGTCCACTCTCCCCACACTCAGAGATCCCTGATCCACTCTCCCCTCACACAGAGATCCCCCTGTCCACTCTCCCCACTCTCAGAGATCCCTGACCCACTCTCCCCACATTCAGATATCGCTGACCCACTCTCCCCACATTCAGAGACCCAGACCCAATCTCTACACAGTCAGAGATCCCTCAGACCCACTCTCCCCACACTCAGAGATCGCAGACCCACTCTCTCCACACTCAGAGATCCCTCAGACCCACTCTCACCACACTCTAAGATCCCTGACACACTCTCCACACACTCAGAGATCCCAGACCTATACTCTCCACACTCAGAGATCCCTCAGACCCACTCTCACCACACTCTAAGATCCCTGACACACTCTCCACACACTCAGAGATCCCAGACCTATACTCTCCACACTGAGAGATCCCTCAGACCCACTCTCACCACAATCTAAGATCCCTGACACACTCTCCACACACTCAAAGATCCCTGACACACTCTCCCCACACTCAGAGATCCAGACCCACTCTCCCCACACTCAGAGACCAAGACCCACTCTTCCTACACTCAGAGATCCCTAACCCACTCCCCACACTCAGAGATCCCCCTGTCTACTCTCCCCAAACTCAGAGATCCCTGACCCACTCTCCCCACACTTAGAGATCCCCCTGTCCACTCTCCCCACACTCAGAGATCCCTGACCCACTCTCCCCTCACACAGAGATCCCCCTGTCCACTCTCCCCACTCTCAGAGATCCCTGACCCACTCTCCCCACATTCAGACATCGCTGACCCACTCTCCCCACACTCAGAGATCGCAGACCCACTCTCTACACACTCAGATATCCCTCAGACCCACTCTCACCACACTCTAAGATCCCTGACACACTCTCCACACACTCAGAGATCCCAGACCTATACTCTCCACACTCAGAGATCCCTCAGACCCACTCTCTCCACACTAGGAGATCCCTCAGACCCACTCTCACCACAATCTAAGATCCCTGACACACTCTCCACACACTCAGAGATCCCTGACACACTCTCCCCACACTCAGAGATCCCTCAGACCCACTCCCCCCGCACTCTGAGATCCCTGACCCCCACTCTCCCCACACTCAGAGATCCGTCAGACCCACTCTCCCCACACAGAGAGATTTCCCTGTCCACTCTCCCCACACTCAGAGATCCCTGTCCCACTCTCCCCACACTCAGAGATCCCTCAGACCCACTCTCCCCACATTCAGAGATCGCTCACACCCACTCTCCCCACACACAGAGATCCCTGACACACTCTCCCCACACTCAGAGATCCCAGACCCACTCTCCCCACATTCAGAGATCGCTCACACCCACTCTCCCCACACACAGAGATCCCTGACCCACTCTCCCCACACTCAGAGATCCCTGACCCACTCTCCCCTCACACTGAGATCCCCCTGTCCACTCTCCCCACTCTCAGAGATCCCGGACCCACTCTCCCCACATTCAGACATCGCTGACCCACTCTCCCCACATTCAGAGACCCAGACCCACTCTCCCCACACCCAGAGATCCCTGACCCACTCTCCCCAAACTCAGAGATCCCAACACCACTCTTCCCACATTCAGACATCGCTGAATCACTCTCCCCACATTCAGAGACACAGACCCACTCTCCACACAGTCAGAGACCCCGACCCACTCTTCCCACACTCAGAGATCCCAACCCCACTCTCCCCACACTCAGAGACCCCTCAGACCCACTCTCCCCACATTCAGAGACACTGACCCACTCTCCACACAGTCAGAGACCCCGACACACTCTCCCCACACTCAGAGACCCCTCAGACCCACTCTCCCCACATTCAGAGACACTGACCCTCTCTCCACACAGTCAGAGACCCCGACACACTCTCCCCACACTCAGAGACCCCTCAGACCCACTCTCCCCACACTCAGGGACCCAGACCCACTCTCCCCACACTCAGAGATACCTGACACCCACTCTCCCCACACTCAGAGGTACCTGACACCCACTCTCCCCACAGTCAGAGATCCCTGACCCACTCTCCCCACACTCAGAGATCCCGGACCCACTCTCCCCACATTCAGACACCCAGACCCACTCTCCCCAAACTCAGAGATCCCTCAGGCCCACTCTCCCCATGCTCAGAGACCCAGACCCACTCTCCCCACACTCAGAGATCCCTGATCCACTCTCCCCTCACACAGAGATCCCCCTGTCCACTCTCCCCATGCTCAGAGACCCAGACCCACTCTCCCCACTCTCAGAGATCCCTGACCCACTCTCCCCACATTCAGATATCGCTGACCCACTCTCCCCACATTCAGAGACCCAGACCCACTCTGCCCACACTCAGAGATCCCTCAGACCCACTCTCCCCACACTCAGAGATCGCAGACCCACTCTCTCCACACTCAGAGATCCCTCAGACCCACTCTCACCACACTCTAAGATCCCTGACACACTCTCCACACACTCAGAGATCCCAGACCTATACTCTCCACACTCAGAGATCCCTCAGACCCACTCTCTCCACACTGAGAGATCCCTCAGACCCACTCTCACCACAATCTAAGATCCCTGACACACTCTCCACACACTCAAAGATCCCTGACACACTCTCCCCACACTCAGAGATCCAGACCCACTCTCCCCACACTCAGAGACCAAGACCCACTCTTCCTACACTCAGAGATCCCTAACCCACTCCCCACACTCAGAGATCCCCCTGTCTACTCTCCCCAAACTCAGAGATCCCTGACCCACTCTCCCCACACTTAGAGATCCCCCTGTCCACTCTCCCCACACTCAGAGATCCCTGACCCACTCTCCCCTCACACAGAGATCCCCCTGTCCACTCTCCCCACTCTCAGAGATCCCTGACCCACTCTCCCCACATTCAGACATCGCTGACCCACTCTCCCCACACTCAGAGATCGCAGACCCACTCTCTACACACTCAGATATCCCTCAGACCCACTCTCACCACACTCTAAGATCCCTGACACACTCTCCACACACTCAGAGATCCCAGACCTATACTCTCCACACTCAGAGATCCCTCAGACCCACTCTCTCCACACTAGGAGATCCCTCAGACCCACTCTCACCACAATCTAAGATCCCTGACACACTCTCCACACACTCAGAGATCCCTGACACACTCTCCCCACACTCAGAGATCCCTCAGACCCACTCCCCCCGCACTCTGAGATCCCTGACCCCCACTCTCCCCACACTCAGAGATCCGTCAAACCCACTCTCCCCACACAGAGAGATTTCCCTGTCCACTCTCCCCACACTCAGAGATCCCTGTCCCACTCTCCCCACACTCAGAGATCCCTCAGACCCACTCTCCCCACATTCAGAGATCGCTCACACCCACTCTCCCCACACACAGAGATCCCTGACCCACTCTCCCCACACTCAGAGATCCCAGACCCACTCTCCCCACATTCAGAGATCGCTCACACCCACTCTCCCCACACACAGAGATCCCTGACCCACTCTCCCCACACTCAGAGATCCCTGACCCACTCTCCCCTCACACTGAGATCCCCCTGTCCACTCTCCCCACTCTCAGAGATCCCGGACCCACTCTCCCCACATTCAGACATCGCTGACCAACTCTCCCCACAGTCAGAGACCCCGACACACTCTCCCCACACTCAGAGACCCCTCAGCCCCACTCTCCCCACACTCAGAGTTCCCTGACCCACTCTCCCAACACTCAGAGACCCCTCAGACCCACTCTCCCCACACTCAGGGACCCAAACCCACTATCCCCACACTCAGAGATACCTGACACCCACTCTCCCCACATTCAGACATCGCTGACCCACTCTCGCCACATTCAGAGACCCAGACCCACTCTCCCCACACCCAGAGATCCCTGACCCACTCTCCCCAAACTCAGAGATCCCAACCCCACTCTCCCCACATTCAGACATCGCTGAACCACTCTCCCCACATTCAGAGACCCCTCAGACCCACTCTCCCCACACTCAGAGACCCCTCAGACCCACTCTCCCCACACTCAGAGACCCCTCAGACCCACTCTCCCCACATTCAGAGACACTGACCCACTCTCCACACAGTCAGAGACCCCGACACACTCTCCCCACACTCAGAGACCCCTCAGACCCACTCTCCCCACACTCAGAGTTCCCTGACCCACTCTCCCAACACTCAGAGACCCCTCAGACCCACTCTCCCCACACTCAGGGACCCAAACCCACTATCCCCACACTCAGAGATACCTGACACCCACTCTCCCCACACTCAGAGGTACCTGACACCCACTCTCCCCACACTCAGAGATCCCAGACCCACTCTCCCCACACTCAGAGATCCCTCAGACCCACTCTCCCCATGCTCAGAGACCCAGACCCACTCTCCCCACACTCAGAGATCCCAGACCCACTCTCCCCACACTCAGAGATCCCTCAGACCCACTCTCCCCGCATTCAGAGACACAGACCCACTCTCCCCACACTCAGAGATCCCAACCCCACTCTCCCCACATTCAGACATTGCTGAACCACTCTCCCCACATTCAGAGACCCAGACCCACTCTGCCCACACCCAGAGATCCCTGACCCACTCTCCCCAAACTCAGAGATCCCAACCCCACTCTCCCCACCTTCAGACATCGCTGAACCACTCTCCCTACATTCAGAGACACAGACCCAGTCTCCACACAGTCAGAGACCCCGACCCACTCTTCCCACACTCAGAGATCCCATCCCCACTCTCCCCACATTCAGACATCGCTGAACCACTCTCCCCACATTCAGAGACACAGACCCAGTCTCCACACAGTCAGAGACCCTGACCCACTCTCCCCACACTCAGAGATCCAGAACCACTCTCCCCACACTCAGAGACCAAGACCCACTCTTCCCACACTCAGAGATCCCTGACCCACTCCCCACACTCAGAGATCCCCCTGTCCACTCTCCCCAAACTCAGAGATCCCTGACCCACTCTCCCCACACTCAGAGATCCCCCTGTCCACTCTCCCCACACTCAGAGATCCCTGATCCACTCTCCCCTCACACAGAGATCCCCCTGTCCACTCTCCCCACACTCAGAGATCCCTGATCCACTCTCCCCTCACACAGAGATCCCCCTGTCCACTCTCCCCACTCTCAGAGATCCCTGACCCACTCTCCCCACACTCAGAGATCCCTGACCCACTCTCCCCACATTCAGAGACCCAGACCCACTCTCTACACACAGAGATCCCTCAGACCCACTCTCCCCACACTCAGAGATCGCAGACCCACTCTCTCCACACTCAGAGATCCCTCAGACCCACTCTCACCACACTCTAAGATCCCTGACACACTCTCCACACACTCAGAGATCCCAGACCTATACTCTCCACACTCAGAGATCCCTCAGACCCACTCTCTCCACACTGAGAGATCCCTCAGACCCACTCTCACCACAATCTGATCCCTGACACACTCTCCACACACTCAAAGATCCCTGACACACTCTCCCCACACTCAGAGATCCAGACCCACTCTCCCCACACTCAGAGACCAAGACCCACTCTTCCTACACTCAGAGATCCCTAACCCACTCCCCACACTCAGAGATCCCCCTGTCTACTCTCCCCAAACTCAGAGATCCCTGACCCACTCTCCCCACACTTAGAGATCCCCCTGTCCACTCTCCCCACACTCAGAGATCCCTGACCCACTCTCCCCTCACACAGAGATCCCCCTGTCCACTCTCCCCACTCTCAGAGATCCCTGACCCACTCTCCCCACATTCAGACATCGCTGACCCACTCTCCCCACACTCAGAGATCGCAGACCCACTCTCTACACACTCAGATATCCCTCAGACCCACTCTCACCACACTCTAAGATCCCTGACACACTCTCCACACACTCAGAGATCCCAGACCTATACTCTCCACACTCAGAGATCCCTCAGACCCACTCTCTCCACACTAGGAGATCCCTCAGACCCACTCTCACCACAATCTAAGATCCCTGACACACTCTCCACACACTCAGAGATCCCTGACACACTCTCCCCACACTCAGAGATCCCTCAGACCCACTCCCCCCGCACTCTGAGATCCCTGACCCCCACTCTCCCCACACTCAGAGATCCGTCAGACCCACTCTCCCCACACAGAGAGATTTCCCTGTCCACTCTCCCCACACTCAGAGATCCCTGTCCCACTCTCCCCACACTCAGAGATCCCTCAGACCCACTCTCCCCACATTCAGAGATCGCTCACACCCACTCTCCCCACACACAGAGATCCCTGACCCACTCTCCCCACACTCAGAGATCCCAGACCCACTCTCCCCACATTCAGAGATCGCTCACACCCACTCTCCCCACACACAGAGATCCCTGACCCACTCTCCCCACACTCAGAGATCCCTGACCCACTCTCCCCTCACACTGAGATCCCCCTGTCCACTCTCCCCACTCTCAGAGATCCCGGACCCACTCTCCCCACATTCAGACATCGCTGACCAACTCTCCCCACATTCAGAGACCCAGACCCACTCTCCCCACACCCAGAGATCCCTGACCCACTCTCCCCAAACTCAGAGATCCCAACCCCACTCTCCCCACATTCTGACATCGCTGAACCACTCTCCCCACATTCAGAGACACAGACCCACTCTCCACACAGTCAGAGACCCCGACCCACTCTTCCCACACTCAGAGATCCCAACCCCACTCTCCCCACACTCAGAGACCCCTCAGACCCACTCTCCCCACATTCAGAGACACTGACCCACTCTCCACACAGTCAGAGACCCCGACACACTCTCCCCACACTCAGAGACCCCTCAGACCCACTCTCCCCACATTCAGAGACACTGACCCTCTCTCCACACAGTCAGAGACCCCGACACACTCTCCCCACACTCAGAGACCCCTCAGACCCACTCTCCCCACACTCAGGGACCCAGACCCACTCTCCCCACACTCAGAGATACCTGACACCCACTCTCCCCACACTCAGAGGTACCTGACACCCACTCTCCCCACAGTCAGAGATCCCTGACCCACTCTCCCCACACTCAGAGATCCCGGACCCACTCTCCCCACATTCAGACACCCAGACCCACTCTCCCCACACTCAGAGATCCCTCAGGCCCACTCTCCCCATGCTCAGAGACCCAGACCCACTCTCCCCACACTCAGAGATCCCTCAGACCCACTCTCCCCACATTCAGAGACCCAGACCCACTCTCCCCACACTCAGAGATCCCAGACCCACTCTCCGCACACTCAGAGATCCCAACCCCACTCTCCCCACATTCAGACATCGCTGAACCACTCTCCCCACATTCAGAGACACAGACCCACTCTCCACACAGTCAGAGACCCCGACCCACTCTCCCCACACTCAGAGATCCCCCTGTCCACTCTCCCCACACTCAGAGATCCCTGACCCACTCTCCCCACACTCAGAGATCCCCCTGTCCACTCTCCACACACTCAGAGATCCCTGACCCACTCTCCCCTCACACAGAGATCCCCCTGTCCACTCTCCCCACTCTCAGAGATCCCTGACCCACTCTCCCCACATTCAGACATCGCTGACCCACTCTCCCCACATTCAGAGACCCAGACCCACTCTCTACACAGTCAGAGATCCCTCAGACCCACTCTCCCCACACCCAGAGATCCCTGACCCACTCTCCCCAAACTCAGAAATCCCAACACCACTCTCCCCACATTCAGACATCGCTGAACCACTCTCCCCACATTCAGAGACACAGACCCACTCTCCACACAGTCAGA
This sequence comes from Hemitrygon akajei, assembly GCF_048418815.1. NCBI lineage: Eukaryota > Metazoa > Chordata > Chondrichthyes > Myliobatiformes > Dasyatidae > Hemitrygon > Hemitrygon akajei. Next base: position 108,296,904 of record NC_133128.1, on the reverse strand, counting down.
GACCCCGACCCACTCTTCCCACACTCAGAGATCCCAACCCCACTCTCCCCAAATTCAGACATCGCTGAACCACTCTCCCCACATTCAGAGACACAGACCCACTCTCCACACAGTCAGAGACCCCGACCCACTCTCCCCACACTCAGAGATCCCAGACCCACTCTCCCCACATTCAGAGACCCGACCTACTCTCCCCACACTCAGAGATCCCAGACCCACTTTCCCCACACTCAGTGATCCCACTGTCCACTCTCCCCACACTCAGAGATCCCTGACCCACTCTCCCCTCACTCAGAGACGCCTCAAACCCACTTTTCCCACACTCAGAGATCCCAGACCCACTCTCTCCACACTCAGAGATCCCTCAGACCCACTCTCACCACACTCCAAGATCCCTGACACACTCTCCACACACTCAGAGATCCCTGACCCACTCTCCCCACACTCAGAGATCGCTGGCACCCACTCTCCCCACACTCACAGATACCTGACACCCACTCTCCCCACACACAGAGATCCCTGACACGAACTCTCCCCACACTCAGAGATCCCAGACCCACTCTCCCCACATTCAGAGACCCGACCCACTCTCCCCACACTCAGAGATCCCAGACCAAGTCTCCCCACACTCAGAGATCCCAGACCCACTCTCCCCACATTCAGAGACCCGACCCAATCTCCCCACACTCAGTGATCCCAGACCAACTCTCCCCACACTCAGAGATCCCTGACCCACTCTCCCCACACTCAGAGATCCCAGACCCACTCTCCCCACACTCAGAGATCCCAGATCCACTCTCCCCACTCTCAGAGACCCAGACCCACTCTCTCCACTCTCAGAGATCCCAGACCCACTCTCCCCACTCTCAGAGACCCAGACCCACTCTATCCACACTCAGAGATCCCAGACCCACTCTCACAACACTCAGAGATCCCTGACCCACTCTCCCCACACTCTGAGATCCCCCTGTCCACTCTCCCCACACTCAGAGATACTGACCCACTCTCCCCACACTCAGAGACCCCTCAGACACACTCTCCCAACACTCTGAGATCCCAGACCCACTCTCTCCACACTCAGAGATCCCTCAGACCCACTCTCACCACACTCTAAGATCCCTGACACACTCTCCCCACATTCAGAGATCCCAGACCTATACTCTCCACACTCAGAGATCCCAGACCCACTCTCACCACACTCTAAGATCGCTGACCCACTCTCCACACACTCAGAGATCCCTGACACGAACTCTCCCCTCACTCAGAGATCCCAGACCCACTCTCCCCACATTCAGAGACCCGACCCACTCTCCCCCCACTCAGAGACCCGACCCACTCTCCCCACACTCAGAGATCCCAGACCCACTCTCCCCACATTCAGAGACCCGACCCACTCTCCCCCCACTCAGAGACCCGACCCACTCTCCCCACACTCAGAGATCCCAGACCCACTCTCCCCACATTCAGAGATCGCTCACACCCACTCTCCCCACACACAGAGATCCCTGACCCACTCTCCCCACACTCAGAGATCCCTGACCCACTCTCCCCTCACACTGAGATCCCCCTGTCCACTCTCCCCACTCTCAGAGATCCCGGACCCACTCTCCCCACATTCAGACATCGCTGACCAACTCTCCCCACAGTCAGAGACCCCGACACACTCTCCCCACACTCAGAGACCCCTCAGCCCCACTCTCCCCACACTCAGAGTTCCCTGACCCACTCTCCCAACACTCAGAGACCCCTCAGACCCACTCTCCCCACACTCAGGGACCCAAACCCACTATCCCCACACTCAGAGATACCTGACACCCACTCTCCCCACATTCAGACATCGCTGACCCACTCTCGCCACATTCAGAGACCCAGACCCACTCTCCCCACACCCAGAGATCCCTGACCCACTCTCCCCAAACTCAGAGATCCCAACCCCACTCTCCCCACATTCAGACATCGCTGAACCACTCTCCCCACATTCAGAGACACAGACCCACTCTCCCCACACTCAGAGACCCCTCAGACCCACTCTCCCCACATTCAGAGACACTGACCCACTCTCCACACAGTCAGAGACCCCGACACACTCTCCCCACACTCAGAGACCCCTCAGACCCACTCTCCCCACACTCAGAGTTCCCTGACCCACTCTCCCAACACTCAGAGACCCCTCAGACCCACTCTCCCCACACTCAGGGACCCAAACCCACTATCCCCACACTCAGAGATACCTGACACCCACTCTCCCCACACTCAGAGGTACCTGACACCCACTCTCCCCACACTCAGAGATCCCAGACCCACTCTCCCCACACTCAGAGATCCCTCAGACCCACTCTCCCCATGCTCAGAGACCCAGACCCACTCTCCCCACACTCAGAGATCCCAGACCCACTCTCCCCACACTCAGAGATCCCTCAGACCCACTCTCCCCGCATTCAGAGACACAGACCCACTCTCACCACACTCAGAGATCCCAACCACACTCTCCCCACATTCAGACATCGCTGAAACACTCTCCCCACATTCAGACATCGCTGAACCACTCTCCCCACATTCAGAGACACAGACCCAGTCTGCACACAGTCAGAGACCCCGATCCACTCTTCCCACACTCAGAGATCCCATCCCCACTCTCCCCACATTCAGACATCGCTGAACCACTCTCCCCACATTCAGAGACACAGACCCAGTCTCCACACAGTCAGAGACCCTGACCCACTCTCCCCACACTCAGAGATCCAGAACCACTCTCCCCACACTCAGAGACCAAGACCCACTCTTCCCACACTCAGAGATCCCTGACCCACTCCCCACACTCAGAGATCCCCCTGTCCACTCTCCCCAAACTCAGAGATCCCTGACCCACTCTCCCCACACTCAGAGATCCCCCTGTCCACTCTCCCCACACTCAGAGATCCCTGATCCACTCTCCCCTCACACAGAGATCCCCCTGTCCACTCTCCCCACTCTCAGAGATCCCTGACCCACTCTCCCCACATTCAGATATCGCTGACCCACTCTCCCCACATTCAGAGACCCAGACCCACTCTCTACACAGTCAGAGATCCCTCAGACCCACTCTCCCCACACTCAGAGATCGCAGACCCACTCTCTCCACACTCAGAGATCCCTCAGACCCACTCTCACCACACTCTAAGATCCCTGACACACTCTCCACACACTCAGAGATCCCAGACCTATACTCTCCACACTGAGAGATCCCTCAGACCCACTCTCACCACAATCTAAGATCCCTGACACACTCTCCACACACTCAAAGATCCCTGACACACTCTCCCCACACTCAGAGATCCAGACCCACTCTCCCCACACTCAGAGACCAAGACCCACTCTTCCTACACTCAGAGATCCCTAACCCACTCCCCACACTCAGAGATCCCCCTGTCTACTCTCCCCAAACTCAGAGATCCCTGACCCACTCTCCCCACACTTAGAGATCCCCCTGTCCACTCTCCCCACACTCAGAGATCCCTGACCCACTCTCCCCTCACACAGAGATCCCCCTGTCCACTCTCCCCACTCTCAGAGATCCCTGACCCACTCTCCCCACATTCAGACATCGCTGACCCACTCTCCCCACACTCAGAGATCGCAGACCCACTCTCTACACACTCAGATATCCCTCAGACCCACTCTCACCACACTCTAAGATCCCTGACACACTCTCCACACACTCAGAGATCCCAGACCTATACTCTCCACACTCAGAGATCCCTCAGACCCACTCTCTCCACACTAGGAGATCCCTCAGACCCAGTCCCCCCGCACTCTGAGATCCCTGACCCCCACTCTCCCCACACTCAGAGATCCGTCAGACCCACTCTCCCCACACAGAGAGATTTCCCTGTCCACTCTCCCCACACTCAGAGATCCCTGTCCCACTCTCCCCACACTCAGAGATCCCTCAGACCCACTCTCCCCACATTCAGAGATCGCTCACACCCACTCTCCCCACACACAGAGATCCCTGACACACTCTCCCCACACTCAGAGATCCCAGACCCACTCTCCCCACATTCAGAGATCGCTCACACCCACTCTCCCCACACACAGAGATCCCTGACCCACTCTCCCCACACTCAGAGATCCCTGACCCACTCTCCCCTCACACTGAGATCCCCCTGTCCACTCTCCCCACTCTCAGAGATCCCGGACCCACTCTCCCCACATTCAGACATCGCTGACCAACTCTCCCCACATTCAGAGACCCAGACCCACTCTCCCCACACCCAGAGATCCCTGACCCACTCTCCCCAAACTCAGAGATCCCAACACCACTCTTCCCACATTCAGACATCGCTGAATCACTCTCCCCACATTCAGAGACACAGACCCACTCTCCACACAGTCAGAGACCCCGACCCACTCTTCCCACACTCAGAGATCCCAACCCCACTCTCCCCACATTCAGACATCGCTGAACCACTCTCCCCACATTCAGAGACACAGACCCACTCTCCACACAGTCAGAGACCCAGACCCACTCTTCCCACACTCAGAGACCCGACCTACTCTCCCCACACTCAGAGACCCCTCAGACCCACTCTCCCCACATTCAGAGACACAGACCCACTCTCCACACAGTCAGAGACCCAGACCCACTCTTCCCACACTCAGAGATCCCAACCCCACTCTCCCCACACTCAGAGACCCCTCAGACCCACTCTCCCCACATTCAGAGACACTGACCCACTCTCCACACAGTCAGAGACCCCGACACACTCTCCCCACACTCAGAGACCCCTCAGACCCACTCTCCCCACATTCAGAGACACTGACCCTCTCTCCACACAGTCAGAGACCCCGACACACTCTCCCCACACTCAGAGACCCCTCAGACCCACTCTCCCCACACTCAGGGACCCAGACCCACTCTCCCCACACTCAGAGATACCTGACACCCACTCTCCCCACACTCAGAGGTACCTGACACCCACTCTCCCCACAGTCAGAGATCCCTGACCCACTCTCCCCACACTCAGAGATCCCGGACCCACTCTCCCCACATTCAGACACCCAGACCCACTCTCCCCAAACTCAGAGATCCCTCAGGCCCACTCTCCCCATGCTCAGAGACCCAGACCCACTCTCCCCACACTCAGAGATCCCTGATCCACTCTCCCCTCACACAGAGATCCCCCTGTCCACTCTCCCCACTCTCAGAGATCCCTGACCCACTCTCCCCACATTCAGATATCGCTGACCCACTCTCCCCACATTCAGAGACCCAGACCCACTCTCTACACAGTCAGAGATCCCTCAGACCCACTCTCCCCACACTCAGAGATCGCAGACCCACTCTCTCCACACTCAGAGATCCCTCAGACCCACTCTCTCCACACTGAGAGATCCCTCAGACCCACTCTCACCACAATCTAAGATCCCTGACACACTCTCCACACACTCAAAGATCCCTGACACACTCTCCCCACACTCAGAGATCCAGACCCACTCTCCCCACACTCAGAGACCAAGACCCACTCTTCCTACACTCAGAGATCCCTAACCCACTCCCCACACTCAGAGATCCCCCTGTCTACTCTCCCCAAACTCAGAGATCCCTGACCCACTCTCCCCACACTTAGAGATCCCCCTGTCCACTCTCCCCACACTCAGAGATCCCTGACCCACTCTCCCCTCACACAGAGATCCCCCTGTCCACTCTCCCCACTCTCAGAGATCTCTGACCCACTCTCCCCACATTCAGACATCGCTGACCCACTCTCCCCACACTCAGAGATCGCAGACCCACTCTCTACACACTCAGATATCCCTCAGACCCACTCTCACCACACTCTAAGATCCCTGACACACTCTCCACACACTCAGAGATCCCAGACCTATACTCTCCACACTCAGAGATCCCTCAGACCCACTCTCTCCACACTAGGAGATCCCTCAGACCCACTCTCACCACAATCTAAGATCCCTGACACACTCTCCACACACTCAGAGATCCCTGACACACTCTCCCCACACTCAGAGATCCCTCAGACCCACTCCCCCCGCACTCTGAGATCCCTGACCCCCACTCTCCCCACACTCAGAGATCCGTCAAACCCACTCTCCCCACACAGAGAGATTTCCCTGTCCACTCTCCCCACACTCAGAGATCCCTGTCCCACTCTCCCCACACTCAGAGATCCCTCAGACCCACTCTCCCCACATTCAGAGATCGCTCACACCCACTCTCCCCACACACAGAGATCCCTGACCCACTCTCCCCACACTCAGAGATCCCAGACCCACTCTCCCCACATTCAGAGATCGCTCACACCCACTCTCCCCACACACAGAGATCCCTGACCCACTCTCCCCACACTCAGAGATCCCTGACCCACTCTCCCCTCACACTGAGATCCCCCTGTCCACTCTCCCCACTCTCAGAGATCCCGGACCCACTCTCCCCACATTCAGACATCGCTGACCAACTCTCCCCACAGTCAGAGACCCCGACACACTCTCCCCACACTCAGAGACCCCTCAGCCCCACTCTCCCCACACTCAGAGTTCCCTGACCCACTCTCCCAACACTCAGAGACCCCTCAGACCCACTCTCCCCACACTCAGGGACCCAAACCCACTATCCCCACACTCAGAGATACCTGACACCCACTCTCCCCACATTCAGACATCGCTGACCCACTCTCGCCACATTCAGAGACCCAGACCCACTCTCCCCACACCCAGAGATCCCTGACCCACTCTCCCCAAACTCAGAGATCCCAACCCCACTCTCCCCACATTCAGACATCGCTGAACCACTCTCCCCACATTCAGAGACCCCTCAGACCCACTCTCCCCACACTCAGAGACCCCTCAGACCCACTCTCCCCACACTCAGAGACCCCTCAGACCCACTCTCCCCACATTCAGAGACACTGACCCACTCTCCACACAGTCAGAGACCCCGACACACTCTCCCCACACTCAGAGACCCCTCAGACCCACTCTCCCCACACTCAGAGTTCCCTGACCCACTCTCCCAACACTCAGAGACCCCTCAGACCCACTCTCCCCACACTCAGGGACCCAAACCCACTATCCCCACACTCAGAGATACCTGACACCCACTCTCCCCACACTCAGAGGTACCTGACACCCACTCTCCCCACACTCAGAGATCCCAGACCCACTCTCCCCACACTCAGAGATCCCTCAGACCCACTCTCCCCATGCTCAGAGACCCAGACCCACTCTCCCCACACTCAGAGATCCCAGACCCACTCTCCCCACACTCAGAGATCCCTCAGACCCACTCTCCCCGCATTCAGAGACACAGACCCACTCTCCCCACACTCAGAGATCCCAACCCCACTCTCCCCACATTCAGACATTGCTGAACCACTCTCCCCACATTCAGAGACCCAGACCCACTCTGCCCACACCCAGAGATCCCTGACCCACTCTCCCCAAACTCAGAGATCCCAACCCCACTCTCCCCACCTTCAGACATCGCTGAACCACTCTCCCTACATTCAGAGACACAGACCCAGTCTCCACACAGTCAGAGACCCCGACCCACTCTTCCCACACTCAGAGATCCCATCCCCACTCTCCCCACATTCAGACATCGCTGAACCACTCTCCCCACATTCAGAGACACAGACCCAGTCTCCACACAGTCAGAGACCCTGACCCACTCTCCCCACACTCAGAGATCCAGAACCACTCTCCCCACACTCAGAGACCAAGACCCACTCTTCCCACACTCAGAGATCCCTGACCCACTCCCCACACTCAGAGATCCCCCTGTCCACTCTCCCCAAACTCAGAGATCCCTGACCCACTCTCCCCACACTCAGAGATCCCCCTGTCCACTCTCCCCACACTCAGAGATCCCTGATCCACTCTCCCCTCACACAGAGATCCCCCTGTCCACTCTCCCCACACTCAGAGATCCCTGATCCACTCTCCCCTCACACAGAGATCCCCCTGTCCACTCTCCCCACTCTCAGAGATCCCTGACCCACTCTCCCCACATTCAGATATCGCTGACCCACTCTCCCCACATTCAGAGACCCAGACCCACTCTCTACACAGTCAGAGATCCCTCAGACCCACTCTCCCCACACTCAGAGATCGCAGACCCACTCTCTCCACACTCAGAGATCCCTCAGACCCACTCTCACCACACTCTAAGATCCCTGACACACTCTCCACACACTCAGAGATCCCAGACCTATACTCTCCACACTCAGAGATCCCTCAGACCCACTCTCTCCACACTGAGAGATCCCTCAGACCCACTCTCTCCACACTGAGAGATCCCTCAGACCCACTCTCACCACAATCTAAGATCCCTGACACACTCTCCACACACTCAAAGATCCCTGACACACTCTCCCCACACTCAGAGATCCAGACCCACTCTCCCCACACTCAGAGACCAAGACCCACTCTTCCTACACTCAGAGATCCCTAACCCACTCCCCACACTCAGAGATCCCCCTGTCTACTCTCCCCAAACTCAGAGATCCCTGACCCACTCTCCCCACACTTAGAGATCCCCCTGTCCACTCTCCCCACACTCAGAGATCCCTGACCCACTCTCCCCTCACACAGAGATCCCCCTGTCCACTCTCCCCACTCTCAGAGATCCCTGACCCACTCTCCCCACATTCAGACATCGCTGACCCACTCTCCCCACACTCAGAGATCGCAGACCCACTCTCTACACACTCAGATATCCCTCAGACCCACTCTCACCACACTCTAAGATCCCTGACACACTCTCCACACACTCAGAGATCCCAGACCTATACTCTCCACACTCAGAGATCCCTCAGACCCACTCTCTCCACACTAGGAGATCCCTCAGACCCACTCTCACCACAATCTAAGATCCCTGACACACTCTCCACACACTCAGAGATCCCTGACACACTCTCCCCACACTCAGAGATCCCTCAGACCCACTCCCCCCGCACTCTGAGATCCCTGACCCCCACTCTCCCCACACTCAGAGATCCGTCAAACCCACTCTCCCCACACAGAGAGATTTCCCTGTCCACTCTCCCCACACTCAGAGATCCCTGTCCCACTCTCCCCACACTCAGAGATCCCTCAGACCCAATCTCCCCACATTCAGAGATCGCTCACACCCACTCTCCCCACACACAGAGATCCCTGACCCACTCTCCCCACACTCAGAGATCCCAGACCCACTCTCCCCACATTCAGAGATCGCTCACACCCACTCTCCCCACACACAGAGATCCCTGACCCACTCTCCCCACACTCAGAGATCCCTGACCCACTCTCCCCTCACACTGAGATCCCCCTGTCCACTCTCCCCACTCTCAGAGATCCCGGACCCACTCTCCCCACATTCAGACATCGCTGACCAACTCTCCCCACAGTCAGAGACCCCGACACACTCTCCCCACACTCAGAGACCCCTCAGCCCCACTCTCCCCACACTCAGAGTTCCCTGACCCACTCTCCCAACACTCAGAGACCCCTCAGACCCACTCTCCCCACACTCAGGGACCCAAACCCACTATCCCCACACTCAGAGATACCTGACACCCACTCTCCCCACATTCAGACATCGCTGACCCACTCTCGCCACATTCAGAGACCCAGACCCACTCTCCCCACACCCAGAGATCCCTGACCCACTCTCCCCAAACTCAGAGATCCCAACCCCACTCTCCCCACATTCAGACATCGCTGAACCACTCTCCCCACATTCAGAGACCCCTCAGACCCACTCTCCCCACACTCAGAGACCCCTCAGACCCACTCTCCCCACACTCAGAGACCCCTCAGACCCACTCTCCCCACATTCAGAGACACTGACCCACTCTCCACACAGTCAGAGACCCCGACACACTCTCCCCACACTCAGAGACCCCTCAGACCCACTCTCCCCACACTCAGAGTTCCCTGACCCACTCTCCCAACACTCAGAGACCCCTCAGACCCACTCTCCCCACACTCAGGGACCCAAACCCACTATCCCCACACTCAGAGATACCTGACACCCACTCTCCCCACACTCAGAGGTACCTGACACCCACTCTCCCCACACTCAGAGATCCCAGACCCACTCTCCCCACACTCAGAGATCCCTCAGACCCACTCTCCCCATGCTCAGAGACCCAGACCCACTCTCCCCACACTCAGAGATCCCAGACCCACTCTCCCCACACTCAGAGATCCCTCAGACCCACTCTCCCCGCATTCAGAGACACAGACCCACTCTCCCCACACTCAGAGATCCCAACCCCACTCTCCCCACATTCAGACATTGCTGAACCACTCTCCCCACATTCAGAGACCCAGACCCACTCTGCCCACACCCAGAGATCCCTGACCCACTCTCCCCAAACTCAGAGATCCCAACCCCACTCTCCCCACCTTCAGACATCGCTGAACCACTCTCCCTACATTCAGAGACACAGACCCAGTCTCCACACAGTCAGAGACCCCGACCCACTCTTCCCACACTCAGAGATCCCATCCCCACTCTCCCCACACTCAGAGATCCAGAACCACTCTCCCCACACTCAGAGACCAAGACCCACTCTTCCCACACTCAGAGATCCCTGACCCACTCCCCACACTCAGAGATCCCCCTGTCCACTCTCCCCAAACTCAGAGATCCCTGACCCACTCTCCCCACACTCAGAGATCCCCCTGTCCACTCTCCCCACACTCAGAGATCCCTGATCCACTCTCCCCTCACACAGAGATCCCCCTGTCCACTCTCCCCACACTCAGAGATCCCTGATCCACTCTCCCCTCACACAGAGATCCCCCTGTCCACTCTCCCCACTCTCAGAGATCCCTGACCCACTCTCCCCACATTCAGATATCGCTGACCCACTCTCCCCACATTCAGAGACCCAGACCCACTCTCCCCACACTCAGAGATCGCAGACCCACTCTCTCCACACTCAGAGATCCCTCAGACCCACTCTCACCACACTCTAAGATCCCTGACACACTCTCCACACACTCAGAGATCCCAGACCTATACTCTCCACACTCAGAGATCCCTCAGACCCACTCTCTCCACACTGAGAGATCCCTCAGACCCACTCTCACCACAATCTAAGATCCCTGACACACTCTCCACACACTCAAAGATCCCTGACACACTCTCCCCACACTCAGAGATCCAGACCCACTCTCCCCACACTCAGAGACCAAGACCCACTCTTCCTACACTCAGAGATCCCTAACCCACTCCCCACACTCAGAGATCCCCCTGTCTACTCTCCCCAAACTCAGAGATCCCTGACCCACTCTCCCCACACTTAGAGATCCCCCTGTCCACTCTCCCCACACTCAGAGATCCCTGACCCACTCTCCCCTCACACAGAGATCCCCCTGTCCACTCTCCCCACTCTCAGAGATCCCTGACCCACTCTCCCCACATTCAGACATCGCTGACCCACTCTCCCCACACTCAGAGATCGCAGACCCACTCTCTACACACTCAGATATCCCTCAGACCCACTCTCACCACACTCTAAGATCCCTGACACACTCTCCACACACTCAGAGATCCCAGACCTATACTCTCCACACTCAGAGATCCCTCAGACCCACTCTCTCCACACTAGGAGATCCCTCAGACCCACTCTCACCACAATCTAAGATCCCTGACACACTCTCCACACACTCAGAGATCCCTGACACACTCTCCCCACACTCAGAGATCCCTCAGACCCACTCCCCCCGCACTCTGAGATCCCTGACCCCCACTCTCCCCACACTCAGAGATCCGTCAGACCCACTCTCCCCACACAGAGAGATTTCCCTGTCCACTCTCCCCACACTCAGAGATCCCTGTCCCACTCTCCCCACACTCAGAGATCCCTCAGACCCACTCTCCCCACATTCAGAGATCGCTCACACCCACTCTCCCCACACACAGAGATCCCTGACCCACTCTCCCCACACTCAGAGATCCCAGACCCACTCTCCCCACATTCAGAGATCGCTCACACCCACTCTCCCCACACACAGAGATCCCTGACCCACTCTCCCCACACTCAGAGATCCCTGACCCACTCTCCCCTCACACTGAGATCCCCCTGTCCACTCTCCCCACTCTCAGAGATCCCGGACCCACTCTCCCCACATTCAGACATCGCTGACCAACTCTCCCCACATTCAGAGACCCAGACCCACTCTCCCCACACCCAGAGATCCCTGACCCACTCTCCCCAAACTCAGAGATCCCAACCCCACTCTCCCCACATTCTGACATCGCTGAACCACTCTCCCCACATTCAGAGACACAGACCCACTCTCCACACAGTCAGAGACCCCGACCCACTCTTCCCACACTCAGAGATCCCAACCCCACTCTCCCCACACTCAGAGACCCCTCAGACCCACTCTCCCCACATTCAGAGACACTGACCCACTCTCCACACAGTCAGAGACCCCGACACACTCTCCCCACACTCAGAGACCCCTCAAACCCACTCTCCCCACATTCAGAGACACTGACCCTCTCTCCACACAGTCAGAGACCCCGACACACTCTCCCCACACTCAGAGACCCCTCAGACCCACTCTCCCCACACTCAGGGACCCAGACCCACTCTCCCCACACTCAGAGATACCTGACACCCACTCTCCCCACACTCAGAGGTACCTGACACCCACTCTCCCCACAGTCAGAGATCCCTGACCCACTCTCCCCACACTCAGAGATCCCGGACCCACTCTCCCCACATTCAGACACCCAGACCCACTCTCCCCACACTCAGAGATCCCTCAGGCCCACTCTCCCCATGCTCAGAGACCCAGACCCACTCTCCCCACACTCAGAGATCCCTGACCCACTCTCCCCAAACTCAGAGATCCCAACCCCACTCTCCCCACATTCAGACATCGCTGAACCACTCTCCCCATGCTCAGAGACCCAGACCCACTCTCCCCACACTCAGAGATCCCTGACCCACTCTCCCCAAACTCAGAGATCCCAACCCCACTCTCCCCACCTTCAGACATCGCTGAACCACTCTCCCTACATTCAGAGACACAGTCCCAGTCTCCACACAGTCAGAGACCCCGACCCACTCTTCCCACACTCAGAGATCCCATCCCCACTCTCCCCACATTCAGACATCGCTGAACCACTCTCCCCACATTCAGAGACACAGACCCAGTCTCCACACAGTCAGAGACCCTGACCCACTCTCCCCACACTCAGAGATCCAGAACCACTCTCCCCACACTCAGAGACCAAGACCCACTCTTCCCACACTCAGAGATCCCTGACCCACTCCCCACACTCAGAGATCCCCCTGTCCACTCTCCCCAAACTCAGAGATCCCTGACCCACTCTCCCCACACTCAGAGATCCCCCTGTCCACTCTCCCCACACTCAGAGATCCCTGATCCACTCTCCCCTCACACAGAGATCCCCCTGTCCACTCTCCCCACACTCAGAGATCCCTGATCCACTCTCCCCTCACACAGAGATCCCCCTGTCCACTCTCCCCACTCTCAGAGATCCCTGACCCACTCTCCCCACATTCAGATATCGCTGACCCACTCTCCCCACATTCAGAGACCCAGACCCACTCTCCCCACACTCAGAGATCGCAGACCCACTCTCTCCACACTCAGAGATCCCTCAGACCCACTCTCACCACACTCTAAGATCCCTGACACACTCTCCACACACTCAGAGATCCCAGACCTATACTCTCCACACTCAGAGATCCCTCAGACCCACTCTCTCCACACTGAGAGATCCCTCAGACCCACTCTCACCACAATCTAAGATCCCTGACACACTCTCCACACACTCAAAGATCCCTGACACACTCTCCCCACACTCAGAGATCCAGACCCACTCTCCCCACACTCAGAGACCAAGACCCACTCTTCCTACACTCAGAGATCCCTAACCCACTCCCCACACTCAGAGATCCCCCTGTCTACTCTCCCCAAACTCAGAGATCCCTGACCCACTCTCCCCACACTTAGAGATCCCCCTGTCCACTCTCCCCACACTCAGAGATCCCTGACCCACTCTCCCCTCACACAGAGATCCCCCTGTCCACTCTCCCCACTCTCAGAGATCCCTGACCCACTCTCCCCACATTCAGACATCGCTGACCCACTCTCCCCACACTCAGAGATCGCAGACCCACTCTCTACACACTCAGATATCCCTCAGACCCACTCTCACCACACTCTAAGATCCCTGACACACTCTCCACACACTCAGAGATCCCAGACCTATACTCTCCACACTCAGAGATCCCTCAGACCCACTCTCTCCACACTAGGAGATCCCTCAGACCCACTCTCACCACAATCTAAGATCCCTGACACACTCTCCACACACTCAGAGATCCCTGACACACTCTCCCCACACTCAGAGATCCCTCAGACCCACTCCCCCCGCACTCTGAGATCCCTGACCCCCACTCTCCCCACACTCAGAGATCCGTCAGACCCACTCTCCCCACACAGAGAGATTTCCCTGTCCACTCTCCCCACACTCAGAGATCCCTGTCCCACTCTCCCCACACTCAGAGATCCCTCAGACCCACTCTCCCCACATTCAGAGATCGCTCACACCCACTCTCCCCACACACAGAGATCCCTGACCCACTCTCCCCACACTCAGAGATCCCAGACCCACTCTCCCCACATTCAGAGATCGCTCACACCCACTCTCCCCACACACAGAGATCCCTGACCCACTCTCCCCACACTCAGAGATCCCTGACCCACTCTCCCCTCACACTGAGATCCCCCTGTCCACTCTCCCCACTCTCAGAGATCCCGGACCCACTCTCCCCACATTCAGACATCGCTGACCAACTCTCCCCACATTCAGAGACCCAGACCCACTCTCCCCACACCCAGAGATCCCTGACCCACTCTCCCCAAACTCAGAGATCCCAACCCCACTCTCCCCACATTCTGACATCGCTGAACCACTCTCCCCACATTCAGAGACACAGACCCACTCTCCACACAGTCAGAGACCCCGACCCACTCTTCCCACACTCAGAGATCCCAACCCCACTCTCCCCACACTCAGAGACCCCTCAGACCCACTCTCCCCACATTCAGAGACACTGACCCACTCTCCACACAGTCAGAGACCCCGACACACTCTCCCCACACTCAGAGACCCCTCAGACCCACTCTCCCCACATTCAGAGACACTGACCCTCTCTCCACACAGTCAGAGACCCCGACACACTCTCCCCACACTCAGAGACCCCTCAGACCCACTCTCCCCACACTCAGGGACCCAGACCCACTCTCCCCACACTCAGAGATACCTGACACCCACTCTCCCCACACTCAGAGGTACCTGACACCCACTCTCCCCACAGTCAGAGATCCCTGACCCACTCTCCCCACACTCAGAGATCCCGGACCCACTCTCCCCACATTCAGACACCCAGACCCACTCTCCCCACACTCAGAGATCCCTCAGGCCCACTCTCCCCATGCTCAGAGACCCAGACCCACTCTCCCCACACTCAGAGATCCCTCAGACCCACTCTCCCCACATTCAGAGACCCAGACCCACTCTCCCCACACTCAGAGATCCCAGACCCACTCTCCGCACACTCAGAGATCCCAACCCCACTCTCCCCACATTCAGACATCGCTGAACCACTCTCCCCACATTCAGAGACACAGACCCACTCTCCACACAGTCAGAGACCCCGACCCACTCTCCCCACACTCAGAGATCCCCCTGTCCACTCTCCCCACACTCAGAGATCCCTGACCCACTCTCCCCACACTCAGAGATCCCCCTGTCCACTCTCCACACACTCAGAGATCCCTGACCCACTCTCCCCTCACACAGAGATCCCCCTGTCCACTCTCCCCACTCTCAGAGATCCCTGACCCACTCTCCCCACATTCAGACATCGCTGACCCACTCTCCCCACATTCTCAGAGATCCCTAACCCACTCCCCACACTCAGAGATCCCCCTGTCTACTCTCCCCAAACTCAGAGATCCCTGACCCACTCTCCCCACACTTAGAGATCCCCCTGTCCACTCTCCCCACACTCAGAGATCCCTGACCCACTCTCCCCTCACACAGAGATCCCCCTGTCCACTCTCCCCACTCTCAGAGATCCCTGACCCACTCTCCCCACATTCAGATATCGCTGACCCACTCTCCCCACACTCAGAGATCGCAGACCCACTCTCTACACAGTCAGAGATCCCTCAGACACACTCTCCCCACACTCAGAGAACCCAGACCCACTCTCTACACACTCAGATATCCCTCAGACCCACTCTCACCACACTCTAAGATCCCTGACACACTCTCCACACACTCAGAGATCCCAGACCTATACTCTCCACACTCAGAGATCCCTCAGACCCACTCTCTCCACACTAGGAGATCCCTCAGACCCACTCTCACCACAATCTAAGATCCCTGACACACTCTCCACACACTCAGAGATCCCTGACACACTCTCCCCACACTCAGAGATCCCTCAGACCCACTCCCCCCGCACTCTGAGATCCCTGACCCCCACTCTCCCCACACTCAGAGATCCGTCAGACCCACTCTCCCCACACAGAGAGATTTCCCTGTCCACTCTCCCCACACTCAGAGATCCCTGTCCCACTCTCCCCACACTCAGAGATCCCTCAGACCCACTCTCCCCACATTCAGAGATCGCTCACACCCACTCTCCCCACACACAGAGATCCCTGACCCACTCTCCCCACACTCAGAGATCCCAGACCCACTCTCCCCACATTCAGAGATCGCTCACACCCACTCTCCCCACACACAGAGATCCCTGACCCACTCTCCCCACACTCAGAGATCCCTGACCCACTCTCCCCTCACACTGAGATCCCCCTGTCCACTCTCCCCACTCTCAGAGATCCCGGACCCACTCTCCCCACATTCAGACATCGCTGACCAACTCTCCCCACATTCAGAGACCCAGACCCACTCTCCCCACACCCAGAGATCCCTGACCCACTCTCCCCAAACTCAGAGATCCCAACCCCACTCTCCCCACCTTCAGACATCGCTGAACCACTCTCCCCACATTCAGAGACACAGACCCACTCTCCACACAGTCAGAGACCCCGACCCACTCTTCCCACACTCAGAGATCCCAACCCCACTCTCCCCACACTCAGAGACCCCTCAGACCCACTCTCCCCACACTCAGAGACACTGACCCACTCTCCACTCAGTCAGAGACCCCGACCCACTCTCCCCACACTCAGAGACCCCTCAGACCCACTCTCCCCACATTCAGAGACACTGACCCACTCTCCACACAGTCAGAGACCCCGACCCACTCTTCCCGCACTCAGAGACCCCTCAGCCCCACTCTCTCCACACTCAGAGATCCCTCAGACCCACTCTCACCACACTCTAAGATCCCTGACACACTCTCCACACACTCAGAGATCCCAGACCTATACTCTCCACACTCAGAGATCCCTCAGACCCACTCTCTCCACACTGAGAGATCCCTCAGACCCACTCTCACCACAATCTAAGATCCCTGACACACTCTCCACACACTCAAAGATCCCTGACACACTCTCCCCACACTCAGAGATCCAGACCCACTCTCCCCACACTCAGAGACCAAGACCCACTCTTCCTACACTCAGAGATCCCTAACCCACTCCCCACACTCAGAGATCCCCCTGTCTACTCTCCCCAAACTCAGAGATCCCTGACCCACTCTCCCCACACTTAGAGATCCCCCTGTCCACTCTCCCCACACTCAGAGATCCCTGACCCACTCTCCCCTCACACAGAGATCCCCCTGTCCACTCTCCCCACTCTCAGAGATCCCTGACCCACTCTCCCCACATTCAGACATCGCTGACCCACTCTCCCCACACTCAGAGATCGCAGACCCACTCTCTACACACTCAGAGACCCCTCAGACCCACTCTCACCACACTCTAAGATCCCTGACACACTCTCCACACACTCAGAGATCCCAGACCTATACTCTCCACACTCAGAGATCCCTCAGACCCACTCTCTCCACACTAGGAGATCCCTCAGACCCACTCTCACCACAATCTAAGATCCCTGACACACTCTCCACACACTCAGAGATCCCTGACACACTCTCCCCACACTCAGAGATCCCTCAGACCCACTCCCCCCGCACTCTGAGATCCCTGACCCCCACTCTCCCCACACTCAGAGATCCGTCAGACCCACTCTCCCCACACAGAGAGATTTCCCTGTCCACTCTCCCCACACTCAGAGATCCCTGTCCCACTCTCCCCACACTCAGAGATCCCTCAGACCCACTCTCCCCACATTCAGAGATCGCTCACACCCACTCTCCCCACACACAGAGATCCCTGACCCACTCTCCCCACACTCAGAGATCCCAGACCCACTCTCCCCACATTCAGAGATCGCTCACACCCACTCTCCCCACACACAGAGATCCCTGACCCACTCTCCCCACACTCAGAGATCCCTGACCCACTCTCCCCTCACACTGAGATCCCCCTGTCCACTCTCCCCACTCTCAGAGATCCCGGACCCACTCTCCCCACATTCAGACATCGCTGACCAACTCTCCCCACATTCAGAGACCCAGACCCACTCTCCCCACACCCAGAGATCCCTGACCCACTCTCCCCAAACTCAGAGATCCGAACCCCACTCTCCCCACCTTCAGACATCGCTGAACCACTCTCCCCACATTCAGAGACACAGACCCACTCTCCACACAGTCAGAGACCCCGACCCACTCTTCCCACACTCAGAGATCCCAACCCCACTCTCCCCACACTCAGAGACCCCTCAGACCCACTCTCCCCACACTCAGAGACACTGACCCACTCTCCACTCAGTCAGAGACCCCGACCCACTCTCCCCACACTCAGAGACCCCTCAGACCCACTCTCCCCACATTCAGAGACACTGACCCACTCTCCACACAGTCAGAGACCCCGACCCACTCTTCCCGCACTCAGAGACCCCTCAGCCCCACTCTCCCCACTCTCAGAGATCCCAACCCCACTCTCCCCACACTCAGAGATCCCAACCCCACTCTCCCCACACTCAGAGACCCCTCAGACCCACTCTCCCCACATTCAGAGACACTGACCCACTCTCCACAAAGTCAGAGACCCCGACACACTCTCGCCACACTCAGAGACCCCTCAGACCCACTCTCCCCACATTCAGAGACACTGACCCTCTCTCCACACAGTCAGAGACCCCGACACACTCTCCCCACACTCAGAGACCCCTCAGACCCACTCTCCCCACACTCAGGGACCCAGACCCACTCTCCCCACACTCAGAGATACCTGACACCCACTCTCCCCACACTCAGAGGTACCTGACACCCACTCTCCCCACAGTCAGAGATCCCTGACCCACTCTCCCCACACTCAGAGATCCCGTACCCACTCTCCCCACATTCAGACACCCAGACCCACTCTCCCCACACTCAGAGATCCCTCAGGCCCACTCTCCCCATGCTCAGAGACCCAGACCCACTCTCCCCACACTCATAGATCCCAGACCCACTCTCCCCACACTCAGAGATCCCTCAGACCCACTCTCCCCACATTCAGAGACCCAGACCCACTCTCCCCACACTCAGAGATCCCAGACCCACTCTCCGCACACTCAGAGATCCCAACCCCACTCTCCCCACATTCAGACATCGCTGAACCACTCTCCCCACATTCAGAGACACAGACCCACTCTCCACACAGTCAGAGACCCCGACCCACTCTCCCCACACTCAGAGATCCCCCTGTCCACTCTCCCCACACTCAGAGATCCCTGACCCACTCTCCCCACACTCAGAGATCCCCCTGTCCACTCTCCACACACTCAGAGATCCCTGACCCACTCTCCCCTCACACAGAGATCCCCCTGTCCACTCTCCCCACTCTCAGAGATCCCTGACCCACTCTCCCCACATTCAGACATCGCTGACCCACTCTCCCCACATTCAGAGACCCAGACCCACTCTCTACACAGTCAGAGATCCCTCAGACCCACTCTCCCCACACCCAGAGATCCCTGACCCACTCTCCCCAAACTCAGAAATCCCAACACCACTCTCCCCACATTCAGACATCGCTGAACCACTCTCCCCACATTCAGAGACACAGACCCACTCTCCACACAGTCAGAGACCCCGACCCACTCTTCCCACACTCAGAGATCCCAACCCCACTCTCCCCAAATTCAGACATCGCTGAACCACTCTCCCCACATTCAGAGACACAGACCCACTCTCCACACAGTCAGAGACTCCGACCCACTCTCCCCACACTCAGAGATCCCAGACCCACTCTCCCCACATTCAGAGACCCGACCTACTCTCCCCACACTCAGAGATCCCAGACCCACTCTCCCCACATTCAGAGACCCGACCTACTCTCCCCACACTCAGAGATCCCAGACCCACTCTCCCCTCACTCAGAGACGCCTCAAACCCACTTTTCCCACACTCAGAGATCCCAGACCCACTCTCTCCACACTCAGAGATCCCTCAGACCCACTCTCACCACACTCCAAGATCCCTGACACACTCTCCACACACTCAGAGATCCCTGACCCACTCTCCCCACACTCAGAGATCGCTGGCACCCACTCTCCCCACACTCACAGATACCTGACACCCACTCTCCCCACACACAGAGATCCCTGACACGAACTCTCCCCACACTCAGAGATCCCAGACCCACTCTCCCCACATTCAGAGACCCGACCCACTCTCCCCACACTCAGAGATCCCAGACCAAGTCTCCCCACACTCAGAGATCCCAGACCCACTCTCCCCACATTCAGAGACCCGACCCAATCTCCCCACACTCAGTGATCCCAGACCAACTCTCCCCACACTCAGAGATCCCTGACCCACTCTCCCCACACTCAGAGATCCCAGACCCACTCTCCCCACACTCAGAGATCCCAGATCCACTCTCCCCACTCTCAGAGACCCAGACCCACTCTCTCCACTCTCAGAGATCCCAGACCCACTCTCCCCACACTCAGATCCCAGACCCACTCTCCCCACATTCAGAGACCCGACCCACTCTCCCCCCACTCAGAGACCCGACCCACTCTCCCCACACTCAGAGATCCCAGACCCACTCTCCCCACATTCAGAGACCCGACCCATTCTCTCCACACTCAGAGATCCCAGACACACTCTCCCCACACTCAGAGATCCCAGATCCACTCTCCCCACACTCAGAGACCCAGACCCACTCTCTCCACACTCAGAGATCCCAGACCCACTCTCACAACATTCAGAGACCCGACCTACTCTCCCCACACTCAGAGATACCAGACCCACTTTCCCCACACTCTGAGATCCCCCTGTCCACTCTCCCCACACTCAGAGATCCCTGACACACTCTCCCCACACTCAGAGATCCCTCAGACCCACTCCCCCCACACTCACAGATACCTGACACCCACTCTCCCCACACTCAGAGATCCCAGACCCACTCTCCCCACACTCAGAGATCCCTGACACGAACTCTCCCCCCACTCAGAGACCCGACCCACTCTCCCCACACTCAGAGATCCCAGACCCACTCTCCCCACATTCAGAGACCCGACCCACTCTCTCCACACTCAGAGATCCCAGACACACTCTCCCCACACTCAGAGATCCCAGATCCACTCTACCCACACTCAGAGACCCAGACCCACTCTCTCCACACTCAGAGATCCCAGACACACTCTCCCCACATTCAGAGACCCTACCTACTCTCCCCACACTCAGAGATCCCAGACCCACTTTCCCCACACTCTGAGATCCCCCTGTCCACTCTCCCCACACTCAGAGATCCCTGACCCACTCTCCCCACACTCTGAGATCCCCCTGTCCACTCTCCCCACACTCAGAGGTACTGACCCACTCTCCCCACACTCAGAGACCCCTCAGACACACTCTCCCAACACTCAGAGATCCCAGAACCACTCTCTCCACACTCAAAGATCCGTCAGACCCACTCTCACCACACTCTAAGATGCCTGACACACTCTCCCCACACTCAGAGATCCCAGACCTATACTCTCCACACTCAGAGATCCCTCAGACCCACTCTCACCACACTCTAAGATCCCTGACCCACTCTCCACACACTCAGAGATCCCTGACACACTCTCCCCACACTCAGAGATCCCTCAGACCCACTCCCCCCACACTCAGAGATCCCTGACCCCCACTCTCCCCACACTCAGAGATCCCTCAGACCCACTCTCCCCACACAGAGAGATCTCCCTGTCCACTCTCCCCACACTCAGAGATCCCTGTCCCACTCTCCCCTCACTCAGAGATCCCTCAGACCCACTCTCCCCACATTCAGAGATCGCTCGCACCCGAGATGTACACAGAGATGTATGGGACATGGTGACAGTGGGAGTGGGTGGTATGGGACATGGTGATGGTGGGTGTGGGTGTATGGGACATGGTGACGGTGGGAGTGGGTGTATGGGACATGGTGACGGTGGGTTTGGGTTATATGGGACACAGTGATGGTGGGTGTGGGTGTGTGGGATGCAGTGAAGTTGGGAGTGGGCTATGGGATACAGTGACGGTGGAAGTGGGTTATGGGATAAAGTGACACTAGGTGTGGGTGTGGGACACGGTGACGTTGGGTTTGGGTGGTATGCGACGCGGTGACGTTGGGTGTGGGTGGTATGGGACGCGATGACGGTGGGTCTGGGTGGTATGGGACACGGTGAAGGTGCGTATGGGTGAGTGGGACACTGTTACAGAGGGTGTATGTGACGCGGTAACGTTGGGTGTGGGTAGTATGGGACGCGGTGACGGTTGGTCTGGGTCGTATGGGACACGGTGACAGAGGGTGTATGTGACGCGGTGACGGTGGGAGTGGGTGGAATGGGACACGGTGAAGGTGCGTATGGGTGAGTGGGACACTGTGACAGAGGGTGTATGTGACGCGGTGACGTTGGGTGTGGGTGGTATGGAACACGGTGACGGTGGGAGTGGGTATGGGACACGGTGAAGGAAGGTGTGGGTATGGGACACGGTGACGTTGGGTGTTGGTGGTATGGAACACGGTGACGGTGGGAGTGGGTATGGGACACGGTGAAGGAAGGTGTGGGTATGGGACATTGTGAAGGTGGGTGTGGGTGTATGGGAGACGGTGACATAGAGTGTATGGGACACGGTGATGGTAGGTGTTGGGTGTATGGGACACGGTGACGTGGGTGTATGGGACGCGGTGACGGTGGGTGTGGGTATATGGGACACGGTGATGGTTGGTGTGGGTGTGGGACACGGTGACGGTGGGAGTGGGTGTATGGGACTCGGTGACGGTGTGTGTGGGTGTTTCGGACGTGGTGAAGGTGCGAGTGGGTGTATGGGATGCGGTGACGGTGTTGGTGGGTGTATGGGAGACTGTGACCGTGGGAGCGGGAGGTATTGGACACAGTCACGGTGGGTGTGTGTGTATGGGTCACGGTGTCGGTGGGTGTATGGGACACGGTGACGGTGGGAGCGGGTGGTATGGGACACTGTGATGATGGTTGTGGGTGTATGGGACACAGTGATGGTGGGTGTGGGTGTATGGGACTCGGAGACGGTGGGTGCATGGGACACGGTGTGGTGGGTGTATGGGACACGGTGACGGTGGGTGTATGGGACACGGTGATGGTGGGTGTATGGGACACAGTGATGGTGGGTGTATTGGAGATGGTGACGGTGGGAGCGGGTGGTATGGGACACAGTGACGGTGGGTGTGGGTGTAATGGACACGGTGACGGTGGGTGTATGGGACACGGTGACGGTGGGTGGTATGGGACACAGTGACGGTGGGTGTGGGTGTATGGGACACGGTGACGGTGTGTGTATGGGACACGGTGACGGTGGGAGCGGGTGGTATGGGACACAGTGACAGCGTGTGTGGGTGTATGGGACACGGTGACGGTGGGTGGTATGGGACACAGTGACGGTGTGTGTGGGTGTATGGGACACAGTGACGGTGGGTGTGGGTGTATGGGACACGGTGACAGTGGGTGTATGGGACACGGTGATGCTGGGAGTGGGTGTTATTGGACGCGGTGACGGTGGGTTTGGGTTATATGGGACACGGTGATGGCGGGTGTGGGTATGGGACGCGCTGACGATGGAAGTGGGCTATGGGATACAGTGACGGTGGAAGTGGGTTATGGGATAAAGTGACAGTCGGTGTGGGTGTGGGTCACGGTGACGGTGGGAGCGGGTGGTATGGGACATGGTGACGGTGGGTGTGGGTGTATGGGACACGGTGACGGTGGATGTGGGTGGTATGGGTCACGGTGACGGTGGGAGTGGGTGGTATGGGACACGGTGACGGTGGGTGTGGGTGTATGGGACGCTATGACGGTGGGTGTGGGTGTATGGGATACGGTGACGGAGGGAGTGCGTGTATGGGACATGGTGACGGTGGGTGTGGGTGTATGGGACACGGTGACGGTGGGTGTATGGGAGACATTGACGGTGGGTGTATGGGACACGGTGACGGTGGGAGCGGTTGGTATGGGACACAGTGATGGTGGGTGTATGGGACACGGTGATGGTGGGTGTATGGGAGACGGTGAAGGTGGGTGTATGGGACACTGTGACGGTGGGTGTGGGTGTATGGGACACGGTGACAGTGGGTGTGGGTGTTATTGGACGCGGTGACGGTGGGTTTGGTTTATATGGGACACGGTGATGGCGGGTGTGGGTATGGGACACGCTGACAATGGAAGTGGACTATGGGATACAGTGACGGTGGAAGTGGGTTATGGGATAAAGTGACAGTGGGTGTGGGTGTGTGGGACACTGTGACAGAGGGTGTTTGTGATGCGGTGACGTTGGGTCTGGGTGGTATGGGACGCGATGACGGTGGGTGTGTGTGTTTGGGACACGGTGATGGTGGATGAATTGGACACGGTGACGGTGGGTGTGGGTATGGGACATGGTGACGGTGGGTGTGGGTGGTATGGGACACGGTGACAGTGGATGTATGGGACACTGTGACGGTGGATGTGGGTGGTATGGGACACCGTGACGGTGGGTGTGGGTGTATGGGACATGGTGACGGAGGGAGTGGGTGTATGGGACATGGTGACAGCGGGTGTGGGTGTTTGGGACACGGTGATGGTGGGTGTGGGTGTATGGGACATGGTGATGGTGGGTGTGGGTGTATGGGACACGGTGACGGTGGGTGTGGGTGTATGGGACACTGTGACGGTGGGTGTGGGTGTATGGGACACGGTGACGGTGGGTGTGGGTGTATGGGACACTGTGACGGTGGGTGTGGGTGTATGGGACACGGTGACGGTGGGTGTGGGTGTTTGGGACACGGTGATGGTGGGTGTGGGTGTATGGGACATGGTGATGGTGGGTGTGGGTGTATGGGACACTGTGACGGTGGGTGTGGGTGTATGGGACACGGTGACGGTGGGTGTGGGTGGTATGGGACACGGTGATGGTGGGTGTATGGGACACGGTGACGGTGGGTGTATGGGAGACGGTGATGGTGGGTGTATGGGACATGGTGACGGTGGGTGTATGGGACACGGTGACGGTGGGTGTATGGGAGACGGTGACGGTGGGTGTATGGGAGACGGTGATGGTGGGTGTATGGGACATGGTGACGGTGGGTGTATGGGAGACGGTGACGGTGGGAGCGGGTGGTATGGGACACAGTGACAGTGGGTGTTGGTGTATGGGACACGGTGACGGTGGGTGTATGGTACACGGTGACGGTGGGAGCGGGTGTTATGGGACACAGTGATGGTGGGTGTGGGTGTATGGGACACGGTGACGGTGGGATTATGGGAGACGGTGACGGTGGGAGCGGGTTTATGGGACACGGTGACGGTGGGAGTGGGTGGTATGGGACACAGTGATGGTGGGTGTGGGTGTATGGGACACGGTGACGGTGGGATTTTGGGAGACGGTGACGGTGGGAGCGGGTTTATGGGACACGGTGACGGTGGGAGTGGGTGGTATGGGACACGGTGACGGTGGGAGTGGGTGTATGGGACATGGTGACAGTGGGAGTGGGTGGTATGGGACATGGTGACAGTGGGAGTGGGTGTATGGGACATGGTGATGGTGGGTGTGGGTGTATGGGACATGGTGACGGTGGGAGTGGGTGTATGGGACATGGTGACGGTGGGTTTGGGTTATATGGGACACGGTGATGGCGGGTGTTGGTATGGGACGCGCTGACGATGGAAGTGGGCTATGGGATACAGTGACGGTGGAAGTGGGTTATGGGATAAAGTGACAGTCGGTGTGGGTGTGGGACACAGTGACGGTGGGAGCGGGTGGTATGGGACATGGTGACGGTGGGTGTGGGTGTATGGGACACGGTGACGGTGGATGTGGGTGGTATGGGTCATGGTGACGGTGGGAGTGGGTGGTATGGGACACGGTGACGGTGGGTGTGGGTGTATGGGACACGGTGATGGTGGGTGTATGGGACACGGTGACGGTGGGTGTGGGTGTATGGGACACGGTGACAGTGGGTGTGGGTGTTATTGGACGCGGTGACGGTGGGTTTGGTTTATATGGGACACGGTGATGGCGGGTGTGGGTATGGGACACGCTGACAATGGAAGTGGACTATGGGATACAGTGACGGTGGAAGTGGGTTATGGGATAAAGTGACAGTGGGTGTGGGTGTGTGGGACACTGTGACAGAGGGTGTTTGTGATGCGGTGACGTTGGGTCTGGGTGGTATGGGACGCGATGACAGTGGGTGTGTGTGTTTGGGACACGGTGATGGTGGATGAATTGGACACGGTGACGGTGGGTGTGGGTATGGGACATGGTGACGGTGGGTGTGGGTGGTATGGGACACGGTGACAGTGGATGTATGGGACACTGTGACGGTGGATGTGGGTGGTATGGGACACCGTGACGGTGGGTGTGGGTGTATGGGACATGGTGACGGAGGGAGTGGGTGTATGGGACATGGTGACAGCGGGTGTGGGTGTTTTGGACACGGTGATGGTGGGTGTGGGTGTATGGGACATGGTGATGGTGGGTGTGGGTGTATGGGACACTGTGACGGTGGGTGTGGGTGTATGGGACACGGTGACGGTGGGTGTGGGTGGTATGGGACACGGTGATGGTGGGTGTATGGGACACGGTGACGGTGGGTGTATGGGAGACGGTGATGGTGGGTGTATGGGACATGGTGACGGTGGGTGTATGGGATACGGTGACGGTGGGTGTATGGGAGACGGTGACGGTGGGTGTATGGGAGACGGTGATGGTGGGTGTATGGGACATGGTGACGGTGGGTGTATGGGAGACGGTGACGGTGGGAGCGGGTGGTATGGGACACAGTGACAGTGGGTGTTGGTGTATGGGACACGGTGACGGTGGGTGTATGGTACACGGTGACGGTGGGAGCGGGTGGTATGGGACACAGTGATGGTGGGTGTGGGTGTATGGGACACGGTGACGGTGGGATTATGGGAGACGGTGACGGTGGGAGCGGGTTTA
Organism: Hemitrygon akajei; assembly: GCF_048418815.1. Lineage (NCBI taxonomy): Eukaryota > Metazoa > Chordata > Chondrichthyes > Myliobatiformes > Dasyatidae > Hemitrygon > Hemitrygon akajei. The sequence continues at coordinate 108,269,407 of NC_133128.1, read as the reverse complement.
TGGGACACGGTGACGGTGGGAGTGGGTGGTATGGGACACGGTGACGGTGGGAGTGGGTGTATGGGACATGGTGACAGTGGGAGTGGGTGGTATGGGACATGGTGACAGTGGGAGTGGGTGTATGGGACATGGTGATGGTGGGTGTGGGTGTATGGGACATGGTGACGGTGGGAGTGGGTGTATGGGACATGGTGACGGTGGGTTTGGGTTATATGGGACACGGTGATGGCGGGTGTTGGTATGGGACGCGCTGACGATGGAAGTGGGCTATGGGATACAGTGACGGTGGAAGTGGGTTATGGGATAAAGTGACAGTCGGTGTGGGTGTGGGACACAGTGACGGTGGGAGCGGGTGGTATGGGACATGGTGACGGTGGGTGTGGGTGTATGGGACACGGTGACGGTGGATGTGGGTGGTATGGGTCATGGTGACGGTAGGAGTGGGTGGTATGGGACACGGTGACGGTGGGTGTGGGTGTATGGGACGCTATGACGGTGGGTGTGGGTGTATGGGATACGGTGACGGAGGGAGTGCGTGTATGGGACATGGTGACGGTGGGTGTGGGTGTATGGGACACGGTGATGGTGGGTGTATGGGACACGGTGACGGTGGGTGTATGGGAGACGTTGACGGTGGGTGTATGGGACATGGTGACGGTGGGAGCGGTTGGTATGGGACACAGTGATGGTGGGTGTATGGGACACGGTGATGGTGGGTGTATGGGAGACGGTGAAGGTGGGTGTATGGGACACTGTGACGGTGGGTGTGGGTGTATGGGACACGGTGACAGTGGGTGTGGGTGTTATTGGACGCGGTGACGGTGGGTTTGGTTTATATGGGACACGGTGATGGCGGGTGTGGGTATGGGACGCGCTGACAATGGAAGTGGACTATGGGATACAGTGACGGTGGAAGTGGGTTATGGGATAAAGTGACAGTGGGTGTGGGTGTGTGGGACACTGTGACAGAGGGTGTTTGTGATGCGGTGTCATTGGGTCTGGGTGGTATGGGACGCGATGACGGTGGGTGTGTGTGTTTGGGACACGGTGATGGTGGATGAATTGGACACGGTGACGGTGGGTGTGGGTATGGGACATGGTGACGGTGGGTGTGGTTGGTATGGGACACGGTGACAGTGGATGTATGGGACACTGTGACGGTGGATGTGGGTGGTATGGGACACGATGACGGTGGGTGTGGGTGTATGGGACATGGTGACGGAGGGAGTGTGTGTATGGGACATGGCGACAGTGGGTGTGGGTGTTTGGGACACGGTGATGGTGGGTGTGGGTGTATGGGACATGGTGATGGTGGGTGTATGGGACACGGTGACGGTGGGTGTATGGGAGATGGTGATGGTGGGTGTATGGGACATGGTGACGGTGGGTTTATGGGACACGGTGACGGTGGGTGTATGGGAGACGGTGACGGTGGGTGTATGGGAGACGGTGATGGTGGATGTATGGGACATGGTGACGGTGGGTGTATGGGAGACGGTGACGGTGGGAGCGGGTGGTATGGGACACAGTGACAGTGGGTGTGGGTGTATGGGACACGGTGACGGTGGGTGTATGGTACACGGTGACGGTGGGAGCGGGTGGTATGGGACACAGTGATGGTGGGTGTGGGTGTATGGGACACGGTGACGGTGGGATTTTGGGAGACGGTGACGGTGGGAGCGGGTGGTATGGGACACAGTGATGGTGGGTGTGGGTGTATGGGACACGGTGATGGTGGGTGTATGGGACACGGTGACGGTGGGTGTATGGGATACGGTGACGGTGGGAGCGGGTGGTTTGGGACACAGTGATGGTGGATGTGGGTGTATGGGACACGGTGGGAGTGGGTGGTATGGGACATGGTGACGGTGGGTGTGGGTGTATGGGACACGGTGACGGTGGGTGTGGGTGTATGGGACATGGTGACGGTGGGTGTATGGGACACGGTGACGGTGGGAGCGGGTTTATGGGACATGGTGACAGTGGGAGTGGGTGGTATGGGACATGGTGACGGTGGGTGTGGGTGTATGGGACATGGTGACAGTGGGAGTGGGTGTATGGGACATGGTGATGGTGGGTGTGGGTGTATGGGACATGGTGACGGTGGGAGTGGAAGTATGGGACATGGTGACGGTGGGTTTGGGTTATATGGGACACAGTGATGGTGGGTGTGGGTGTGTGGGATGCGGTGAAGTTGGGAGTGGGCTATGGGATACAGTGACGGTGGAAGTGGGTTATGGGATAAAGTGACACTGGGTGTGGGTGTGGGACACGGTGACGTTGGGTTTGGGTGGTATGCGACGCGGTGACGTTGGGTGTGGGTGGTATGGGACGCGATGCCGGTGGGTATGGGTGGTATGGGACACGGTGAAGGTGCGTATGGGTGAGTGGGACACTGTTACAGAGGGTGTATGTGACGCGGTAACGTTGGGTGTGGGTGGTATGGGACGCGGTGACGGTTGGTCTGGGTCGTATGGGACACGGTGACAGAGGGTGTATGTGACGCGGTGACGGTGGGAGTGGGTGGTCTGGGACACGGTGAAGGTGAGTATGGGTGAGTGGGACACTGTTACAGAGGGTGTATGTGACGCGGTAACGTTGGGTGTGGGTGGAATGGGACGCGGTGACGGTTGTTCTGGGTCGTATGGGACACGGTGACAGAGGGTGTATGTGACGCGGTGACGGTGGGAGTGGGTGGTATGGGACACGGTGAAGGTGCGTATTGGTGAGTGGGACACTGTGACAGAGGGTGTATGTGACGCGGTGACGTTGGGTGTGGGTGGTATGGAACACGGTGACGGTGGGAGTGGGTAAGGGACACGGTGAAGGAAGGTGTGGGTATGGGACACGGTGACGTTGGGTGTTGGTGGTATGGAACAAGGTAACGGTGGGAGTGGGTATGGGACACGGTGAAGGAAGGTGTGGGTATGGGACATTGTGAAGGTAGGTGTGGGTGTATGGGAGACGGTGACGGTGCGTGTATGGGACACGGTGATGGTAGGTGTTGGGTATATGGGACAAGGTGACGGTGGGTGTATGGGACGCGGTGACGGTGGTTGTGGGTATATGGGACACGGTGATTGTTGGTGTGGGTGTGGGACACGGTGACGGTGGGAGTGGGTGTATGGGACTCGGTGACGGTGTGTGTGGGTGTTTCGGACGTGGTGAAGGTGGGAGTGGGTGTATGGGATGCGGTGACGGTGTTGGTGGGTGTATGGGAGACTGTGACCGTGGGAGCGGGAGGTATTGGACACAGTCACGATGGGTGTGTGTGTATGGGTCACGGTGTCGGTGGGTGTATAGGACACGGTGACGGTGGGAGCGGGTGGTATGGGACACTGTGATGGTGGTTGTGGTTGTATGGGACACAGTGATGGTGGGTGTGGGTGTATGGGACTCGGAGACGGTGGGTGTATGGGACACGGTGTGGTGGGTGTATGGGACACGGTGACGGTGGGTGTATGGGACACGGTGATGGTGGGTGTATGGGACACAGTGATGGTGGGTGTATTGGAGATGGTGACGGTGGGAGCGGGTGGTATGGGACACAGTGACGGTGGGTGTGGGTGTATGGGACACGGTGACGGTGGGTGTATGGGACACGGTGACGGTGGGTGGTATGGGACACAGTGACGGTGGGTGTGGGTGTATGGGACACGGTGACGGTGTGTGTATGGGACACGGTGACGGTGGGAGCGGGTGGTATGGGACACAGTGACGGCGTGTGTGGGTGTATGGGACACGGTGACGGTGGGTGGTATGGGACACAGTGACGGTGTGTGTGGGTGTATGGGACACAGTGACGGCGTGTGTGGGTGTATGGGACACGGTGACGGTGGGTGGTATGGGACACAGTGACGGTGTGTGTGGGTGTATGGGACACAGTGACGGTGTGTGTTGGTGTTTGGGACACGGTGACGGTGGGTGCGGTTTTATGAGACACAGTGACGGTGGGTGTGGGTGTATGGGACACGGTGACAGTGGGTGTATGGGACACGGTGATGCTGGGAGTGGGTGTTATTGGACGCGGTGACGGTGGGTTTGGGTTATATGGGACACGGTGATGGCGGGTGTGGGTATGGGACGCGCTGACGATGGAAGTGGGCTATGGGATACAGTGACAGTGGAAGTGGGTTATGGGATAAAGTGACAGTCGGTGTGGGTGTGGGACACGGTGACGGTGGGAGCGGGTGGTATGGGACATGGTGACGGTGGGTGTGGGTGTATGGGACACGGTGACGGTGGATGTGGGTGGTATGGGTCACGGTGACGGTGGGAGTGGGTGGTATGGGACACGGTGACGGTGGGTGTGGGTGTATGGGACGCTATGACGGTGGGTGTGGGTGTATGGGATACGGTGACGGAGGGAGTGCGTGTATGGGACATGGTGACGGTGGGTGTGGGTGTATGGGACACGGTGACGGTGGGATTTTGGGAGACGGTGACGGTGGGAGCGGGTGGTATGGGACACAGTGATGGTGGGTGTGGGTGTATGGGACACGGTGATGGTGGGTGTATGGGACACGGTGACGGTGGGTGTATGGGATACGGTGACGGTGGGAGCGGGTGGTTTGGGACACAGTGATGGTGGATGTGGGTGTATGGGACACGGTGGGAGTGGGTGGTATGGGACATGGTGACGGTGGGTGTGGGTGTATGGGACACGGTGACGGTGGGTGTGGGTGTATGGGACATGGTGACGGTGGGTGTATGGGACACGGTGACGGTGGGAGCGGGTTTATGGGACATGGTGACAGTGGGAGTGGGTGGTATGGGACATGGTGACAGTGGGAGTGGGTGTATGGGACATGGTGATGGTGGGTGTGGGTGTATGGGACATGGTGACGGTGGGAGTGGAAGTATGGGACATGGTGACGGTGGGTTTGGGTTATATGGGACACAGTGATGGTGGGTGTGGGTGTGTGGGATGCGGTGAAGTTGGGAGTGGGCTATGGGATACAGTGACGGTGGAAGTGGGTTATGGGATAAAGTGACACTGGGTGTGGGTGTGGGACACGGTGACGTTGGGTTTGGGTGGTATGCGACGCGGTGACGTTGGGTGTGGGTGGTATGGGACGCGATGCCGGTGGGTATGGGTGGTATGGGACACGGTGAAGGTGCGTATGGGTGAGTGGGACACTGTTACAGAGGGTGTATGTGACGCGGTAACGTTGGGTGTGGGTGGTATGGGACGCGGTGACGGTTGGTCTGGGTCGTATGGGACACGGTGACAGAGGGTGTATGTGACGCGGTGACGGTGGGAGTGGGTGGTCTGGGACACGGTGAAGGTGAGTATGGGTGAGTGGGACACTGTTACAGAGGGTGTATGTGACGCGGTAACGTTGGGTGTGGGTGGAATGGGACGCGGTGACGGTTGTTCTGGGTCGTATGGGACACGGTGACAGAGGGTGTATGTGACGCGGTGACGGTGGGAGTGGGTGGTATGGGACACGGTGAAGGTGCGTATTGGTGAGTGGGACACTGTGACAGAGGGTGTATGTGACGCGGTGACGTTGGGTGTGGGTGGTATGGAACACGGTGACGGTGGGAGTGGGTAAGGGACACGGTGAAGGAAGGTGTGGGTATGGGACACGGTGACGTTGGGTGTTGGTGGTATGGAACAAGGTGACGGTGGGAGTGGGTATGGGACACGGTGAAGGAAGGTGTGGGTATGGGACATTGTGAAGGTGGGTGTGGGTGTATGGGAGACGGTGACGGTGCGTGTATGGGACACGGTGATGGTAGGTGTTGGGTATATGGGACAAGGTGACGGTGGGTGTATGGGACGCGGTGACGGTGGTTGTGGGTATATGGGACACGGTGATTGTTGGTGTGGGTGTGGGACACGGTGACGGTGGGAGTGGGTGTATGGGACTCGGTGACGGTGTGTGTGGGTGTTTCGGACGTGGTGAAGGTGGGAGTGGGTGTATGGGATGCGGTGACGGTGTTGGTGGGTGTATGGGAGACTGTGACCGTGGGAGCGGGAGGTATTGGACACAGTCACGGTGGGTGTGTGTGTATGGGTCACGGTGTCGGTGGGTGTATAGGACACGGTGACGGTGGGAGCGGGTGGTATGGGACACTGTGATGGTGGTTGTGGGTGTATGGGACACAGTGATGGTGGGTGTGGGTGTATGGGACTCGGAGACGGTGGGTGTATGGGACACGGTGTGGTGGGTGTATGGGACACGGTGACGTTGGGTTTGGGTGGTATGCGACGCGGTGACGTTGGGTGTGGGTGGTATGGGACGCGATGCCGGTGGGTATGGGTGGTATGGGACACGGTGAAGGTGCGTATGGGTGAGTGGGACACTGTTACAGAGGGTGTATGTGACGCGGTAACGTTGGGTGTGGGTGGTATGGGACGCGGTGACGGTTGGTCTGGGTCGTATGGGACACGGTGACAGAGGGTGTATGTGACGCGGTGACGGTGGGAGTGGGTGGTCTGGGACACGGTGAAGGTGAGTATGGGTGAGTGGGACACTGTTACAGAGGGTGTATGTGACGCGGTAACGTTGGGTGTGGTGGAATGGGACGCGGTGACGGTTGTTCTGGGTCGTATGGGACACGGTGACAGAGGGTGTATGTGACGCGGTGACGGTCGGAGTGGGTGGTATGGGACACGGTGAAGGTGCGTATTGGTGAGTGGGACACTGTGACAGAGGGTGTATGTGACGCGGTGACGTTGGGTGTGGGTGGTATGGAACACGGTGACGGTGGGAGTGGGTAAGGGACACGGTGAAGGAAGGTGTGGGTATGGGACACGGTGACGTTGGGTGTTGGTGGTATGGAACAAGGTGACGGTGGGAGTGGGTATGGGACACGGTGAAGGAAGGTGTGGGTGGTATGGGACACGATGACGGTGGGTGTGGGTGTATGGGACATGGTGACGGAGGGAGTGTGTGTATGGGACATGGCGACAGTGGGTGTGGGTGTTTGGGACACGGTGATGGTGGGTGTGGGTGTATGGGACATGGTGATGGTGGGTGTATGGGACACGGTGACGGTGGGTGTATGGGAGACGGTGATGGTGGGTGTATGGGACATGGTGACGGTGGGTTTATGGGACACGGTGACGGTGGGTGTATGGGAGACGGTGACGGTGGGTGTATGGGAGACGGTGATGGTGGATGTATGGGACATGGTGACGGTGGGTGTATGGGAGACGGTGACGGTGGGAGCGGGTGGTATGGGACACAGTGACAGTGGGTGTGGGTGTATGGGACACGGTGACGGTGGGTGTATGGTACACGGTGACGGTGGGAGCGGGTGGTATGGGACACAGTGATGGTGGGTGTGGGTGTATGGGACACGGTGACGGTGGGATTTTGGGAGACGGTGACGGTGGGAGCGGGTGGTATGGGACACAGTGATGGTGGGTGTGGGTGTATGGGACACGGTGATGGTGGGTGTATGGGACACGGTGACGGTGGGTGTATGGGATACGGTGACGGTGGGAGCGGGTGGTTTGGGACACAGTGATGGTGGATGTGGGTGTATGGGACACGGTGGGAGTGGGTGGTATGGGACATGGTGACGGTGGGTGTGGGTGTATGGGACACGGTGACGGTGGGTGTGGGTGTATGGGACATGGTGACGGTGGGTGTATGGGACACGGTGACGGTGGGAGCGGGTTTATGGGACATGGTGACAGTGGGAGTGGGTGGTATGGGACATGGTGACGGTGGGTGTGGGTGTATGGGACATGGTGACAGTGGGAGTGGGTGTATGGGACATGGTGATGGTGGGTGTGGGTGTATGGGACATGGTGACGGTGGGAGTGGAAGTATGGGACATGGTGACGGTGGGTTTGGGTTATATGGGACACAGTGATGGTGGGTGTGGGTGTGTGGGATGCGGTGAAGTTGGGAGTGGGCTATGGGATACAGTGACGGTGGAAGTGGGTTATGGGATAAAGTGACACTGGGTGTGGGTGTGGGACACGGTGACGTTGGGTTTGGGTGGTATGCGACGCGGTGACGTTGGGTGTGGGTGGTATGGGACGCGATGCCGGTGGGTATGGGTGGTATGGGACACGGTGAAGGTGCGTATGGGTGAGTGGGACACTGTTACAGAGGGTGTATGTGACGCGGTAACGTTGGGTGTGGGTGGTATGGGACGCGGTGACGGTTGGTCTGGGTCGTATGGGACACGGTGACAGAGGGTGTATGTGACGCGGTGACGGTGGGAGTGGGTGGTCTGGGACACGGTGAAGGTGAGTATGGGTGAGTGGGACACTGTTACAGAGGGTGTATGTGACGCGGTAACGTTGGGTGTGGGTGGAATGGGACGCGGTGACGGTTGTTCTGGGTCGTATGGGACACGGTGACAGAGGGTGTATGTGACGCGGTGACGGTGGGAGTGGGTGGTATGGGACACGGTGAAGGTGCGTATTGGTGAGTGGGACACTGTGACAGAGGGTGTATGTGACGCGGTGACGTTGGGTGTGGGTGGTATGGAACACGGTGACGGTGGGAGTGGGTAAGGGACACGGTGAAGGAAGGTGTGGGTATGGGACACGGTGACGTTGGGTGTTGGTGGTATGGAACAAGGTAACGGTGGGAGTGGGTATGGGACACGGTGAAGGAAGGTGTGGGTATGGGACATTGTGAAGGTAGGTGTGGGTGTATGGGAGACGGTGACGGTGCGTGTATGGGACACGGTGATGGTAGGTGTTGGGTATATGGGACAAGGTGACGGTGGGTGTATGGGACGCGGTGACGGTGGTTGTGGGTATATGGGACACGGTGATTGTTGGTGTGGGTGTGGGACACGGTGACGGTGGGAGTGGGTGTATGGGACTCGGTGACGGTGTGTGTGGGTGTTTCGGACGTGGTGAAGGTGGGAGTGGGTGTATGGGATGCGGTGACGGTGTTGGTGGGTGTATGGGAGACTGTGACCGTGGGAGCGGGAGGTATTGGACACAGTCACGATGGGTGTGTGTGTATGGGTCACGGTGTCGGTGGGTGTATAGGACACGGTGACGGTGGGAGCGGGTGGTATGGGACACTGTGATGGTGGTTGTGGTTGTATGGGACACAGTGATGGTGGGTGTGGGTGTATGGGACTCGGAGACGGTGGGTGTATGGGACACGGTGTGGTGGGTGTATGGGACACGGTGACGGTGGGTGTATGGGACACGGTGATGGTGGGTGTATGGGACACAGTGATGGTGGGTGTATTGGAGATGGTGACGGTGGGAGCGGGTGGTATGGGACACAGTGACGGTGGGTGTGGGTGTATGGGACACGGTGACAGTGGGTGTATGGGACACGGTGACGGTGGGTGGTATGGGACACAGTGACGGTGGGTGTGGGTGTATGGGACACGGTGACGGTGTGTGTATGGGACACGGTGACGGTGGGAGCGGGTGGTATGGGACACAGTGACGGCGTGTGTGGGTGTATGGGACACGGTGACGGTGGGTGGTATGGGACACAGTGACGGTGTGTGTGGGTGTATGGGACACAGTGACGGCGTGTGTGGGTGTATGGGACACGGTGACGGTGGGTGGTATGGGACACAGTGACGGTGTGTGTGGGTGTATGGGACACAGTGACGGTGTGTGTTGGTGTTTGGGACACGGTGACGGTGGGTGCGGTTTTATGAGACACAGTGACGGTGGGTGTGGGTGTATGGGACACGGTGACAGTGGGTGTATGGGACACGGTGATGCTGGGAGTGGGTGTTATTGGACGCGGTGACGGTGGGTTTGGGTTATATGGGACACGGTGATGGCGGGTGTGGGTATGGGACGCGCTGACGATGGAAGTGGGCTATGGGATACAGTGACAGTGGAAGTGGGTTATGGGATAAAGTGACAGTCGGTGTGGGTGTGGGACACGGTGACGGTGGGAGCGGGTGGTATGGGACATGGTGACGGTGGGTGTGGGTGTATGGGACACGGTGACGGTGGATGTGGGTGGTATGGGTCACGGTGACGGTGGGAGTGGGTGGTATGGGACACGGTGACGGTGGGTGTGGGTGTATGGGACGCTATGACGGTGGGTGTGGGTGTATGGGATACGGTGACGGAGGGAGTGCGTGTATGGGACATGGTGACGGTGGGTGTGGGTGTATGGGACACGGTGACGGTGGGATTTTGGGAGACGGTGACGGTGGGAGCGGGTGGTATGGGACACAGTGATGGTGGGTGTGGGTGTATGGGACACGGTGATGGTGGGTGTATGGGACACGGTGACGGTGGGTGTATGGGATACGGTGACGGTGGGAGCGGGTGGTTTGGGACACAGTGATGGTGGATGTGGGTGTATGGGACACGGTGGGAGTGGGTGGTATGGGACATGGTGACGGTGGGTGTGGGTGTATGGGACACGGTGACGGTGGGTGTGGGTGTATGGGACATGGTGACGGTGGGTGTATGGGACACGGTGACGGTGGGAGCGGGTTTATGGGACATGGTGACAGTGGGAGTGGGTGGTATGGGACATGGTGACAGTGGGAGTGGGTGTATGGGACATGGTGATGGTGGGTGTGGGTGTATGGGACATGGTGACGGTGGGAGTGGAAGTATGGGACATGGTGACGGTGGGTTTGGGTTATATGGGACACAGTGATGGTGGGTGTGGGTGTGTGGGATGCGGTGAAGTTGGGAGTGGGCTATGGGATACAGTGACGGTGGAAGTGGGTTATGGGATAAAGTGACACTGGGTGTGGGTGTGGGACACGGTGACGTTGGGTTTGGGTGGTATGCGACGCGGTGACGTTGGGTGTGGGTGGTATGGGACGCGATGCCGGTGGGTATGGGTGGTATGGGACACGGTGAAGGTGCGTATGGGTGAGTGGGACACTGTTACAGAGGGTGTATGTGACGCGGTAACGTTGGGTGTGGGTGGTATGGGACGCGGTGACGGTTGGTCTGGGTCGTATGGGACACGGTGACAGAGGGTGTATGTGACGCGGTGACGGTGGGAGTGGGTGGTCTGGGACACGGTGAAGGTGAGTATGGGTGAGTGGGACACTGTTACAGAGGGTGTATGTGACGCGGTAACGTTGGGTGTGGGTGGAATGGGACGCGGTGACGGTTGTTCTGGGTCGTATGGGACACGGTGACAGAGGGTGTATGTGACGCGGTGACGGTGGGAGTGGGTGGTATGGGACACGGTGAAGGTGCGTATTGGTGAGTGGGACACTGTGACAGAGGGTGTATGTGACGCGGTGACGTTGGGTGTGGGTGGTATGGAACACGGTGACGGTGGGAGTGGGTAAGGGACACGGTGAAGGAAGGTGTGGGTATGGGACACGGTGACGTTGGGTGTTGGTGGTATGGAACAAGGTGACGGTGGGAGTGGGTATGGGACACGGTGAAGGAAGGTGTGGGTATGGGACATTGTGAAGGTGGGTGTGGGTGTATGGGAGACGGTGACGGTGCGTGTATGGGACACGGTGATGGTAGGTGTTGGGTATATGGGACAAGGTGACGGTGGGTGTATGGGACGCGGTGACGGTGGTTGTGGGTATATGGGACACGGTGATTGTTGGTGTGGGTGTGGGACACGGTGACGGTGGGAGTGGGTGTATGGGACTCGGTGACGGTGTGTGTGGGTGTTTCGGACGTGGTGAAGGTGGGAGTGGGTGTATGGGATGCGGTGACGGTGTTGGTGGGTGTATGGGAGACTGTGACCGTGGGAGCGGGAGGTATTGGACACAGTCACGGTGGGTGTGTGTGTATGGGTCACGGTGTCGGTGGGTGTATAGGACACGGTGACGGTGGGAGCGGGTGGTATGGGACACTGTGATGGTGGTTGTGGGTGTATGGGACACAGTGATGGTGGGTGTGGGTGTATGGGACTCGGAGACGGTGGGTGTATGGGACACGGTGTGGTGGGTGTATGGGACACGGTGACGTTGGGTTTGGGTGGTATGCGACGCGGTGACGTTGGGTGTGGGTGGTATGGGACGCGATGCCGGTGGGTATGGGTGGTATGGGACACGGTGAAGGTGCGTATGGGTGAGTGGGACACTGTTACAGAGGGTGTATGTGACGCGGTAACGTTGGGTGTGGGTGGTATGGGACGCGGTGACGGTTGGTCTGGGTCGTATGGGACACGGTGACAGAGGGTGTATGTGACGCGGTGACGGTGGGAGTGGGTGGTCTGGGACACGGTGAAGGTGAGTATGGGTGAGTGGGACACTGTTACAGAGGGTGTATGTGACGCGGTAACGTTGGGTGTGGTGGAATGGGACGCGGTGACGGTTGTTCTGGGTCGTATGGGACACGGTGACAGAGGGTGTATGTGACGCGGTGACGGTGGGAGTGGGTGGTATGGGACACGGTGAAGGTGCGTATTGGTGAGTGGGACACTGTGACAGAGGGTGTATGTGACGCGGTGACGTTGGGTGTGGGTGGTATGGAACACGGTGACGGTGGGAGTGGGTAAGGGACACGGTGAAGGAAGGTGTGGGTATGGGACACGGTGACGTTGGGTGTTGGTGGTATGGAACAAGGTGACGGTGGGAGTGGGTATGGGACACGGTGAAGGAAGGTGTGGGTATGGGACATTGTGAAGGTGGGTGTGGGTGTATGGGAGACGGTGACGGTGCGTGTATGGGACACGGTGATGGTAGGTGTTGGGTATATGGGACAAGGTGACGGTGGGTGTATGGGACGCGGTGACGGTGGTTGTGGGTATATGGGACACGGTGATTGTTGGTGTGGGTGTGGGACACGGTGACGGTGGGAGTGGGTGTATGGGACTCGGTGACGGTGTGTGTGGGTGTTTCGGACGTGGTGAAGGTGGGAGTGGGTGTATGGGATGCGGTGACGGTGTTGGTGGGTGTATGGGAGACTGTGACCGTGGGAGCGGGAGGTATTGGACACAGTCACGGTGGGTGTGTGTGTATGGGTCACGGTGTCGGTGGGTGTATAGGACACGGTGACGGTGGGAGCGGGTGGTATGGGACACTGTGATGGTGGTTGTGGGTGTATGGGACACAGTGATGGTGGGTGTGGGTGTATGGGACTCGGAGACGGTGGGTGTATGGGACACGGTGTGGTGGGTGTATGGGACACGGTGACGGTGGGTGTATGGGACACGGTGATGGTGGGTGTATGGGACACAGTGATGGTGGGTGTATTGGAGATGGTGACGGTGGGAGCGGGTGATATGGGACACAGTGACGGTGGGTGTGGGTGTATGGGACACGGTGACGGTGGGTGTATGGGACACGGTGACGGTGGGTGGTATGGGACACAGTGACGGTGGGTGTGGGTGTATGGGACACGGTGACGGTGTGTGTATGGGACACGGTGACGGTGGGAGCGGGTGGTATGGGACACAGTGACGGCGTGTGTGGGTGTATGGGACACGGTGACGGTGGGTGGTATGGGACACAGTGACGGTGTGTGTGGGTGTATGGGACACAGTGACGGCGTGTGTGGGTGTATGGGACACGGTGACGGTGGGTGGTATGGGACACAGTGACGGTGTGTGTGGGTGTATGGGACACAGTGACGGTGTGTGTTGGTGTTTGGGACACGGTGACGGTGGGTGCGGTTTTATGAGACACAGTGATGGTGGGTGTGGGTGTATGGGACACGGTGACAGTGGGTGTATTGGACACGGTGATGCTGGGAGTGGGTGTTATTGGACGCGGTGACGGTGGGTTTGGGTTATATGGGACACGGTGATGGCGGGTGTGGGTATGGGACGCGCTGACGATGGAAGTGGGCTATGGGATACAGTGACGGTGGTAGTGGGTTATGGGATAAAGTGACAGTCGGTGTGGGTGTGGGACACGGTGACGGTGGGAGCGGGTGGTATGGGACATGGTGACGGTGGGTGTGGGTGTATGGGACACGGTGACGGTGGATGTGGGTGGTATGGGTCACGGTGACGGTGGGAGTGGGTGGTATGGGACACGGTGACGGTGGGTGTGGGTGTATGGGACGCTATGACGGTGGGTGTGGGTGTATGGGATACGGTGACGGAGGGAGTGCGTGTATGGGACATGGTGACGGTGGGTGTGGGTGTATGGGACACGGTGACGGTGGGTGTATGGGAGACGTTGACGGTGGGTGTATGGGACACGGTGACGGTGGGAGCGGTTGGTATGGGACACAGTGATGGTGGGTGTATGGGACACGGTGATGGTGGGTGTATGGGAGACGGTGAAGGTGGGTGTATGGGACACTGTGATGGTGGGTGTGGTTGTATGGGACACGGTGACAGTGGGTGTGGGTGTTATTGGACGCGGTGACGGTGGGTTTGGTTTATATGGGACACGGTGATGGCGGGTGTGGGTATGGGACGCGCTGACAATGGAAGTGGACTATGGGATACAGTGACGGTGGAAGTGGGTTATGGGATAAAGTGACAGTGGGTGTGGGTGTGTGGGACACTGTGACAGAGGGTGTTTGTGATGCGGTGACGTTGGGTCTATGTGGTATGGGACACAGTGATGGTGGGTGTGGGTGTATGGGACACGGTGACGGTGGGATTTTGGGAGACGGTGACGGTGGGAGCGGGTGGTATGGGACACAGTGATGGTGGGTGTGGGTGTATGGGACACGGTGATGGTGGGTGTATGGGACACGGTGACGGTGGGTGTATGGGATACGGTGACGGTGGGAGCGGGTGGTTTGGGACACAGTGATGGTGGATGTGGGTGTATGGGACACGGTGGGAGTGGGTGGTATGGGACATGGTGACGGTGGGTGTGGGTGTATGGGACACGGTGACGGTGGGAGCGGGTTTATGGGACATGGTGACAGTGGGAGTGGGTGGTATGGGACATGGTGACAGTGGGAGTGGGTGTATGGGACATGGTGATGGTGGGTGTGGGTGTATGGGACATGGTGACGGTGGGAGTGGATGTATGGGACATGGTGACGGTGGGTTTGGGTTATATGGGACACAGTGATGGTGGGTGTGGGTGTGTGGGATGCGGTGAAGTTGGGAGTGGGCTATGAGATACAGTGACGGTGGAAGTGGGTTATGGGATAAAGTGACACTGGGTGTGGGTGTGGGACACGGTGACGTTGGGTTTGGGTGGTATGCGACGCGGTGACGTTGGGTGTGGGTGGTATGGGACGCGATGCCGGTGGGTATGGGTGGTATGGGACACGGTGAAGGTGCGTATGGGTGAGTGGGACACTGTTACAGAGGGTGTATGTGACGCGGTAACGTTGGGTGTGGGTGGAATGGGACGCGGTGACGGTTGTTCTGGGTCGTATGGGACACGGTGACAGAGGGTGTATGTGACGCGGTGACGGTGGGAGTGGGTGGTATGGGACACGGTGAAGGTGCGTATTGGTGAGTGGGACACTGTGACAGAGGGTGTATGTGACGCGGTGACGTTGGGTGTGGGTGGTATGGAACACGGTGACGGTGGGAGTGGGTAAGGGACACGGTGAAGGAAGGTGTGGGTATGGGACATTGTGAAGGTGGGTGTGGGTGTATGGGAGACGGTGACGGTGCGTGTATGGGACACGGTGATGGTAGGTGTTGGGTATATGGGACAAGGTGACGGTGGGTGTATGGGATGCGGTGACGGTGGTTGTGGGTATATGGGACACGGTGATTGTTGGTGTGGGTGTGGGACACGGTGACGGTGGGAGTGGGTGTATGGGACTCGGTGACGGTGTGTGTGGGTGTTTCGGACGTGGTGAAGGTGGGAGTGGGTGTATGGGATGCGGTGACGGTGTTGGTGGGTGTATGGGAGACTGTGACCGTGGGAGCGGGAGGTATTGGACACAGTCACGGTGGGGTGTGTGTATGGGTCACGGTGTCGGTGGGTGTATAGGACACGGTGACGGTGGGAGCGGGTGGTATGGGACACTGTGATGGTGGTTGTGGGTGTATGGGACACAGTGATGGTGGGTGTGGGTGTATGGGACTCGGAGACGGTGGGTGTATGGGACACGGTGTGGTGGGTGTATGGGACACGGTGACGGTGGGTGTATGGGACACGGTGATGGTGGGTGTATGGGACACAGTGATGGTGGGTGTATTGGAGATGGTGACGGTGGGAGCGGGTGGTATGGGACACAGTGACGGTGGGTGTGGGTGTATGGGACACGGTGACGGTGGGTGTATGGGACACGGTGACGGTGGGTGGTATGGGACACAGTGACGGTGGGTGTGGGTGTATGGGACACGGTGACGGTGTGTGTATGGGACACGGTGACGGTGGGAGCGGGTGGTATGGGACACAGTGACGGCGTGTGTGGGTGTATGGGACACGGTGACGGTGGGTGGTATGGGACACAGTGACGGTGTGTGTGGGTGTATGGGACACAGTGACGGCGTGTGTGGGTGTATGGGACACGGTGACGGTGGGTGGTATGGGACACAGTGACGGTGTGTGTGGGTGTATGGGACACAGTGACGGTGTGTGTTGGTGTTTGGGACACGGTGACGGTGGGTGCGGTTTTATGAGACACAGTGACGGTGGGTGTGGGTGTATGGGACACGGTGACAGTGGGTGTATGGGACACGGTGATGCTGGGAGTGGGTGTTATTGGACGCGGTGACGGTGGGTTTGGGTTATATGGGACACGGTGATGGCGGGTGTGGGTATGGGACGCGCTGACGATGGAAGTGGGCTATGGGATACAGTGACGGTGGAAGTGGGTTATGGGATAAAGTGACAGTCGGTGTGGGTGTGGGACATGGTGACGGTGGGAGCGGGTGGTATGGGACATGGTGACGGTGGGTGTGGGTGTATGGGACACGGTGACGGTGGATGTGGGTGGTATGGGTCACGGTGACGGTGGGAGTGGGTGGTATGGGACACGGTGACGGTGGGTGTGGGTGTATGGGACGCTATGACGGTGGGTGTGGGTGTATGGGATACGGTGACGGAGGGAGTGCGTGTATGGGACATGGTGACGGTGGGTGTGGGTGTATGGGACACGGTGACGGTGGGATTTTGGGAGACGGTGACGGTGGGAGCGGGTGGTATGGGACACAGTGATGGTGGGTGTGGGTGTATGGGACACGGTGATGGTGGGTGTATGGGACACGGTGACGGTGGGTGTATGGGATACGGTGACGGTGGGAGCGGGTGGTTTGGGACACAGTGATGGTGGATGTGGGTGTATGGGACACGGTGGGAGTGGGTGGTATGGGACATGGTGACGGTGGGTGTGGGTGTATGGGACACGGTGACGGTGGGTGTGGGTGTATGGGACATGCTGACGGTGGGTGTATGGGACACGGTGACGGTGGGAGCGGGTTTATGGGACATGGTGACAGTGGGAGTGGGTGGTTTGGGACACAGTGATGGTGGAATTGGGTGTATGGGACACGGTGGGAGTGGGTGGTATGGGTCATGGTGATGGTGGGTGTGTGTGTATGGGACACGGTGACGGTGGGAGCGGGTTTATGGGACACGGTGACGGTGGGAGTGGGTGGTATGGGACACGGTGATGGTGGAAGTGGGTGTATGGGACATGGTGACAGTGGGAGTGGGTGGTATGGGACATGGTGACAGTGGGAGTGGGTGTATGGGTCATGGTGATGGTGGGTGTGGGTGTATGGGACATGGTGACGGTGGGAGTGGATGTATGGGACATGGTGACGGTGGGTTTGGGTTATATGGGACACAGTGATGGTGGGTGTGGGTGTGTGGGATGCGGTGAAGTTGGGAGTGGGCTATGGGATACAGTGACGGTGGAAGTGGGTTATGGGATAAAGTGACACTGGGTGTGGGTGTGGGACACGGTGACGTTGGGTTTGGGTGGTATGCGACGCGGTGACGTTGGGTGTGGGTGGTATGGGACGCGATGCCGGTGGGTATGGGTGGTATGGGACACGGTGAAGGTGCGTATGGGTGAGTGGGACACTGTTACAGAGGGTGTATGTGACGCGGTAACGTTGGGTGTGGGTGGTATGGGACGCGGTGACGGTTGGTCTGGGTCGTATGGGACACGGTGACAGAGGGTGTATGTGACGCGGTGACGGTGGGAGTGGGTGGTCTGGGACACGGTGAAGGTGAGTATGGGTGAGTGGGACACTGTTACAGAGGGTGTATGTGACGCGGTAACGTTGGGTGTGGGTGGAATGGGACGCGGTGACGGTTGTTCTGGGTCGTATGGGACACGGTGACAGAGGGTGTATGTGACGCGGTGACGGTGGGAGTGGGTGGTATGGGACACGGTGAAGGTGCGTATTGGTGAGTGGGACACTGTGACAGAGGGTGTATGTGACGCGGTGACGTTGGGTGTGGGTGGTATGGAACACGGTGACGGTGGGAGTGGGTAAGGGACACGGTGAAGGAAGGTGTGGGTATGGGACACGGTGACGTTGGGTGTTGGTGGTATGGAACAAGGTGATGGTGGGAGTGGGTATGGGACACGGTGAAGGAAGGTGTGGGTATGGGACATTGTGAAGGTGGGTGTGGGTGTATGGGAGACGGTGACGGTGCGTGTATGGGACACGGTGATGGTAGGTGTTGGGTATATGGGACAAGGTGACGGTGGGTGTATGGGACGCGGTGACGGTGGTTGTGGGTATATGGGACACGGTGATTGTTGGTGTGGGTGTGGGACACGGTGACGGTGGGAGTGGGTGTATGGGACTCGGTGACGGTGTGTGTGGGTGTTTCGGACGTGGTGAAGGTGGGAGTGGGTGTATGGGATGCGGTGACGGTGTTGGTGGGTGTATGGGAGACTGTGACCGTGGGAGCGGGAGGTATTGGACACAGTCACGGTGGGTGTGTGTGTATGGGTCACGGTGTCGGTGGGTGTATAGGACACGGTGACGGTGGGAGCGGGTGGTATGGGACACTGTGATGGTGGTTGTGGGTGTATGGGACACAGTGATGGTGGGTGTGGGTGTATGGGACTCGGAGACGGTGGGTGTATGGGACACGGTGTGGTGGGTGTATGGGACACGGTGACGGTGGGTGTATGGGACACGGTGATGGTGGGTGTATGGGACACAGTGATGGTGGGTGTATTGGAGATGGTGACGGTGGGAGCGGGTGGTATGGGACACAGTGACGGTGGGTGTGGGTGTATGGGACACGGTGACGGTGGGTGTATGGGACACGGTGACGGTGGGTGGTATGGGACACAGTGACGGTGGGTGTGGGTGTATGGGACACGGTGACGGTGTGTGTATGGGACACGGTGACGGTGGGAGCGGGTGGTATGGGACACAGTGACGGCGTGTGTGGGTGTATGGGACACGGTGACGGTGGGTGGTATAGGACACAGTGACGGTGTGTGTGGGTGTATGGGACACAGTGACGGCGTGTGTGGGTGTATGGGACACGGTGACGGTGGGTGGTATGGGACACAGTGACGGTGTGTGTGGGTGTATGGGACACAGTGACGGTGTGTGTTGGTGTTTGGGACACGGTGACGGTGGGTGCGGTTTTATGAGACACAGTGACGGTGGGTGTGGGTGTATGGGACACGGTGACAGTGGGTGTATGGGACATGGTGATGCTGGGAGTGGGTGTTATTGGACGCGGTGACGGTGGGTTTGGGTTATATGGGACACGGTGATGGCGGGTGTGGGTATGGGACGCGCTGACGATGGAAGTGGGCTATGGGATACAGTGACGGTGGAAGTGGGTTATGGGATAAAGTGACAGTCGGTGTGGGTGTGGGACACGGTGACGGTGGGAGCGGGTGGTATGGGACATGGTGACGGTGGGTGTGGGTGTATGGGACACGGTGACGGTGGATGTGGGTGGTATGGGTCACGGTGACGGTGGGAGTGGGTGGTATGGGACACGGTGACGGTGGGTGTGGGTGTATGGGACGCTATGACGGTGGGTGTGGGTGTATGGGATACGGTGACGGAGGGAGTGCGTGTATGGGACATGGTGACGGTGGGTGTGGGTGTATGGGACACGGTGACGGTGGGTGTATGGGAGACGTTGACGGTGGGTGTATGGTACACGGTGACGGTGGGAGCGGTTGGTATGGGACACAGTGATGGTGGGTGTATGGGACACGGTGATGGTGGGTGTATGGGAGACGGTGAAGGTGGGTGTATGGGACACTGTGATGGTGGGTGTGGGTGTATGGGACACGGTGACAGTGGGTGTGGGTGTTATTGGACGCGGTGACGGTGGGTTTGGTTTATATGGGACACGGTGATGGCGGGTGTGGGTATGGGACGCGCTGGCAATGGAAGTGGACTATGGGATACAGTGACGGTGGAAGTGGGTTATGGGATAAAGTGACAGTGGGTGTGGGTGTGTGGGACACTGTGACAGAGGGTGTTTGTGATGCGGTGACGTTGGGTCTGGGTGGTATGGGACGCGATGACGGTGGGTGTGTGTGTTTGGGACACGGTGATGGTGGATGAATTGGACACGGTGACGGTGGGTGTGGGTATGGGACATGGTGACGGTGGGTGTGGGTGGTATGGGACACGGTGACAGTGGATGTATGGGACACTGTGACGGTGGATGTGGGTGGTATGGGACACCGTGACGGTGGGTGTGGGTGTATGGGACATGGTGACGGAGGGAGTGGGTGTATGGGACATGGTGGCAGTGTGTGTGGGTGTTTGGGACACGGTGATGGTGGGTGTGGGTGTATGGGACATGGTGATGGTGGGTGTGGGTGTATGGGACACTGTGACGGTGGGTGTGGGTGTATGGGACACGGTGACGGTGGGTGTGGGTGGTATGGGACACGGTGATGGTGGGTGTATGGGACACGGTGACGGTGGGTGTATGGGAGACGGTGATGGTGGGTGTATGGGACATGGTGACGGTGGGTGTATGGGAGACGGTGACGGTGGGTGTATGGGAGACGGTGATGGTGGGTGTATGGGACTTGGTGACGGTGGGTGTATGGGAGACGGTGACGGTGGGAGCGGGTGGTATGGGACACAGTGACAGTGGGTGTGGGTGTATGGGACACGGTGACGGTGGGTGTATGGTACACGGTGACAGTGGGAGTGGGTGGTATGGGACATGGTGACAGTGGGAGTGGGTGTATGGGACATGGTGATGGTGGGTGTGGGTGTATGGGACATGGTGACGGTGGGAGTGGGTGTATGGGACATGGTGACGGTGGGTTTGGGTTATATGGGACACGGTGATGGCGGGTGTGGGTATGGGACGCGCTGACGATGGAAGTGGGCTATGGGATACAGTGACGGTGGAAGTGGGTTATGGGATAAAGTGACAGTCGGTCTGGGTGTGGGACACGGTGACGGTGGGAGCGGGTGGTATGGGACATGGTGACGGAGGGTGTGGGTGTATGGGACACGGTGACGGTGGATGTGGGTGGTATGGGTCACGGTGACGGTGGGAGTGGGTGGTATGGGACACGGTGACGGTGGGTGTGGGTGTATGGGACGCTATGACGGTGGGTGTGGGTGTATGGGATACGGTGACGGAGGGAGTGCGTGTATGGGACATGGTGACGGTGGGTGTGGGTGTATGGGACACGGTGATGGTGGGTGTATGGGACATGGTGACGGTGGGAGCGGTTGGTATGGGACACAGTGATGGTGGGTGTATGGGACACGGTGATGGTGGGTGTATGGGAGACGGTGAAGGTGGGTGTATGGGACACTGTGATGGTGGGTGTGGGTGTATGGGACACGGTAACAGTGGGTGTGGGTGTTATTGGACGCGGTGACGGTGGGTTTGGTTTATATGGGACACGGTGATGGCGGGTGTGGGTATGGGACGCGCTGACAATGGAAGTGGACTATGGGATACAGTGACGGTGGAAGTGGGTTATGGGATAAAGTGACAGTGGGTGTGGGTGTGTGGGACACTGTGACAGAGGGTGTTTGTGATGCGGTGACGTTGGGTCTGGGTGGTATGGGACGCGATGACGGTAGGTGTGTGTGTTTGGGACACGGTGATGGTGGATGAATTGGACACGGTGACGGTGGGTGTGGGTATGGGACATGGTGACGGTGGGTGTGGGTGGTATGGGACACGGTGACAGTGGATGTATGGGACACTGTGACGGTGGATGTGGGTGGTATGGGACACGATGATGGTGGGTGTGGGTGTATGGGACATGGAGACGGAGGGAGTGTGTGTATGGGACATGGCGACAGTGGGTGTGGGTGTTTCGGACACGGTGATGGTGGGTGTATGGGACACGGTGACGGTGGGTGTATGGGAGACGGTGATGGTGGGTGTATGGGACATGGTGACGGTGGGTTTATGGGACACGGTGACGGTGGGTGTATGGGAGACGGTGACGGTGGGTGTATGGGAGACGGTGATGGTGGGTGTATGGGACATGGTGACGGTGGGTGTATGGGAGACGGTGACGGTGGGAGCAGGTGGTATGGGACACAGTGACAGTGGGTGTGGGTGTATGGGACACGGTGACGGTGGGTGTATGGTACACGGTGACGGTGGGAGCGGGTGGTATGGGACACAGTGATGGTGGGTGTGGGTGTATGGGACACGGTGACGGTGGGATTTTGGGAGACGGTGACGGTGGGAGCGGGTGGTATGGGACACAGTGATGGTGGGTGTGGGTGTATGGGACACGGTGATGGTGGGTGTATGGGACACGGTGACGGTGGGTGTATGGTATACGGTGACGGTGGGAGCGGGTGGTATGGGACACAGTGATGGTGGATGTGGGTGTATGGGACACGGTGGAAGTGGGTGGTATGGGACATGGTGACGGTGGGTGTGGGTGTATGGGACACGGTGACGGTGGGTGTGGGTGTATGGGACATGGTGACGGTGGGTGTATGGGACACGGTGACGGTGGGAGCGGGTTTATGGGACACGGTGACGGTGGGAGTGGGTGGTATGGGACACGGTGATGGTGGAAGTGGGTGTATGGGACATGGTGACAGTGGGAGTGGGTGGTATGGGACATGGTGACAGTGGGAGTGGGTGTATGGGTCATGGTGATGGTGGGTGTGGGTGTATGGGACATGGTGACGGTGGGAGTGGATGTATGGGACATGGTGACGGTGGGTTTGGGTTATATGGGACACAGTGATGGTGGGTGTGGGTGTGTGGGATGCGGTGAAGTTGGGAGTGGGCTATGGGATACAGTGACGGTGGAAGTGGGTTATGGGATAAAGTGACACTGGGTGTGGGTGTGGGACACGGTGACGTTGGGTTTGGGTGGTATGCGACGCGGTGACGTTGGGTGTGGGTGGTATGGGACGCGATGCCGGTGGGTATGGGTGGTATGGGACACGGTGAAGGTGCGTATGGGTGAGTGGGACACTGTTACAGAGGGTGTATGTGACGCGGTAACGTTGAGTGTGGGTGGTATGGGACGCGGTGACGGTTGGTCTGGGGCGTATGGGACACGGTGACAGAGGGTGTATGTGACGCGGTGACGGTGGGAGTGGGTGGTCTGGGTCACGGTGAAGGTGCGTATGGGTGAGTGGGACACTGTTACAGAGGGTGTATGTGACGCGGTAGCGTTGGGTGTGGGTGGTATGGGACGCGGTGACGGTTGTTCTGGGTCGTATGGGACACGGTGACAGAGGGTGTATGTGACGCGATGACGGTGGGAGTGGGTGGTCTGGGACACGGTGAAGGTGCGTATTGGTGAGTGGGACAATGTGACAGAGGGTGTATGTGACGCGGTGACGTTGGGTGTGGGTGGTATGGAACACGGTGACGGTGGGAGTGGGTAAGGGACACGGTGAAGGATGGTGTGGGTATGGGACACGGTGACGTTGGGTGTTGGTGGTATGGAACACGGTGACGGTGGGAGTGGGTATGGGACACGGTGAAGGAAGGTGTGGGTATGGGACATTGTGAAGGTGGGTGTGGGTGTATGGGAGACCGTGACGGTGCGTGTATGGGACACGGTGACGGTGGGTGTATGGGACACGGTGAAGGTGGAAGCGGGTGGTACGGGACATGGTGACAGTGGTAGTGGGTGTATGGGACACGGTGACGTTGGGTGTTGGTGGTATGGAACACGGTGACGGTGGGAGTGGGTATGGGACACGGTGAAGGAAGGTGTGGGTATGGGACATTGTGAAGGTGGGTGTGGGTGTATGGGAGACGGTGACGGTGCGTGTATGGGACACGGTGATGGTAGGTGTTGGGTATATGGGACAAGGTGACGGTGGGTGTATGGGACGCGGTGACGGTGGGTGTGGGTATATGGGACACGGTGATTGTTGGTGTGGGTGTGGGACACGGTGACGGTGGGAGTGGGTGTATGGGACTCGGTGACGGTGTGTGTGGGTGTTTCGGACGTGGTGAATGTGGGAGTGGGTGTATCGGATGCGTTGACGGTGTTGGTGGGTGTATGGGAGACTGTGACCGTAGGAGCGGGAGGTATTGGACACAGTCACGGTGGGTGTGTGTGTATGGGTCACGGTGTCGGTGGGTGTATGGGACACGGTGACGGTGGGAGAGGGTGTATGGGACACGGTGACGGTGGGTGGTATGGGACACAGTGACGGTGTGTGTGGGTGTATGGGACACGGTGACGGTGGGTGTATGGGACACGATGTGGTGGGTGTATGGGACACGGTGACGGTGGGTGTATGGGACACGGTGATGGTGGGTGTATGGGACACAGTGATGGTGGGTGTATTGCAGATGGTGACGGTGGGAACGGGTGGTATGGGAAACAGTGACGGTGGCTGTGGTTGTATGGGACACGGTGACGGTGGGTGATATGGGACACTGTGACGGTGGGTGTGGGTGTATGGGACACGGTGACGGTGCGTGTATGGGACACGGTGACGGTGGGAGCGGGTGGTGTGGGACACAGTGACGGCATGCGTGGGTGTATGGGACACGGTGACGGTGGGTGGTATGGGACACAGTGACGGTGTGTGTGGGTGTATGGGACACGGTGACGGTGGGTGTTTGGGACACAGTGACGGTGTGTGTGGGTGTATGGGACACGGTGACGGTGGGTGGTATGGGACACAGTGACGGTGTGTGTGGGTGTTTGGGACACGGTGACGGTGGGTGTTTGGGACGGTGACGGTGGGTGCGGGTTTATGGGACACAGTGACGGTGTGTGTGGGTGTATGGGACACGGTGACGGTGGGTGTTTGGGACACGGTGATGGTGGGTGCGGGTATGGGACATTGTGAAGGTGGGTGTGGGTGTATGGGAGACGGTGACGGTGCGTGTATGGGACACGGTGATGGTAGGTGTTGGGTATATGGGACAAGGTGACGGTGGGAGCGGGTGGTATGGAACACTGTGATGGTGGTTGTGGGTGTATGGGACACAGTGATGGTGGGTGTGGGTGTATGGGACACGGTGACGGTGGGTGTATGGGACACGGTGTGGTGGGTGTATGGGACACGGTGATGGTGGGTGTATGGGACACAGTGATGGTGGGTGTATTGGAGATGGTGACGGTGGGTGGTATGGGACACAGTGACGGTGGGTGTGGGTGTATGGGACACGGTGACGGTGCGTGTATGGGACACGGTGACGGTGGGAGCGGGTGGTATGGGACACAGTGACGGCGTGTGTGGGTGTATGGGACACGGTGACGGTGGGTGGTATGGGACACAGTGACGGTGTGTGTGGGTGTATGGGACACGGTGACGGTGGGATTTTGGGAGACGGTGACGGTGGGAGCGGGTGGTATGGGACACAGTGATGGTGGGTGTGGGTGTATGGGACACGGTGATGGTGGGTGTATGGGACACGGTGACGGTGGGTGTATGGTATACGGTGACGGTGGGAGCGGGTGGTATGGGACACAGTGATGGTGGATGTGGGTGTATGGGACACGGTGGAAGTGGGTGGTATGGGACATGGTGACGGTGGGTGTGGGTGTATGGGACACGGTGACGGTGGGTGTGGGTGTATGGGACATGGTGACGGTGGGTGTATGGGACACGGTGACGGTGGGAGCGGGTTTATGGGACACGGTGACGGTGGGAGTGGGTGGTATGGGACACGGTGATGGTGGAAGTGGGTGTATGGGACATGGTGACAGTGGGAGTGGGTGGTATGGGACATGGTGACAGTGGGAGTGGGTGTATGGGTCATGGTGATGGTGGGTGTGGGTGTATGGGACATGGTGACGGTGGGAGTGGATGTATGGGACATGGTGACGGTGGGTTTGGGTTATATGGGACACAGTGATGGTGGGTGTGGGTGTGTGGGATGCGGTGAAGTTGGGAGTGGGCTATGGGATACAGTGACGGTGGAAGTGGGTTATGGGATAAAGTGACACTGGGTGTGGGTGTGGGACACGGTGACGTTGGGTTTGGGTGGTATGCGACGCGGTGACGTTGGGTGTGGGTGGTATGGGACGCGATGCCGGTGGGTATGGGTGGTATGGGACACGGTGAAGGTGCGTATGGGTGAGTGGGACACTGTTACAGAGGGTGTATGTGACGCGGTAACGTTGAGTGTGGGTGGTATGGGACGCGGTGACGGTTGGTCTGGGGCGTATGGGACACGGTGAAGGTGCGTATTGGTGAGTGGGACAATGTGACAGAGGGTGTATGTGACGCGGTGACGTTGGGTGTGGGTGGTATGGAACACGGTGACGGTGGGAGTGGGTAAGGGACACGGTGAAGGATGGTGTGGGTATGGGACACGGTGACGTTGGGTGTTGGTGGTATGGAACACGGTGACGGTGGGAGTGGGTATGGGACACGGTGAAGGAAGGTGTGGGTATGGGACATTGTGAAGGTGGGTGTGGGTGTATGGGAGACCGTGACGGTGCGTGTATGGGACACGGTGACGGTGGGTGTATGGGACACGGTGAAGGTGGAAGCGGGTGGTACGGGACATGGTGACAGTGGTAGTGGGTGTATGGGACACGGTGACGTTGGGTGTTGGTGGTATGGAACACGGTGACGGTGGGAGTGGGTATGGGACACGGTGAAGGAAGGTGTGGGTATGGGACATTGTGAAGGTGGGTGTGGGTGTATGGGAGACGGTGACGGTGCGTGTATGGGACACGGTGATGGTAGGTGTTGGGTATATGGGACAAGGTGACGGTGGGTGTATGGGACGCGGTGACGGTGGGTGTGGGTATATGGGACACGGTGATTGTTGGTGTGGGTGTGGGACACGGTGACGGTGGGAGTGGGTGTATGGGACTCGGTGACGGTGTGTGTGGGTGTTTCGGACGTGGTGAATGTGGGAGTGGGTGTATCGGATGCGTTGACGGTGTTGGTGGGTGTATGGGAGACTGTGACCGTAGGAGCGGGAGGTATTGGACACAGTCACGGTGGGTGTGTGTGTATGGGTCACGGTGTCGGTGGGTGTATGGGACACGGTGACGGTGGGAGAGGGTGTATGGGACACGGTGACGGTGGGTGGTATGGGACACAGTGACGGTGTGTGTGGGTGTATGGGACACGGTGACGGTGGGTGTATGGGACACGATGTGGTGGGTGTATGGGACACGGTGACGGTGGGTGTATGGGACACGGTGATGGTGGGTGTATGGGACACAGTGATGGTGGGTGTATTGCAGATGGTGACGGTGGGAACGGGTGGTATGGGAAACAGTGACGGTGGCTGTGGTTGTATGGGACACGGTGACGGTGGGTGATATGGGACACTGTGACGGTGGGTGTGGGTGTATGGGACACGGTGACGGTGCGTGTATGGGACACGGTGACGGTGGGAGCGGGTGGTGTGGGACACAGTGACGGCATGCGTGGGTGTATGGGACACGGTGACGGTGGGTGGTATGGGACACAGTGACGGTGTGTGTGGGTGTATGGGACACGGTGACGGTGGGTGTTTGGGACACAGTGACGGTGTGTGTGGGTGTATGGGACACGGTGACGGTGGGTGGTATGGGACACAGTGACGGTGTGTGTGGGTGTTTGGGACACGGTGACGGTGGGTGTTTGGGACGGTGACGGTGGGTGCGGGTTTATGGGACACAGTGACGGTGTGTGTGGGTGTATGGGACACGGTGACGGTGGGTGTTTGGGACACGGTGATGGTGGGTGCGGGTATGGGACATTGTGAAGGTGGGTGTGGGTGTATGGGAGACGGTGACGGTGCGTGTATGGGACACGGTGATGGTAGGTGTTGGGTATATGGGACAAGGTGACGGTGGGAGCGGGTGGTATGGAACACTGTGATGGTGGTTGTGGGTGTATGGGACACAGTGATGGTGGGTGTGGGTGTATGGGACACGGTGACGGTGGGTGTATGGGACACGGTGTGGTGGGTGTATGGGACACGGTGATGGTGGGTGTATGGGACACAGTGATGGTGGGTGTATTGGAGATGGTGACGGTGGGTGGTATGGGACACAGTGACGGTGGGTGTGGGTGTATGGGACACGGTGACGGTGCGTGTATGGGACACGGTGACGGTGGGAGCGGGTGGTATGGGACACAGTGACGGCGTGTGTGGGTGTATGGGACACGGTGACGGTGGGTGGTATGGGACACAGTGACGGTGTGTGTGGGTGTATGGGACACGGTGACGGTGGGATTTTGGGAGACGGTGACGGTGGGAGCGGGTGGTATGGGACACAGTGATGGTGGGTGTGGGTGTATGGGACACGGTGATGGTGGGTGTATGGGACACGGTGACGGTGGGTGTATGGTATACGGTGACGGTGGGAGCGGGTGGTATGGGACACAGTGATGGTGGATGTGGGTGTATGGGACACGGTGGAAGTGGGTGGTATGGGACATGGTGACGGTGGGTGTGGGTGTATGGGACACGGTGACGGTGGGTGTGGGTGTATGGGACATGGTGACGGTGGGTGTATGGGACACGGTGACGGTGGGAGCGGGTTTATGGGACACGGTGACGGTGGGAGTGGGTGGTATGGGACACGGTGATGGTGGAAGTGGGTGTATGGGACATGGTGACAGTGGGAGTGGGTGGTATGGGACATGGTGACAGTGGGAGTGGGTGTATGGGTCATGGTGATGGTGGGTGTGGGTGTATGGGACATGGTGACGGTGGGAGTGGATGTATGGGACATGGTGACGGTGGGTTTGGGTTATATGGGACACAGTGATGGTGGGTGTGGGTGTGTGGGATGCGGTGAAGTTGGGAGTGGGCTATGGGATACAGTGACGGTGGAAGTGGGTTATGGGATAAAGTGACACTGGGTGTGGGTATGGGACATGGTGACAGTGGGAGTGGGTGTATGGGTCATGGTGATGGTGGGTGTGGGTGTATGGGACATGGTGACGGTGGGAGAGGGTGTATGGGACACGGTGACGGTGGGTGGTATGGGACACAGTGACGGTGTGTGTGGGTGTATGGGACACGGTGACGGTGGGTGTATGGGACACGATGTGGTGGGTGTATGGGACACGGTGACGGTGGGTGTATGGGACACGGTGATGGTGGGTGTATGGGACACAGTGATGGTGGGTGTATTGCAGATGGTGACGGTGGGAACGGGTGGTATGGGAAACAGTGACGGTGGCTGTGGTTGTATGGGACACGGTGACGGTGGGTGATATGGGACACTGTGACGGTGGGTGTGGGTGTATGGGACACGGTGACGGTGCGTGTATGGGACACGGTGACGGTGGGAGCGGGTGGTGTGGGACACAGTGACGGCATGCGTGGGTGTATGGGACACGGTGACGGTGGGTGGTATGGGACACAGTGACGGTGTGTGTGGGTGTATGGGACACGGTGACGGTGGGTGTTTGGGACACAGTGACGGTGTGTGTGGGTGTATGGGACACGGTGACGGTGGGTGGTATGGGACACAGTGACGGTGTGTGTGGGTGTTTGGGACACGGTGACGGTGGGTGTTTGGGACGGTGACGGTGGGTGCGGGTTTATGGGACACAGTGACGGTGTGTGTGGGTGTATGGGACACGGTGACGGTGGGTGTTTGGGACACGGTGATGGTGGGTGCGGGTATGGGACATTGTGAAGGTGGGTGTGGGTGTATGGGAGACGGTGACGGTGCGTGTATGGGACACGGTGATGGTAGGTGTTGGGTATATGGGACAAGGTGACGGTGGGAGCGGGTGGTATGGAACACTGTGATGGTGGTTGTGGGTGTATGGGACACAGTGATGGTGGGTGTGGGTGTATGGGACACGGTGACGGTGGGTGTATGGGACACGGTGTGGTGGGTGTATGGGACACGGTGATGGTGGGTGTATGGGACACAGTGATGGTGGGTGTATTGGAGATGGTGACGGTGGGTGGTATGGGACACAGTGACGGTGGGTGTGGGTGTATGGGACACGGTGACGGTGCGTGTATGGGACACGGTGACGGTGGGAGCGGGTGGTATGGGACACAGTGACGGCGTGTGTGGGTGTATGGGACACGGTGACGGTGGGTGGTATGGGACACAGTGACGGTGTGTGTGGGTGTATGGGACACGGTGACGGTGGGTGTTTGGGACACGGTGACGGTGGGTGCGGGTTTATGGGACACTGTGACGGTGGGTGTGGGTGTATGGGACACGGTGATGGTGGGTGGTATGGGACACAGTGACGTTGTGTGTGGGTGTATGTGACACGGTGACGGTGGGTGTTTGGGACACGGTGACGGTGGGTGCGGTTTTATGAGACACAGTGACGGTGGGTGTGGGTGTATGGGACACGGTGACAGTGGGTGTATGGGACACGGTGATGCTGGGAGTGGGTGTTATTGGACGCGGTGACGGTGGGTTTGGGTTATATGGGACACGGTGATGGCGGGTGTGGGTATGGGACGCGCTGACGATGGAAGTGGGCTATGGGATACAGTGACGGTGGAAGTGGGTTATGGGATAAAGTGACAATCGGTGTGGGTGTGGGACACGGTGACGGTGGGAGCGGGTGGTATGGGACATGGTGACGGTGGGTGTGGGTGTATGGGACGCTATGACGGTGGGTGTGGGTGTATGGGATACGGTGACGGAGGGAGTGCGTGTATGGGACATGGTGACGGTGGGTGTGGGTGTATGGGACACGGTGATGGTGGGTGTATGGGACACGGTGACAGTGGGTGTATGGGAGACTTTGACGGTGGGTGTATGGGACACGGTGACGGTGGGAGCGTTTGGTATGGGACACGGTGATGGTGGGTGTATGGGACACGGTGACAGTGGGTGTATGGGAGACTTTGACGGTGGGTGTATGGGACACGGTGACGGTGGGAGCGGTTGGTATGGGACACAGTGATGGTGGGTGTATGGGACACGGTGATGGTGGGTGTATGGGAGACGGTGAAGGTGGGTGTATGGGACACTGTGACGGTGGGTGTGGGTGTATGGGACACGGTGACAGTGGGTGTGGGTGTTATTGGAATCGGTGACGGTGGGTTTGGTTTATATGGGACACGGTGATGGCGGGTGTGGGTATGGGACGCGCTGACAATGGAAGTGGACTATGGGATACAGTGACGGTGGAAGTGGGTTATGGGATAAAGTGACAGTGGGTGTGGGTGTGTGGGACATGGTGACGGAGGGAGTGGATGTATGGGACATGGTGACAGTGGGTGTGGGTGTTTGGGACACGGTGATGGTGGGTGTGGGTGTATGGGACATGGTGATGGTGGGTGTGGGTGTATGGGACGCTGTGACGGTGGGTGTGGGTGTATGGGACATGGTGACGGTGGGTGTGGGTGGTATGGGACACGGTGATGGTGGGTGTATGGGACACGGTGACGGTGGGTGTATGGGAGACGGTGATGGTGGGTGTATGGGACATGGTGACTGTGGGTGTATGGGACACGGTGACGGTGGGTGTATGGGAGACGGTGACGGTGGGTGTATGGGAGACGGTGATGGTGGGTGTATGGGACATGGTGACGGTGGGTGTATGGGAGACGGTGACGGTGGGAGCGGGTGGTATGGGACACAGTGACAGTGGGTGTGGGTGTATGGGACACGGTGACGGTGGGTGTATGGTACACGGTGACGGTGGGAGCGGGTGGTATGGGACACAGTGATGGTGGGTCTGGGTGTATGGGACACGGTGATGGTGGGTGTATGGGACACGGTGACGGTGGGTGTATGGGATACGGTGACGGTGGGAGCGGGTGGTATGGGACACAGTGACGGTGGATGTGGGTGTATGGGACACGGTGGGAGTGGGTGGTATGGGACATGGTGACGGTGGGTGTGGGTGTATGGGACACGGTGACGGTGGGTGTGGGTGTATGGGACATGGTGACGGTGGGTGTATGGGACACGGTGACGGTGGGAGCGGGTTTATGGGACACGGTGACGGTGGGAGCGGGTTTATGGGACACGGTGACGGTGGGAGTGGGTGGTATGGGACACGGTGACGGTGGGAGTGGGTGTATGGGACATGGTGACAGTGGGAGTGGGTGGTATGGGACATGGTGACAGTGGGAGTGGGTGTATGGGACATGGTGATGGTGGGTGTGGGTGTATGGGACATGGTGACGGTGGGAGTGGATGTATGGGACATGGTGACGGTGGGTTTGGGTTATATGGGACACAGTGATGGTGGGTGTGGGTGTGTGGGATGCGGTGAAGTTGGGATTGGGCTATGGGATACAGTGACGGTGGAAGTGGGTTATGGGATAAAGTGACACTGGGTGTGGGTGTGGGACACGGTGACGTTGGGTTTGGGTGGTATGTGACGCGGTGAGGTTGGGTGTGGGTGGTATGGGACGCGATGACGGTGGGTCTGGGTGGTATGGGACACGGTGAAGGTGCGTATGGGTGAGTGGGACACTGTTACAGAGGGTGTATGTGACGCGGTAACGTTGAGTGTGGGTGGTATGGGACGCGGTGACGGT
Organism: Hemitrygon akajei; assembly: GCF_048418815.1. Taxonomy (NCBI): domain Eukaryota; kingdom Metazoa; phylum Chordata; class Chondrichthyes; order Myliobatiformes; family Dasyatidae; genus Hemitrygon; species Hemitrygon akajei. The sequence continues at coordinate 108,236,815 of NC_133128.1, read as the reverse complement.
TGGTCTGGGTCGTATGGGACACAGTGACAGAGGGTGTATGTGACGCGGTGACGGTGGGAGTGGGTGGTATGGGACACGGTGAAGGTGCGTATGGGTGAGTGGGACACTGTGACAGAGGGTGTATGTGACGCGGTGACGTTGGGTGTGGGTGGTATGGAACACGGTGACGGTGGGAGTGGGTATGGGACACGGTGAAGGAAGGTGTGGGTATGGGACACGGTGACGTTGGGTGTTGGTGGTATGGAACACGGTGACGGTGGGAGTGGGTATGGGACACGGTGAAGGAAGGTGTGGGTATGGGACATTGTGAAGGTGGGTGTGGGTGTATGGGAGACGGTGACGGTGCGTGTATGGGACACGGTGAAGGTAGGTGTTGGGTATATGGGACAAGGTGACGGTGGGTGTATGGGACGCGGTGACGGTGGGTGTGGGTATATGGGACACGGTGATTGTTGGTGTGGGTGTGGGACACGGTGACGGTGGGAGTGGGTGTATGGGACTCGGTGACGGTGTGTGTGGGTGTTTCGGACGTGGTGAATGTGGGAGTGGGTGTATGGGATGCGGTGACGGTGTTGGTGGGTGTATGGGAGACTGTGACCGTGGGAGCAGGAGGTATTGGACACAGTCACGGTGGGTGTGTGTGTATGGGTCACGGTGTCGGTGGGTGTATGGGACACGGTGACGGTGGGAGCGGGTGGTATGGGACACTGTGATGGTGTTTGTGGGTGTATGGGACACAGTGATGGTGGGTGTGGTTGTATGGGACACGGTGACGGTGGGTGTATGGGACACGGTGTGGTGGGTGTATGGGACACGGTGACGGTGGGTGTATGGGACACGGTGATGGTGGGTGTATGGGACACAGTGATGGTGGGTGTATTGGAGATGGTGACGGTGGGAGCGGGTGGTATGTGTCACAGTGACGGTGGCTGTGGTTGTATGGGACACGGTGACGGTGGGTGTATGGGACACGGTGACGGTGGGTGATATGGGACACAGTGACGGTGGGTGCGGGTGTATGGGACACGGTGACGGTGCGTGTATGGGACACGGTGACGGTGGGAGCGGGTGGTATGGGACACAGTGACGGCGTGTGTGGGTGTATGGGACACGGTGACGGTGGGTGGTATGGGACACAGTGACGGTGTGTGTGGGTGTATGGGACACGGTGACGGTGGGTGTTTGGGACACAGTGACGGTGTGTGTGGGTGTATGGGACACGGTGACGGTGGGTGGTATGGGACACAGTGACGGTGTGTGTGGGTGTTTGGGACACGGTGACGGTGGGTGTTTGGGACACGGTGACGGTGGGTGCGGGTTTATGGGACACAGTGACCGTGTGTGTGGGTGTGTGGGACACGGTGACGGTGGGTGTTTGGGACACGGTGACGGTGGGTGCGGGTATGGGACATTGTGAAGGTGGGTGTGGGTGTATGTGAGACGGTGACGGTGCGTGTATGGGACACGGTGATGGTAGGTGTTGGGTATATGGGACAAGGTGACGGTGGGTGTATGGGACGCGGTGACGGTGGGTGTGGGTATATGGGACACGGTGATTGTTGGTGTGGGTGTGGGACACGGTGACGTTGGGAGTGGGTGTATGGGACTCGGTGACGGTGTGTGTGGGTGTTTCGGACGTGGTGAAGGTGGGAGTGGGTGTATGGGATGCGGTGACGGTGTTGGTGGGTGTATGGGAGACTGTGACCGTGGGAGCGGGAGGTATTGGACACAGTCACGGTGGGTGTGTGTGTATGGGTCACGGTGTCGGTGGGTGTATGGGACACGGTGACGGTGGGAGCGGGTTGTATGGGACACTGTGATGGTGGTTGTGGGTGTATGGGACACAGTGATGGTGGGTGTGGGTGTATGGAACACGGTGACGGTGGGAGTGGGTATGGGACACGGTGAAGGAATGTGTGGGTATGGGACACGGTGACGTTGGGTGTTGGTGGTATGGAACACGGTGACGGTGGGAGTGGGTATGGGACACGGTGAAGGAAGGTGTGGGTATGGGACATTGTGAAGGTGGGTGTGGGTGTATGGGACAAGGTGACGGTGGGTGTATGGGACGCGGTGACGGTGGGTGTGGGTATATGGGACACGGTGACGGTGGGTGCGGGTATGGGACATTGTGAAGGTGGGTGTGGGTGTATGGGAGACGGTGACGGTGAGTGTATGGGACACGGTGAAGGTAGGTGTTGGGTATATGGGACAAGGTGACGGTGGGTGTAAGGGACGCGGTGACGGTGGGTGTGGGTATATGGGACACGGTGATTGTTGGTGTGGGTGTGGGACACGGTGACGGTGGGAGTGGGTGTATGGGACTCGGTGACGGTGTGTGTGGGTGTTTCGGACGTGGTGAAGGTGGGAGTGGGTGTATGGGATGCGGTGACGGTGTTGGTGGGTGTATGGGAGACTGTGACCGTGGGAGCGGGAGGTATTGGACACAGTCACGGTGGGTGTGTGTGTATGGGTCACGGTGTCGGTGGGTGTATGGGACACGGTGACGGTGGGAGCGGGTGGTATGGGACACTGTGATGGTGGTTGTGGGTGTATGGGACACAGTGATGGTGGGTGTGGGTGTATGGGACACGGTGACGGTGGGTGTATGGGACACGGTGTGGTGGGTGTATGGGACACGGTGACGGTGGGTGTATGGGACACGGTGATGGTGGGTGTATGGGACACAGTGATGGTGGGTGTATTGGAGATGGTGACGGTGGGAGCGGGTGGTATGGGTCACAGTGACGGTGGCTGTGGTTGTATGGGACACGGTGACGGTGGGTGTATGGGACACGGTGACGGTGGGTGCGGGTATGGGACATTGTGAAGGTGGGTGTGGGTGTATGGGAGACGGTGACGGTGCGTGTATGGGACACGGTGAAGGTAGGTGTTGGGTATATGGGACAAGGTGACGGTGGGTGTATGGGACGCGGTGACGGTGGGTGTGGGTATATGGGACACGGTGATTGTTGGTGTGGGTGTGGGACACGGTGACGGTGGGAGTGGGTGTATGGGACTCGGTGACGGTGTGTGTGGGTGTTTCGGACGTGGTGAAGGTGGGAGTGGGTGTATGGGATGCGGTGATGATGTTGGTGGGTGTATGGGAGACTGTGACCGTGGGAGCGGGAGGTATTGGACACAGTCATGGTGGGTGTGTGTGTATGGGTCACGGTGTCGGTGGGTGTATGGGACACGGTGACGGTGGGAGCGGGTGGTATGGGACACTGTGATGGTGGTTGTGGGTGTATGGGACACAGTGATGGTGGGTGTGGGTGTATGGGACACGGTGACGGTGGGTGTATGGGACACGGTGTGGTGGGTGTATGGGACACGGTGACGGTGGGTGTATGGGACACGGTGATGGTGGGTGTATGGGACACAGTGATGGTGGGTGTATTGGAGATGGTGACGGTGGGAGCGGGTGGTATGTGTCACAGTGACGGTGGCTGTGGTTGTATGGGACACGGTGACGGTGGGTGTATGGGACACGGTGACGGTGGGTGATATGGGACACAGTGACGGTGGGTGCGGGTGTATGGGACACGGTGACGGTGCGTGTATGGGACACGGTGACGGTGGGAGCGGGTGGTATGGGACACAGTGACGGCGTGTGTGGGTGTATGGGACACGGTGACGGTGGGTGGTATGGGACACAGTGACGGTGTGTGTGGGTGTATGGGACACGGTGACGGTGGGTGTTTGGGACACAGTGACGGTGTGTGTGGGTGTATGGGACACGGTGACGGTGGGTGGTATGGGACACAGTGACGGTGTGTGTGGGTGTTTGGGACACGGTGACGGTGGGTGTTTGGGACACGGTGACGGTGGGTGCGGGTTTATGGGACACAGTGACCGTGTGTGTGGGTGTGTGGGACACGGTGACGGTGGGTGTTTGGGACACGGTGACGGTGGGTGCGGGTATGGGACATTGTGAAGGTGGGTGTGGGTGTATGTGAGACGGTGACGGTGCGTGTATGGGACACGGTGATGGTAGGTGTTGGGTATATGGGACAAGGTGACGGTGGGTGTATGGGACGCGGTGACGGTGGGTGTGGGTATATGGGACACGGTGATTGTTGGTGTGGGTGTGGGACACGGTGACGTTGGGAGTGGGTGTATGGGACTCGGTGACGGTGTGTGTGGGTGTTTCGGACGTGGTGAAGGTGGGAGTGGGTGTATGGGATGCGGTGACGGTGTTGGTGGGTGTATGGGAGACTGTGACCGTGGGAGCGGGAGGTATTGGACACAGTCACGGTGGGTGTGTGTGTATGGGTCACGGTGTCGGTGGGTGTATGGGACACGGTGACGGTGGGAGCGGGTGGTATGGGACACTGTGATGGTGGTTGTGGGTGTATGGGACACAGTGATGGTGGGTGTGGGTGTATGGAACACGGTGACGGTGGGAGTGGGTATGGGACACGGTGAAGGAATGTGTGGGTATGGGACACGGTGACGTTGGGTGTTGGTGGTATGGAACACGGTGACGGTGGGAGTGGGTATGGGACACGGTGAAGGAAGGTGTGGGTATGGGACATTGTGAAGGTGGGTGTGGGTGTATGGGACAAGGTGACGGTGGGTGTATGGGACGCGGTGACGGTGGGTGTGGGTATATGGGACACGGTGACGGTGGGTGCGGGTATGGGACATTGTGAAGGTGGGTGTGGGTGTATGGGAGACGGTGACGGTGAGTGTATGGGACACGGTGAAGGTAGGTGTTGGGTATATGGGACAAGGTGACGGTGGGTGTAAGGGACGCGGTGACGGTGGGTGTGGGTATATGGGACACGGTGATTGTTGGTGTGGGTGTGGGACACGGTGACGGTGGGAGTGGGTGTATGGGACTCGGTGACGGTGTGTGTGGGTGTTTCGGACGTGGTGAAGGTGGGAGTGGGTGTATGGGATGCGGTGACGGTGTTGGTGGGTGTATGGGAGACTGTGAACGTGGGAGCGGGAGGTATTGGACACAGTCACGGTGGGTGTGTGTGTATGGGTCACGGTGTCGGTGGGTGTATGGGACACGGTGACGGTGGGAGCGGGTGGTATGGGACACTGTGATGGTGGTTGTGGGTGTATGGGACACAGTGATGGTGGGTGTGGGTGTATGGGACACGGTGACGGTGGGTGTATGGGACACGGTGTGGTGGGTGTATGGGACACGGTGACGGTGGGTGTATGGGACACGGTGATGGTGGGTGTATGGGACACAGTGATGGTGGGTGTATTGGAGATGGTGACGGTGGGAGCGGGTGGTATGGGTCACAGTGACGGTGGCTGTGGTTGTATGGGACACGGTGACGGTGGGTGTATGGGACACGGTGACGGTGGGTGCGGGTATGGGACATTGTGAAGGTGGGTGTGGGTGTATGGGAGACGGTGACGGTGCGTGTATGGGACACGGTGAAGGTAGGTGTTGGGTATATGGGACAAGGTGACGGTGGGTGTATGGGACGCGGTGACGGTGGGTGTGGGTATATGGGACACGGTGATTGTTGGTGTGGGTGTGGGACACGGTGACGGTGGGAGTGGGTGTATGGGACTCGGTGACGGTGTGTGTGGGTGTTTCGGACGTGGTGAAGGTGGGAGTGGGTGTATGGGATGCGGTGATGATGTTGGTGGGTGTATGGGAGACTGTGACCGTGGGAGCGGGAGGTATTGGACACAGTCATGGTGGGTGTGTGTGTATGGGTCACGGTGTCGGTGGGTGTATGGGACACGGTGACGGTGGGAGCGGGTGGTATGGGACACTGTGATGGTGGTTGTGGGTGTATGGGACACAGTGATGGTGGGTGTGGGTGTATGGGACACGGTGACGGTGGGTGTATGGGACACGGTGTGGTGGGTGTATGGGACACGGTGACGGTGGGTGTATGGGACACGGTGATGGTGGGTGTATGGGACACAGTGATGGTGGGTGTATTGGAGATGGTGACGGTGGGAGCGGGTGGTATGGGACACAGTGACGGTGGCTGTGGTTGTATGGGACACGGTGACGGTGGGTGTATGGGACACGGTGTCGGTGGGTGATATGGGACACAGTGACGGTGGGTGCGGGTGTATGGGACACGGTGACGGTGCGTGTATGGGACACGGTGACGGTGGGAGCGGGTTGTATGGGACACAGTGACGGCGTGTGTGGGTGTATGGGACACGGTGACGGTGGGTGGTATGGGACACAGTGACGGTGTGTGTGGGTGTATGGGACACGGTGACGGTGGGTGTTTGGGACACAGTGACGGTGTGTGTGTGTGTTTGGGACACGGTGACGGTGGGTGTTTGGGACACGGTGACGGTGGGTGCGGGTTTATGGGACACAGTGACGGTGTGTGTGGGTGTATGGGACACGGTGACGGTGGGTGTTTGGGACACGGTGACGGTGGGTGCGGGTATGGGACATTGTGAAGGTGGGTGTGGGTGTATGGGAGACGGTGACGGTGCGTGTATGGGACACGGTGATGGTAAGTGTTGGGTATATGGGACAAGGTGACGGTGGGTGTATGGGACATGGTGACGGTGGGTGTGGGTGTATGGGACACGGTGGCGGTGGGTGTGGGTGTATGGGACATGGTGACGGTGGGTGTATGGGACACGGTGACGGTGGGAGCGGGTTTATGGGACATGGTGACGGTGGGTGTGGGTGTATGGGACGCTATGACGGTGGGTGTGGGTGTATGGGACATGGTGACGGTGGGAGTGGGTGGTATGGGACACGTTGACGGTGGGAGTGGGTGTATGGGACATGGTGACAGTGGGAGTGGGTGGTATGGGACATGGTGACAGTGGGAGTGGGTGTATGGGACATGGTGACAGTGGGAGTGGGTGTATGGGACATGGTGATGGTGAGTGTGGCTGTATGGGACATGGTGACGGTGGGAGTGGGTGTATGGGACATGGTGACGGTGGGTTTGGGTTATATGGGACACAGTGATGGTGGGTGTGGGTGTGTGGGACATGGTGACGGTGGGTTTGGGTTATATCGGACACAGTGATGGTGGGTGTGGGTGTGTGGGATGCGGTGAAGTTGGGAGTGGGCTATGGGATACAGTGACGGTGGAAGTGGGTTATGGGATAAAGTGACACTGGGTGTGGGTGTGGGACACGGTGACGTTGGGTTTGGGTGGTATGCGACGCGGTGACGTTGGGTGTGGGTGGTATGGGACGCGATGACGGTGGGTCTGGGTGGTATGGGACACGGTGAAGGTGCGTATGGGTGTGTGGGACACTGTTACAGAGGGTGTATGTGACGCGGTAACGTTGAGTGTGGGTGGTATGGGACGCGGTGACGGTTGGTCTGGGTCGTATGGGACACAGTGACAGAGGGTGTATGTGACGCGGTGACGGTGGGAGTGGGTGGTATGGGACACGGTGAAGGTGCGTATGGGTGAGTGGGACACTGTGACAGAGGGTGTATGTGACGCGGTGACGTTGGGTGTGGGTGGTATGGAACACGGTGACGGTGGGATTGGGTATGGGACACGGTGAAGGAAGGTGTGGGTATGGGACACGGTGACGTTGGGTGTTGGTGGTATGGAACACGGTGACGGTGGGAGTGGGTATGGGACACGGTGAAGGAAGGTGTGGGTATGGGACATTGTGAAGGTGGGTGTGGGTGTATGGGAGACGGTGACGGTGCGTGTATGGGACACGGTGATGGTAGGTGTTGGGTATATGGGACAAGGTGACCGTGGGTGTATGGGACACGATGACGGTGGGTGTGGGTATATGGGACACGGTGATTGTTGGTGTGGGTGTGGGACACGGTGACGGTGGGAGTGGGTGCATGGGACTCGGTGACGGTGTGTGTGGGTGTTTCGGACGTGGTGAAGGTGGGAGTGGGTGTATGGGATGCGGTGACGGTGTTGGTGGGTGTATGGGAGACTGTGACCGTGGGAGCGGGAGGTATTGGACACAGTCACGGTGGGTGTGTGTGTATGGGTCACGGTGTCGGTGGGTGTATGGGACACGGTGACGGTGGGAGCGGGTGGTATGGGACACTGTGATGGTGGTTGTGGGTGTATGGGACACAGTGATGGTGGGTATGGGTGTATGGGACACGGTGACGGTGGGTGTATGGGACACGGTGTGGTGGGTGTATGGGACACGGTGACGGTGGGTGTATGGGACACGGTGATGGTGGGTGTATGGGACACAGTGATGGTGGGTGTATTGGAGATGGTGACGGTGGGAGCGGGTGGTATGGGTCACAGTGACGGTGGCTGTGGTTGTATGGGACACGGTGACGGTGGGTGTATGGGACACGGTGACGGTGGGTGATATGGGACACAGTGACGGTGGGTGTGGGTGTATGGGACACGGTGACGGTGGGTGTATGGGACACAGTGACGGTGGGTGCGGGTGTATGGGACACGGTGACGGTGCGTGTATGGGACACGGTGACGGTGGGAGCGGGTGGTATGGGACACAGTGACGGTGGGTGCGGGTGTATGGGACACGGTGACGGTGGGTGTTTGGGACACGGTGACGGTGGGTGCGGGTTTATGGGACACAGTGACCGTGTGTGTGGGTGTATGGGACACGGTGACGGTGGGTGTTTGGGACACGGTGACGGTGGGTGCGGGTTTATGGGACACAGTGACCGTGTGTGTGGGTGTATGGGACACGGTGACGGTGGGTGTTTGGGACACGGTGACGGTGGGTGCGGGTATGGGACATTGTGAAGGTGGGTGTGGGTGGTATGGGACACAGTGACGGTGGCTGTGGTTGTATGGGACACGGTGACGGTGGGTGTATGGGACACGGTGACGGTGGGTGCGGGTATGGGACATTGTGAAGGTGGGTGTGGGTGTATGGGAGACGGTGACGGTGCGTGTATGGGACACGGTGATGGTAGGTGTTGGGTATATGGGACAAGGTGACGGTGGGTGTATGGGACACGGTGACGGTGGGAGTGGGTGTATGGGACTCGGTGATGGTGTGTGTGGGTGTTTCGGACGTGGTGAATGTGGGAGTGGGTGTATCGGATGCGTTGACGGTGTTGGTGGGTGTATGGGAGACTGTGACCGTAGGAGCGGGAGGTATTGGACACAGTCACGGTGGGTGTGTGTGTATGGGTCACGGTGTCGGTGGGTGTATGGGACACGGTGACGGTGGGAGAGGGTGTATGGGACACGGTGACGGTGGGTGGTATGGGACACAGTGACGGTGTGTGTGGGTGTATGGGACACGGTGACGGTGGGTGTATGGGACACGATGTGGTGGGTGTATGGGACACGGTGACGGTGGGTGTATGGGACACGGTGATGGTGGGTGTATGGGACACAGTGATGGTGGGTGTATTGCAGATGGTGACGGTGGGAACGGGTGGTATGGGAAACAGTGACGGTGGCTGTGGTTGTATGGGACACGGTGACGGTGGGTGATATGGGACACTGTGACGGTGGGTGTGGGTGTATGGGACACGGTGACGGTGCGTGTATGGGACACGGTGACGGTGGGAGCGGGTGGTGTGGGACACAGTGACGGCATGCGTGGGTGTATGGGACACGGTGACGGTGGGTGGTATGGGACACAGTGACGGTGTGTGTGGGTGTATGGGACACGGTGACGGTGGGTGTTTGGGACACAGTGACGGTGTGTGTGGGTGTATGGGACACGGTGACGGTGGGTGGTATGCGACACAGTGACGGTGTGTGTGGGTGTTTGGGACACGGTGACGGTGGGTGTTTGGGACGGTGACGGTGGGTGCGGGTTTATGGGACACAGTGACGGTGTGTGTGGGTGTATGGGACACGGTGACGGTGGGTGTTTGGGACACGGTGATGGTGGGTGCGGGTATGGGACATTGTGAAGGTGGGTGTGGGTGTATGGGAGACGGTGACGGTGCGTGTATGGGACACGGTGATGGTAGGTGTTGGGTATATGGGACAAGGTGACGGTGGGAGCGGGTGGTATGGAACACTGTGATGGTGGTTGTGGGTGTATGGGACACAGTGATGGTGGGTGTGGGTGTATGGGACACGGTGACGGTGGGTGTATGGGACACGGTGTGGTGGGTGTATGGGACACGGTGATGGTGGGTGTATGGGACACAGTGATGGTGGGTGTATGGGACACAGTGATGGTGGGTGTATTGGAGATGGTGACGGTGGGTGGTATGGGACACAGTGACGGTGGGTGTGGGTGTATGGGACACGGTGACGGTGCGTGTATGGGACACGGTGACGGTGGGAGCGGGTGGTATGGGACACAGTGACGGCGTGTGTGGGTGTATGGGACACGGTGACGGTGGGTGGTATGGGACACAGTGACGGTGTGTGTGGGTGTATGGGACACGGTGACGGTGGGTGTTTGGGACACGGTGACGGTGGGTGCGGGTTTATGGGACACTGTGACGGTGGGTGTGGGTGTATGGGACACGGTGATGGTGGGTGGTATGGGACACAGTGACGTTGTGTGTGGGTGTATGTGACACGGTGACGGTGGGTGTTTGGGACACGGTGACGGTGGGTGCGGTTTTATGAGACACAGTGACGGTGGGTGTGGGTGTATGGGACACGGTGACAGTGGGTGTATGGGACACGGTGATGCTGGGAGTGGGTGTTATTGGACGCGGTGACGGTGGGTTTGGGTTATATGGGACACGGTGATGGCGGGTGTGGGTATGGGACGCGCTGACGATGGAAGTGGGCTATGGGATACAGTGACGGTGGAAGTGGGTTATGGGATAAAGTGACAGTCGGTGTGGGTGTGGGACACGGTGACGGTGGGAGCGGGTGGTATGGGACATGGTGACGGTGGGTGTGGGTGTATGGGACGCTATGACGGTGGGTGTGGGTGTATGGGATACGGTGACGGAGGGAGTGCGTGTATGGGACATGGTGACGGTGGGTGTGGGTGTATGGGACACGGTGAAGGAAGGTGTGGGTATGGGACATTGTGAAGGTGGGTGTGGGTGTATGGGACAAGGTGACGGTGGGTGTATGGGACGCGGTGACGGTGGGTGTGGGTATATGGGACACGGTGACGGTGGGTGCGGGTATGGGACATTGTGAAGGTGGGTGTGGGTGTATGGGAGACGGTGACGGTGAGTGTATGGGACACGGTGAAGGTAGGTGTTGGGTATATGGGACAAGGTGACGGTGGGTGTAAGGGACGCGGTGACGGTGGGTGTGGGTATATGGGACACGGTGATTGTTGGTGTGGGTGTGGGACACGGTGACGGTGGGAGTGGGTGTATGGGACTCGGTGACGGTGTGTGTGGGTGTTTCGGACGTGGTGAAGGTGGGAGTGGGTGTATGGGATGCGGTGACGGTGTTGGTGGGTGTATGGGAGACTGTGAACGTGGGAGCGGGAGGTATTGGACACAGTCACGGTGGGTGTGTGTGTATGGGTCACGGTGTCGGTGGGTGTATGGGACACGGTGACGGTGGGAGCGGGTGGTATGGGACACTGTGATGGTGGTTGTGGGTGTATGGGACACAGTGATGGTGGGTGTGGGTGTATGGGACACGGTGACGGTGGGTGTATGGGACACGGTGTGGTGGGTGTATGGGACACGGTGACGGTGGGTGTATGGGACACGTTGATGGTGGGTGTATGGGACACAGTGATGGTGGGTGTATTGGAGATGGTGACGGTGGGAGCGGGTGGTATGGGTCACAGTGACGGTGGCTGTGGTTGTATGGGACACGGTGACGGTGGGTGTATGGGACACGGTGACGGTGGGTGCGGGTATGGGACATTGTGAAGGTGGGTGTGGGTGTATGGGAGACGGTGACGGTGCGTGTATGGGACACGGTGAAGGTAGGTGTTGGGTATATGGGACAAGGTGACGGTGGGTGTATGGGACGCGGTGACGGTGGGTGTGGGTATATGGGACACGGTGATTGTTGGTGTGGGTGTGGGACACGGTGACGGTGGGAGTGGGTGTATGGGACTCGGTGACGGTGTGTGTGGGTGTTTCGGACGTGGTGAAGGTGGGAGTGGGTGTATGGGATGCGGTGATGATGTTGGTGGGTGTATGGGAGACTGTGACCGTGGGAGCGGGAGGTATTGGACACAGTCATGGTGGGTGTGTGTGTATGGGTCACGGTGTCGGTGGGTGTATGGGACACGGTGACGGTGGGAGCGGGTGGTATGGGACACTGTGATGGTGGTTGTGGGTGTATGGGACACAGTGATGGTGGGTGTGGGTGTATGGGACACGGTGACGGTGGGTGTATGGGACACGGTGTGGTGGGTGTATGGGACACGGTGACGGTGGGTGTATGGGACACGGTGATGGTGGGTGTATGGGACACAGTGATGGTGGGTGTATTGGAGATGGTGACGGTGGGAGCGGGTGGTATGGGACACAGTGACGGTGGCTGTGGTTGTATGGGACACGGTGACGGTGGGTGTATGGGACACGGTGTCGGTGGGTGATATGGGACACAGTGACGGTGGGTGCGGGTGTATGGGACACGGTGACGGTGCGTGTATGGGACACGGTGACGGTGGGAGCGGGTTGTATGGGACACAGTGACGGCGTGTGTGGGTGTATGGGACACGGTGACGGTGGGTGGTATGGGACACAGTGACGGTGTGTGTGGGTGTATGGGACACGGTGACGGTGGGTGTTTGGGACACAGTGACGGTGTGTGTGTGTGTTTGGGACACGGTGACGGTGGGTGTTTGGGACACGGTGACGGTGGGTGCGGGTTTATGGGACACAGTGACGGTGTGTGTGGGTGTATGGGACACGGTGACGGTGGGTGTTTGGGACACGGTGACGGTGGGTGCGGGTATGGGACATTGTGAAGGTGGGTGTGGGTGTATGGGAGACGGTGACGGTGCGTGTATGGGACACGGTGATGGTAAGTGTTGGGTATATGGGACAAGGTGACGGTGGGTGTATGGGACATGGTGACGGTGGGTGTGGGTGTATGGGACACGGTGGCGGTGGGTGTGGGTGTATGGGACATGGTGACGGTGGGTGTATGGGACACGGTGACGGTGGGAGCGGGTTTATGGGACATGGTGACGGTGGGTGTGGGTGTATGGGACGCTATGACGGTGGGTGTGGGTGTATGGGACATGGTGACGGTGGGAGTGGGTGGTATGGGACACGTTGACGGTGGGAGTGGGTGTATGGGACATGGTGACAGTGGGAGTGGGTGGTATGGGACATGGTGACAGTGGGAGTGGGTGTATGGGACATGGTGACAGTGGGAGTGGGTGTATGGGACATGGTGATGGTGAGTGTGGCTGTATGGGACATGGTGACGGTGGGAGTGGGTGTATGGGACATGGTGACGGTGGGTTTGGGTTATATGGGACACAGTGATGGTGGGTGTGGGTGTGTGGGACATGGTGACGGTGGGTTTGGGTTATATCGGACACAGTGATGGTGGGTGTGGGTGTGTGGGATGCGGTGAAGTTGGGAGTGGGCTATGGGATACAGTGACGGTGGAAGTGGGTTATGGGATAAAGTGACACTGGGTGTGGGTGTGGGACACGGTGACGTTGGGTTTGGGTGGTATGCGACGCGGTGACGTTGGGTGTGGGTGGTATGGGACGCGATGACGGTGGGTCTGGGTGGTATGGGACACGGTGAAGGTGCGTATGGGTGTGTGGGACACTGTTACAGAGGGTGTATGTGACGCGGTAACGTTGAGTGTGGGTGGTATGGGACGCGGTGACGGTTGGTCTGGGTCGTATGGGACACAGTGACAGAGGGTGTATGTGACGCGGTGACGGTGGGAGTGGGTGGTATGGGACACGGTGAAGGTGCGTATGGGTGAGTGGGACACTGTGACAGAGGGTGTATGTGACGCGGTGACGTTGGGTGTGGGTGGTATGGAACACGGTGACGGTGGGATTGGGTATGGGACACGGTGAAGGAAGGTGTGGGTATGGGACACGGTGACGTTGGGTGTTGGTGGTATGGAACACGGTGACGGTGGGAGTGGGTATGGGACACGGTGAAGGAAGGTGTGGGTATGGGACATTGTGAAGGTGGGTGTGGGTGTATGGGAGACGGTGACGGTGCGTGTATGGGACACGGTGATGGTAGGTGTTGGGTATATGGGACAAGGTGACCGTGGGTGTATGGGACGCGATGACGGTGGGTGTGGGTATATGGGACACGGTGATTGTTGGTGTGGGTGTGGGACACGGTGACGGTGGGAGTGGGTGCATGGGACTCGGTGACGGTGTGTGTGGGTGTTTCGGACGTGGTGAAGGTGGGAGTGGGTGTATGGGATGCGGTGACGGTGTTGGTGGGTGTATGGGAGACTGTGACCGTGGGAGCGGGAGGTATTGGACACAGTCACGGTGGGTGTGTGTGTATGGGTCACGGTGTCGGTGGGTGTATGGGACACGGTGACGGTGGGAGCGGGTGGTATGGGACACTGTGATGGTGGTTGTGGGTGTATGGGACACAGTGATGGTGGGTATGGGTGTATGGGACACGGTGACGGTGGGTGTATGGGACACGGTGTGGTGGGTGTATGGGACACGGTGATGGTGGGTGTATGGGACACGGTGATGGTGGGTGTATGGGACACAGTGATGGTGGGTGTATTGGAGATGGTGACGGTGGGAGCGGGTGGTATGGGTCACAGTGACGGTGGCTGTGGTTGTATGGGACACGGTGACGGTGGGTGTATGGGACACGGTGACGGTGGGTGATATGGGACACAGTGACGGTGGGTGTGGGTGTATGGGACACGGTGACGGTGGGTGTATGGGACACAGTGACGGTGGGTGCGGGTGTATGGGACACGGTGACGGTGCGTGTATGGGACACGGTGACGGTGGGAGCGGGTGGTATGGGACACAGTGACGGTGGGTGCGGGTGTATGGGACACGGTGACGGTGGGTGTTTGGGACACGGTGACGGTGGGTGCGGGTTTATGGGACACAGTGACCGTGTGTGTGGGTGTATGGGACACGGTGACGGTGGGTGTTTGGGACACGGTGACGGTGGGTGCGGGTTTATGGGACACAGTGACCGTGTGTGTGGGTGTATGGGACACGGTGACGGTGGGTGTTTGGGACACGGTGACGGTGGGTGCGGGTATGGGACATTGTGAAGGTGGGTGTGGGTGGTATGGGACACAGTGACGGTGGCTGTGGTTGTATGGGACACGGTGACGGTGGGTGTATGGGACACGGTGACGGTGGGTGCGGGTATGGGACATTGTGAAGGTGGGTGTGGGTGTATGGGAGACGGTGACGGTGCGTGTATGGGACACGGTGATGGTAGGTGTTGGGTATATGGGACAAGGTGACGGTGGGTGTATGGGACACGGTGACGGTGGGAGTGGGTGTATGGGACTCGGTGATGGTGTGTGTGGGTGTTTCGGACGTGGTGAATGTGGGAGTGGGTGTATCGGATGCGTTGACGGTGTTGGTGGGTGTATGGGAGACTGTGACCGTAGGAGCGGGAGGTATTGGACACAGTCACGGTGGGTGTGTGTGTATGGGTCACGGTGTCGGTGGGTGTATGGGACACGGTGACGGTGGGAGAGGGTGTATGGGACACGGTGACGGTGGGTGGTATGGGACACAGTGACGGTGTGTGTGGGTGTATGGGACACGGTGACGGTGGGTGTATGGGACACGATGTGGTGGGTGTATGGGACACGGTGACGGTGGGTGTATGGGACACGGTGATGGTGGGTGTATGGGACACAGTGATGGTGGGTGTATTGCAGATGGTGACGGTGGGAACGGGTGGTATGGGAAACAGTGACGGTGGCTGTGGTTGTATGGGACACGGTGACGGTGGGTGATATGGGACACTGTGACGGTGGGTGTGGGTGTATGGGACACGGTGACGGTGCGTGTATGGGACACGGTGACGGTGGGAGCGGGTGGTGTGGGACACAGTGACGGCATGCGTGGGTGTATGGGACACGGTGACGGTGGGTGGTATGGGACACAGTGACGGTGTGTGTGGGTGTATGGGACACGGTGACGGTGGGTGTTTGGGACACAGTGACGGTGTGTGTGGGTGTATGGGACACGGTGACGGTGGGTGGTATGCGACACAGTGACGGTGTGTGTGGGTGTTTGGGACACGGTGACGGTGGGTGTTTGGGACACGGTGATGGTGGGTGTGGGTGTATGGGACATGGTGACGGTGGGTGCGGGTTTATGGGACACAGTGACGGTGTGTGTGGGTGTATGGGACACGGTGACGGTGGGTGTTTGGGACACGGTGATGGTGGGTGCGGGTATGGGACATTGTGAAGGTGGGTGTGGGTGTATGGGAGACGGTGACGGTGCGTGTATGGGACACGGTGATGGTAGGTGTTGGGTATATGGGACAAGGTGACGGTGGGAGCGGGTGGTATGGAACACTGTGATGGTGGTTGTGGGTGTATGGGACACAGTGATGGTGGGTGTGGGTGTATGGGACACGGTGACGGTGGGTGTATGGGACACGGTGTGGTGGGTGTATGGGACACGGTGATGGTGGGTGTATGGGACACAGTGATGGTGGGTGTATGGGACACAGTGATGGTGGGTGTATTGGAGATGGTGACGGTGGGTGGTATGGGACACAGTGACGGTGGGTGTGGGTGTATGGGACACGGTGACGGTGCGTGTATGGGACACGGTGACGGTGGGAGCGGGTGGTATGGGACACAGTGACGGCGTGTGTGGGTGTATGGGACACGGTGACGGTGGGTGGTATGGGACACAGTGACGGTGTGTGTGGGTGTATGGGACACGGTGACGGTGGGTGTTTGGGACACGGTGACGGTGGGTGCGGGTTTATGGGACACTGTGACGGTGGGTGTGGGTGTATGGGACACGGTGATGGTGGGTGGTATGGGACACAGTGACGTTGTGTGTGGGTGTATGTGACACGGTGACGGTGGGTGTTTGGGACACGGTGACGGTGGGTGCGGTTTTATGAGACACAGTGACGGTGGGTGTGGGTGTATGGGACACGGTGACAGTGGGTGTATGGGACACGGTGATGCTGGGAGTGGGTGTTATTGGACGCGGTGACGGTGGGTTTGGGTTATATGGGACACGGTGATGGCGGGTGTGGGTATGGGACGCGCTGACGATGGAAGTGGGCTATGGGATACAGTGACGGTGGAAGTGGGTTATGGGATAAAGTGACAGTCGGTGTGGGTGTGGGACACGGTGACGGTGGGAGCGGGTGGTATGGGACATGGTGACGGTGGGTGTGGGTGTATGGGACGCTATGACGGTGGGTGTGGGTGTATGGGATACGGTGACGGAGGGAGTGCGTGTATGGGACATGGTGACGGTGGGTGTGGGTGTATGGGACACGGTGAAGGAAGGTGTGGGTATGGGACATTGTGAAGGTGGGTGTGGGTGTATGGGACAAGGTGACGGTGGGTGTATGGGACGCGGTGACGGTGGGTGTGGGTATATGGGACACGGTGACGGTGGGTGCGGGTATGGGACATTGTGAAGGTGGGTGTGGGTGTATGGGAGACGGTGACGGTGAGTGTATGGGACACGGTGAAGGTAGGTGTTGGGTATATGGGACAAGGTGACGGTGGGTGTAAGGGACGCGGTGACGGTGGGTGTGGGTATATGGGACACGGTGATTGTTGGTGTGGGTGTGGGACACGGTGACGGTGGGAGTGGGTGTATGGGACTCGGTGACGGTGTGTGTGGGTGTTTCGGACGTGGTGAAGGTGGGAGTGGGTGTATGGGATGCGGTGACGGTGTTGGTGGGTGTATGGGAGACTGTGAACGTGGGAGCGGGAGGTATTGGACACAGTCACGGTGGGTGTGTGTGTATGGGTCACGGTGTCGGTGGGTGTATGGGACACGGTGACGGTGGGAGCGGGTGGTATGGGACACTGTGATGGTGGTTGTGGGTGTATGGGACACAGTGATGGTGGGTGTGGGTGTATGGGACACGGTGACGGTGGGTGTATGGGACACGGTGTGGTGGGTGTATGGGACACGGTGACGGTGGGTGTATGGGACACGGTGATGGTGGGTGTATGGGACACAGTGATGGTGGGTGTATTGGAGATGGTGACGGTGGGAGCGGGTGGTATGGGTCACAGTGACGGTGGCTGTGGTTGTATGGGACACGGTGACGGTGGGTGTATGGGACACGGTGACGGTGGGTGCGGGTATGGGACATTGTGAAGGTGGGTGTGGGTGTATGGGAGACGGTGACGGTGCGTGTATGGGACACGGTGAAGGTAGGTGTTGGGTATATGGGACAAGGTGACCGTGGGTGTATGGGACGCGGTGACGGTGGGTGTGGGTATATGGGACACGGTGATTGTTGGTGTGGGTGTGGGACACGGTGACGGTGGGAGTGGGTGTATGGGACTCGGTGACGGTGTGTGTGGGTGTTTCGGACGTGGTGAAGGTGGGAGTGGGTGTATGGGATGCGGTGATGATGTTGGTGGGTGTATGGGAGACTGTGACCGTGGGAGCGGGAGGTATTGGACACAGTCATGGTGGGTGTGTGTGTATGGGTCACGGTGTCGGTGGGTGTATGGGACACGGTGACGGTGGGAGCGGGTGGTATGGGACACTGTGATGGTGGTTGTGGGTGTATGGGACACAGTGATGGTGGGTGTGGGTGTATGGGACACGGTGACGGTGGGTGTATGGGACACGGTGTGGTGGGTGTATGGGACACGGTGACGGTGGGTGTATGGGACACGGTGATGGTGGGTGTATGGGACACAGTGATGGTGGGTGTATTGGAGATGGTGACGGTGGGAGCGGGTGGTATGGGACACAGTGACGGTGGCTGTGGTTGTATGGGACACGGTGACGGTGGGTGTATGGGACACGGTGTCGGTGGGTGATATGGGACACAGTGACGGTGGGTGCGGGTGTATGGGACACGGTGACGGTGCGTGTATGGGACACGGTGACGGTGGGAGCGGGTTGTATGGGACACAGTGACGGCGTGTGTGGGTGTATGGGACACGGTGACGGTGGGTGGTATGGGACACAGTGACGGTGTGTGTGGGTGTATGGGACACGGTGACGGTGGGTGTTTGGGACACAGTGACGGTGTGTGTGTGTGTTTGGGACACGGTGACGGTGGGTGTTTGGGACACGGTGACGGTGGGTGCGGGTTTATGGGACACAGTGACGGTGTGTGTGGGTGTATGGGACACGGTGACGGTGGGTGTTTGGGACACGGTGACGGTGGGTGCGGGTATGGGACATTGTGAAGGTGGGTGTGGGTGTATGGGAGACGGTGACGGTGCGTGTATGGGACACGGTGATGGTAAGTGTTGGGTATATGGGACAAGGTGACGGTGAGTGTATGGGACATGGTGACGGTGGGTGTGGGTGTATGGGACACGGTGGCGGTGGGTGTGGGTGTATGGGACATGGTGACGGTGGGTGTATGGGACACGGTGACGGTGGGAGCGGGTTTATGGGACATGGTGACGGTGGGTGTGGGTGTATGGGACGCTATGACGGTGGGTGTGGGTGTATGGGACATGGTGACGGTGGGAGTGGGTGGTATGGGACACGTTGACGGTGGGAGTGGGTGTATGGGACATGGTGACAGTGGGAGTGGGTGGTATGGGACATGGTGACAGTGGGAGTGGGTGTATGGGACATGGTGACAGTGGGAGTGGGTGTATGGGACATGGTGATGGTGAGTGTGGCTGTATGGAACATGGTGACGGTGGGAGTGGGTGTATGGGACATGGTGACGGTGGGTTTGGGTTATATGGGACACAGTGATGGTGGGTGTGGGTGTGTGGGACATGGTGACGGTGGGTTTGGGTTATATCGGACACAGTGATGGTGGGTGTGGGTGTGTGGGATGCGGTGAAGTTGGGAGTGGGCTATGGGATACAGTGACGGTGGAAGTGGGTTATGGGATAAAGTGACACTGGGTGTGGGTGTGGGACACGGTGACGTTGGGTTTGGGTGGTATGCGACGCGGGTGACGTTGGGTGTGGGTGGTATGGGACGCGATGACGGTGGGTCTGGGTGGTATGGGACACGGTGAAGGTGCGTATGGGTGTGTGGGACACTGTTACAGAGGGTGTATGTGACGCGGTAACGTTGAGTGTGGGTGGTATGGGACGCGGTGACGGTTGGTCTGGGTCGTATGGGACACAGTGACAGAGGGTGTATGTGACGCGGTGACGGTGGGAGTGGGTGGTATGGGACACGGTGAAGGTGCGTATGGGTGAGTGGGACACTGTGACAGAGGGTGTATGTGACGCGGTGACGTTGGGTGTGGGTGGTATGGAACACGGTGACGGTGGGATTGGGTATGGGACACGGTGAAGGAAGGTGTGGGTATGGGACACGGTGACGTTGGGTGTTGGTGGTATGGAACACGGTGACGGTGGGAGTGGGTATGGGACACGGTGAAGGAAGGTGTGGGTATGGGACATTGTGAAGGTGGGTGTGGGTGTATGGGAGACGGTGACGGTGCGTGTATGGGACACGGTGATGGTAGGTGTTGGGTATATGGGACAAGGTGACCGTGGGTGTATGGGACGCGATGACGGTGGGTGTGGGTATATGGGACACGGTGATTGTTGGTGTGGGTGTGGGACACGGTGACGGTGGGAGTGGGTGCATGGGACTCGGTGACGGTGTGTGTGGGTGTTTCGGACGTGGTGAAGGTGGGAGTGGGTGTATGGGATGCGGTGACGGTGTTGGTGGGTGTATGGGAGACTGTGACCGTGGGAGCGGGAGGTATTGGACACAGTCACGGTGGGTGTGTGTGTATGGGTCACGGTGTCGGTGGGTGTATGGGACACGGTGACGGTGGGAGCGGGTGGTATGGGACACTGTGATGGTGGTTGTGGGTGTATGGGACACAGTGATGGTGGGTATGGGTGTATGGGACACGGTGACGGTGGGTGTATGGGACACGGTGTGGTGGGTGTATGGGACACGGTGACGGTGGGTGTATGGGACACGGTGATGGTGGGTGTATGGGACACAGTGATGGTGGGTGTATTGGAGATGGTGACGGTGGGAGCGGGTGGTATGGGTCACAGTGACGGTGGCTGTGGTTGTATGGGACACGGTGACGGTGGGTGTATGGGACACGGTGACGGTGGGTGATATGGGACACAGTGACGGTGGGTGTGGGTGTATGGGACACGGTGACGGTGGGTGTATGGGACACAGTGACGGTGGGTGCGGGTGTATGGGACACGGTGACGGTGCGTGTATGGGACACGGTGACGGTGGGAGCGGGTGGTATGGGACACAGTGACGGTGGGTGCGGGTGTATGGGACACGGTGACGGTGGGTGTTTGGGACACGGTGACGGTGGGTGCGGGTTTATGGGACACAGTGACCGTGTGTGTGGGTGTATGGGACACGGTGACAGTGGGTGTTTGGGACACGGTGACGGTGGGTGCGGGTTTATGGGACACAGTGACCGTGTGTGTGGGTGTATGGGACACGGTGACGGTGGGTGTTTGGGACACGGTGACGGTGGGTGCGGGTATGGGACATTGTGAAGGTGGGTGTGGGTGGTATGGGACACAGTGACGGTGGCTGTGGTTGTATGGGACACGGTGACGGTGGGTGTATGGGACACGGTGACGGTGGGTGCGGGTATGGGACATTGTGAAGGTGGGTGTGGGTGTATGGGAGACGGTGACGGTGCGTGTATGGGACACGGTGATGGTAGGTGTTGGGTATATGGGACAAGGTGACGGTGGGTGTATGGGACACGGTGACGGTGGGAGTGGGTGTATGGGACTCGGTGATGGTGTGTGTGGGTGTTTCGGACGTGGTGAATGTGGGAGTGGGTGTATCGGATGCGTTGACGGTGTTGGTGGGTGTATGGGAGACTGTGACCGTAGGAGCGGGAGGTATTGGACACAGTCACGGTGGGTGTGTGTGTATGGGTCACGGTGTCGGTGGGTGTATGGGACACGGTGACGGTGGGAGAGGGTGTATGGGACACGGTGACGGTGGGTGGTATGGGACACAGTGACGGTGTGTGTGGGTGTATGGGACACGGTGACGGTGGGTGTATGGGACACGATGTGGTGGGTGTATGGGACACGGTGACGGTGGGTGTATGGGACACGGTGATGGTGGGTGTATGGGACACAGTGATGGTGGGTGTATTGCAGATGGTGACGGTGGGAACGGGTGGTATGGGAAACAGTGACGGTGGCTGTGGTTGTATGGGACACGGTGACGGTGGGTGATATGGGACACTGTGACGGTGGGTGTGGGTGTATGGGACACGGTGACGGTGCGTGTATGGGACACGGTGACGGTGGGAGCGGGTGGTGTGGGACACAGTGACGGCATGCGTGGGTGTATGGGACACGGTGACGGTGGGTGGTATGGGACACAGTGACGGTGTGTGTGGGTGTATGGGACACGGTGACGGTGGGTGTTTGGGACACAGTGACGGTGTGTGTGGGTGTATGGGACACGGTGACGGTGGGTGGTATGCGACACAGTGACGGTGTGTGTGGGTGTTTGGGACACGGTGACGGTGGGTGTTTGGGACGGTGACGGTGGGTGCGGGTTTATGGGACACAGTGACGGTGTGTGTGGGTGTATGGGACACGGTGACGGTGGGTGTTTGGGACACGGTGATGGTGGGTGCGGGAATGGGACATTGTGAAGGTGGGTGTGGGTGTATGGGAGACGGTGACGGTGCGTGTATGGGACACGGTGATGGTAGGTGTTGGGTATATGGGACAAGGTGACGGTGGGAGCGGGTGGTATGGAACACTGTGATGGTGGTTGTGGGTGTATGGGACACAGTGATGGTGGGTGTGGGTGTATGGGACACGGTGACGGTGGGTGTATGGGACACGGTGTGGTGGGTGTATGGGACACGGTGATGGTGGGTGTATGGGACACAGTGATGGTGGGTGTATGGGACACAGTGATGGTGGGTGTATTGGAGATGGTGACGGTGGGTGGTATGGGACACAGTGACGGTGGGTGTGGGTGTATGGGACACGGTGACGGTGCGTGTATGGGACACGGTGACGGTGGGAGCGGGTGGTATGGGACACAGTGACGGCGTGTGTGGGTGTATGGGACACGGTGACGGTGGGTGGTATGGGACACAGTGACGGTGTGTGTGGGTGTATGGGACACGGTAACGGTGGGTGTTTGGGACACGGTGACGGTGGGTGCGGGTTTATGGGACACTGTGACGGTGGGTGTGGGTGTATGGGACACGGTGATGGTGGGTGGTATGGGACACAGTGACGTTGTGTGTGGGTGTATGTGACACGGTGACGGTGGGTGTTTGGGACACGGTGACGGTGGGTGCGGTTTTATGAGACACAGTGACGGTGGGTGTGGGTGTATGGGACACGGTGACAATGGGTGTATGGGACACGGTGATGCTGGGAGTGGGTGTTATTGGACGCGGTGACGGTGGGTTTGTGTTATATGGGACACGGTGATGGCGGGTGTGGGTATGGGACGCGCTGACGATGGAAGTGGGCTATGGGATACAGTGACGGTGGAAGTGGGTTATGGGATAAAGTGACAGTCGGTGTGGGTGTGGGACACGGTGACGGTGGGAGCGGGTGGTATGGGACATGGTGACGGTGGGTGTGGGTGTATGGGACGCTATGACGGTGGGTGTGGGTGTATGGGATACGGTGACGGAGGGAGTGCGTGTATGGGACATGGTGACGGTGGGTGTGGGTGTATGGGACACGGTGATGGTGGGTGTATGGGACACTGTGACAGTGGGTGTATGGGAGACTTTGACGGTGGGTGTATGGGACACGGTGACGGTGGGAGCGGTTGGTATGGGACACGGTGATGGTGGGTGTATGCCACACGGTGACAGTGGGTGTATGGGAGACTTTGACGGTGGGTGTATGGGACACGGTGACGGTGGGAGCGGTTGGTATGGGACACAGTGATGGTGGGTGTATGGGACACGGTGATGGTGGGTGTATGGGAGACGGTGAAGGTGGGTGTATGGGACACTGTGACGGTGGGTGTGGGTGTATGGGACACGGTGACAGTGGGTGTGGGTGTTATTGGAATCGGTGACGGTGGGTTTGGTTTATATGGGACACGGTGATGGCGGGTGTGGGTATGGGACGCGCTGACAATGGAAGTGGACTATGGGATACAGTGACGGTGGAAGTGGGTTATGGGATAAAGTGACAGTGGGTGTGGGTGTGTGGGACATGGTGACGGAGGGAGTGGATGTATGGGACATGGTGATGGTGGGTGTGGGTGTTTGGGACACGGTGATGGTGGGTGTGGGTGTATGGGACATGGTGATGGTGGGTGTGGGTGTATGGGACATGGTGATGGTGGGTGTGGGTGTTTGGGACACGGTGATGGTGGGTGTGGGTGTATGGGACATGGTGACAGTGGGTGTGGGTGTTTGGGACACGGTGATGGTGGGTGTGGGTGTATGGGACACGGTGATGGTGGGTGTGGGTGTATGGGACATGGTGATGGTGGGTGTGGGTGTATGGGACATGGTGATGGTGGGTGTGGGTGTTTGGGACACGGTGATGGTGGGTGTGGGTGTATGGGACATGGTGACAGTGGGTGTGGGTGTTTGGGACATGGTGATGGTGGGTGTGGGTGTATGGGACATGGTGACGGTGGGTGTGGGTGTATGGGACACGGTGACGGTGGGTGTGGGTGGTATGGGACACGGTGATGGTGGGTGTATGGGACACGGTGACGGTGGGTGTATGGGAGACGGTGATGGTGGGTGTATGGGACATGGTGACTGTGGGTGTATGGGACACGGTGACGGTGGGTGTATGGGAGACGGTGACGGTGGGTGTATGGGAGACGGTGATGGTGGGTGTATGGGACATGGTGACGGTGGGTGTATGGGAGACGGTGACGGTGGGAGCGGGTGGTATGGGACACAGTGACAGTGGGTGTGGGTGTATGGGACACGGTGACGGTGGGTGTATGGTACACGGTGACGGTGGGAGCGGGTGGTATGGGACACAGTGATGGTGAGTCTGGGTGTATGGGACACGGTGATGGTGGGTGTATGGGACACGGTGACGGTGGGTGTATGGGATACGGTGACGGTGGGAGCGGGTGGTATGGGACACAGTGACGGTGGATGTGGGTGTATGGGACACGGTGGGAGTGGGTGGTATGGGAATGGTGACGGTGGGTGTGGGTGTATGGGACACGGTGACGGTGGGTGTGGGTGTATGGGACATGGTGACGGTGGGTGTATGGGACACGGTGACGGTGGGAGCGGGTTTATGGGACACGGTGACGGTGGGAGTGGGTGGTATGGGACACGGTGACGGTGGGAGTGGGTGTATGGGACATGGTGAGAGTGGGAGTGGGTGGTATGGGACATGGTGACAGTGGGAGTGGGTGTATGGGACATGGTGATGGTGGGTGTGGGTGTATGGGACATGGTGACGGTGGGAGTGGATGTATGGGACATGGTGACGGTGGGTTTGGGTTATATGGGACACAGTGATGGTGGGTGTGGGTGTGTGGGATGCGGTGAAGTTGGGATTGGGCTATGGGATACAGTGACGGTGGAAGTGGGTTATGGGATAAAGTGACACTGGGTGTGGGTGTGGGACACGGTGACGTTGTGTTTGGGTGGTATGTGACGCGGTGAGGTTGGGTGTGGGTGGTATGGGACGCGATGACGGTGGGTCTGGGTGGTATGGGACACGGTGAAGGTGCGTATGGGTGAGTGGGACACTGTTACAGAGGGTGTATGTGACGCGGTAACGTTGAGTGTGGGTGGTATGGGACGCGGTGACGGTTGGTCTGGGTCGTATGGGACACAGTGACAGAGGGTGTATGTGACGCGGTGACGGTGGGAGTGGGTGGTATGGGACACGGTGAAGGTGCGTATGGGTGAGTGGGACACTGTGACAGAGGGTGTATGTGACGCGGTGACGTTGGGTGTGGGTGGTATGGAACACGGTGACGGTGGGAGTGGGTATGGGACACGGTGAAGGAAGGTGTGGGTATGGGACACGGTGACGTTGGGTGTTGGTGGTATGGAACACGGTGACGGTGGGAGTGGGTATGGGACACGGTGAAGGAAGGTGTGGGTATGGGACATTGTGAAGGTGGGTGTGGGTGTATGGGAGACGGTGACGGTGCGTGTATGGGACACGGTGAAGGTAGGTGTTGGGTATATGGGACAAGGTGACGGTGGGTGTATGGGACGCGGTGACGGTGGGTGTGGGTATATGGGACACAGTGATTGTTGGTGTGGGTGTGGGACACGGTGACGGTGGGAGTGGGTGTATGGGACTCGGTGACGGTGTGTGTGGGTGTTTCGGACGTGGTGAATGTGGGAGTGGGTGTATGGGATGCGGTGACGGTGTTGGTGGGTGTATGGGAGACTGTGACCGTGGGAGCAGGAGGTATTGGACACAGTCACGGTGGGTGTGTGTGTATGGGTCACGGTGTCGGTGGGTGTATGGGACACGGTGACGGTGGGAGCGGGTGGTATGGGACACTGTGATGGTGGTTGTGGGTGTATGGGACACAGTGATGGTGGGTGTGGGTGTATGGGACACGGTGACGGTGGGTGTATGGGACACGGTGTGGTGGGTGTATGGGACACGGTGACGGTGGGTGTATGGGACACGGTGATGGTGGGTGTATGGGACACAGTGATGGTGGGTGT
Source organism: Hemitrygon akajei (assembly GCF_048418815.1). Lineage (NCBI taxonomy): Eukaryota > Metazoa > Chordata > Chondrichthyes > Myliobatiformes > Dasyatidae > Hemitrygon > Hemitrygon akajei. The sequence goes on along the minus strand of NC_133128.1, from coordinate 108,210,255 downwards.
ATTGGAGATGGTGACGGTGGGAGCGGGTGGTATGTGTCACAGTGACGGTGGCTGTGGTTGTATGGGACACGGTGACGGTGGGTGTATGGGACACGGTGACGGTGGGTGTATGGGACACGGTGACGGTGGGTGATATGGGACAAAGTGACGGTGGGTGCGGGTGTATGGGACACGGTGACGGTGCGTGTATGGGACACGGTGACGGTGGGAGCGGGTGGTATGGGACACAGTGACGGCGTGTGTGGGTGTATGGGACACGGTGACGGTGGGTGGTATGGGACACAGTGACGGTGTGTGTGGGTGTATGGGACACGGTGACGGTGGGTGTTTGGGACACAGTGACGGTGTGTGTGGGTGTATGGGACACGGTGACGGTGGGTGGTATGGGACACAGTGACGGTGTGTGTGGGTGTTTGGGACACGGTGACGGTGGGTGTTTGGGACACGGTGACGGTGGGTGCGGGTTTATGGGACACAGTGACCGTGTGTGTGGGTGTGTGGGACACGGTGACGGTGGGTGTTTGGGACACGGTGACGGTGGGTGCGGGTATGGGACATTGTGAAGGTGGGTGTGGGTGTATGGGAGACGGTGACGGTGCGTGTATGGGACACGGTGATGGTAGGTGTTGGGTATATGGGACAAGGTGACGGTGGGTGTATGGGACGCGGTGACGGAGGGTGTGGGTATATGGGACACGGTGATTGTTGGTGTGGGTGTGGGACACGGTGACGGTGGGTGTGGGTATGGGACACGGTGAAGGAATGTGTGGGTATGGGACACGGTGACGTTGGGTGTTGGTGGTATGGAACACGGTGACGGTGGGAGTGGGTATGGGACACGGTGAAGGAAGGTGTGGGTATGGGACATTGTGAAGGTGGGTGTGGGTGTATGGGACAAGGTGACGGTGGGTGTATGGGACGCGGTGACGGTGGGTGTGGGTATATGGGACACGGTGATTGTTGGTGTGGGTGTGGGACACGGTGACGGTGGGAGTGGGTGTATGGGACTCGGTGACGGTGTGTGTGGGTGTTTCGGACGTGGTGAAGGTGGGAGTGGGTGTATGGGATGCGGTGACGGTGTTGGTGGGTGTATAGGAGACTGTGAACGTGGGAGCGGGAGGTATTGGACACAGTCACGGTGGGTGTGTGTGTATGGGTCACGGTGTCGGTGGGTGTATGGGACACGGTGACGGTGGGAGCGGGTGGTATGGGACACTGTGATGGTGGTTGTGGGTGTATGGGACACAGTGATGGTGGGTGTGGGTGTATGGGACACGGTGACGGTGGGTGTATGGGACACGGTGTGGTGGGTGTATGGGACACGGTGACGGTGGGTGTATGGGACACGGTGATGGTGGGTGTATGGGACACAGTGATGGTGGGTGTATTGGAGATGGTGACGGTGGGAGCGGGTGGTATGTGTCACAGTGACGGTGGCTGTGGTTGTATGGGACACGGTGACGGTGGGTGTATGGGACACGGTGACGGTGGGTGCGGGTATGGGACATTGTGAAGGTGGGTGTGGGTGTATGGGAGACGGTGACGGTGCGTGTATGGGACACGGTGAAGGTAGGTGTTGGGTATATGGGACAAGGTGACGGTGGGTGTATGGGACGCGGTGACGGTGGGTGTGGGTATATGGGACACGGTGATTGTTGGTGTGGGTGTGGGACACGGTGACGTTGGGAGTGGGTGTATGGGACTCGGTGACGGTGTGTGTGGGTGTTTCGGACGTGGTGAAGGTGGGAGTGGGTGTATGGGATGCGGTGATGATGTTGGTGGGTGTATGGGAGACTGTGACCGTGGGAGCGGGAGGTATTGGACACAGTCATGGTGGGTGTGTGTGTATGGGTCACGGTGTCGGTGGGTGTATGGGACACGGTGACGGTGGGAGCGGGTGGTATGGGACACTGTGATGGTGGTTGTGGGTGTATGGGACACAGTGATGGTGGGTGTGGGTGTATGGGACACGGTGACGGTGGGTGTATGGGACACGGTGTGGTGGGTGTATGGGACACGGTGACGGTGGGTGTATGGGACACGGTGATGGTGGGTGTATGGGACACAGTGATGGTGGGTGTATTGGAGATGGTGACGGTGGGAGCGGGTGGTATGGGACACAGTGACGGTGGCTGTGGTTGTATGGGACACGGTGACGGTGGGTGTATGGGACACGGTGTCGGTGGGTGATATGGGACACAGTGACGGTGGGTGCGGGTGTATGGGACACGGTGACGGTGCGTGTATGGGACACGGTGACGGTGGGAGCGGGTTGTATGGGACACAGTGACGGCGTGTGTGGGTGTATGGGACACGGTGACGGTGGGTGGTATGGGACACAGTGACGGTGTGTGTGGGTGTATGGGACACGGTGACGGTGGGTGTTTGGGACACAGTGACGGTGTGTGTGGGTGTATGGGACACGGTGACGGTGGGTGATATGGGACACAGTGACGGTGTGTGTGTGTGTTTGGGACACGGTGACGGTGGGTGTTTGGGACACGGTGACGGTGGGTGCGGGTTTATGGGACACAGTGACGGTGTGTGTGGGTGTATGGGACACGGTGACGGTGGGTGTTTGGGACACGGTGACGGTGGGTGCGGGTATGGGACATTGTGAAGGTGGGTGTGGGTGTATGGGAGACGGTGACGGTGCGTGTATGGGACACGGTGATGGTAAGTGTTGGGTATATGGGACAAGGTGACGGTGGGTGTATGGGACATGGTGACGGTGAGTGTGGGTGTATGGGACACGGTGGCGGTGGGTGTGGGTGTATGGGACACGGTGACGGTGGGAGCGGGTTTATGGGACATGGTGACGGTGGGTGTGGGTGTATGGGACGCTATGACGGTGGGTGTGGGTGTATGGGACATGGTGACAGTGGGAGTGGGTGGTATGGGACATGGTGACAGTGGGAGTGGGTGTATGGGACATGGTGACAGTGGGAGTGGGTGTATGGGACATGGTGATGGTGAGTGTGGCTGTATGGGACATGGTGACGGTGGGAGTGGGTGTATGGGACATGGTGACGGTGGGTTTGGGTTATATGGGACACAGTGATGGTGGGTGTGGGTGTGTGGGACATGGTGACGGTGGGTTTGGGTTATATCGGACACAGTGATGGTGGGTGTGGGTGTGTGGGATGCGGTGAAGTTGGGAGTGGGCTATGGGATACAGTGACGGTGGAAGTGGGTTATGGGATAAAGTGACACTGGGTGTGGGTGTGGGACACGGTCACGTTGGGTTTGGGTGGTATGCGACGCGGTGACGTTGGGTGTGGGTGGTATGGGACGCGATGACGGTGGGTCTGGGTGGTATGGGACACGGTGAAGGTGCGTATGGGTGTGTGGGACACTGTTACAGAGGGTGTATGTGACGCGGTAACGTTGAGTGTGGGTGGTATGGGACGCGGTGACGGTTGGTCTGGGTCGTATGGGACACAGTGACAGAGGGTGTATGTGACGCGGTGACGGTGGGAGTGGGTGGTATGGGACACGGTGAAGGTGCGTATGGGTGAGTGGGACACTGTGACAGAGGGTGTATGTGACGCGGTGACGTTGGGTGTGGGTGGTATGGAACACGGTGACGGTGGGATTGGGTATGGGACACGGTGAAGGAAGGTGTGGGTATGGGACACGGTGACGTTGGGTGTTGGTGGTATGGAACACGGTGACGGTGGGAGTGGGAATGGGACACGGTGAAGGAAGGTGTGGGTATGGGACATTGTGAAGGTGGGTGTGGGTGTATGGGAGACGGTGACGGTGCGTGTATGGGACACGGTGATGGTAGGTGTTGGGTATATGGGACAAGGTGACCGTGGGTGTATGGGACGCGATGACGGTGGGTGTGGGTATATGGGACACGGTGATTGTTGGTGTGGGTGTGGGACACGGTGACGGTGGGAGTGGGAGCATGGGACTCGGTGACGGTGTGTGTGGGTGTTTCGGACGTGGTGAAGGTGGGAGTGGGTGTATGGGATGCGGTGACGGTGTTGGTGGGTGTATGGGAGACTGTGACCGTGGGAGCGGGAGGTATTGGACACAGTCACGTTGGGTGTGTGTGTATGGGTCACGGTGTCGGTGGGTGTATGGGACACGGTGACGGTGGGAGCGGGTGGTATGGGACACTGTGATGGTGGTTGTGGGTGTATGGGACACAGTGATGGTGGGTATGGGTGTATGGGACACGGTGACGGTGGGTGTATGGGACACGGTGTGGTGGGTGTATGGGACACGGTGACGGTGGGTGTATGGGACACGGTGATGGTGGGTGTATGGGACACAGTGATGGTGGGTGTATTGGAGATGGTGACGGTGGGAGCGGGTGGTATGGGTCACAGTGACGGTGGCTGTGGTTGTATGGGACACGGTGACGGTGGGTGTATGGGACACGGTGACGGTGGGTGATATGGGACACAGTGACGGTGGGTGTGGGTGTATGGGACACGGTGACGGTGGGTGTATGGGACACAGTGACGGTGGGTGCGGGTGTATGGGACACGGTGACGGTGCGTGTATGGGACACGGTGACGGTGGGAGCGGGTGGTATGGGACACAGTGACGGTGGGTGCGGGTGTATGGGACACGGTGACGGTGGGTGTTTGGGACACGGTGACGGTGGGTGCGGGTTTATGGGACACAGTGACCGTGTGTGTGGGTGTATGGGACACGGTGACGGTGGGTGTTTGGGACACGGTGACGGTGGGTGCGGGTTTATGGGACACAGTGACCGTGTGTGTGGGTGTATGGGACACGGTGACGGTGGGTGTTTGGGACACGGTGACGGTGGGTGCGGGTATGGGACATTGTGAAGGTGGGTGTGGGTGGTATGGGACATGGTGACGGTGGCTGTGGTTGTATGGGACACGGTGACGGTGGGTGTATGGGACACGGTGACGGTGGGTGCGGGTATGGGACATTGTGAAGGTGCGTGTGGGTGTATGGGAGACGGTGACGGTGCGTGTATGGGACACGGTGATGGTAGGTGTTGGGTATATGGGACAAGGTGACGGTGGGTGTATGGGACACGGTGACGGTGGGAGTGGGTGTATGGGACTCGGTGACGGTGTGTGTGGGTGTTTCGGACGTGGTGAAGGTGGGAGTGGGTGTATGGGATGCGGTGACGGTGTTGGTGGGTGTATGGGAGACTGTGACCGTGGGAGCGGGAGGTATTGGACACAGTCACGGTGGGTGTGTGTGTATGGGTCACGGTGTCGGTGGGTGTATGGGACACGGTGACGGTGGGAGCGGGTGGTATGGGACACTGTGATGGTGGTTGTGGGTGTATGGGACACAGTGCTGGTGGGTGTGGGTGTATGGAACACGGTGACGGTGGGAGTGGGTATGGGACACGGTGAAGGAATGTGTGGGTATGGGACACGGTGACGTTGGGTGTTGGTGGTATGGAACACGGTGACGGTGGGAGTGGGTATGGGACACGGTGAAGGAAGGTGTGGGTATGGGACATTGTGAAGGTGGGTGTGGGTGTATGGGAGACGGTGACGGTGCGTGTATGGGACACGGTGAAGGTAGGTGTTGGGTATATGGGACAAGGTGACGGTGGGTGTATGGGACGCGGTGACGGTGGGTGTGGGTATATGGGACACGGTGATTGTTGGTGTGGGTGTGGGACACGGTGACGGTGGGAGTGGGTGTATGGGACTCGGTGACGGTGTGTGTGGGTGTTTCGGACGTGGTGAAGGTGGGAGTGGGTGTATGGGATGCGGTGACGGTGTTGGTGGGTGTATGGGAGACTGTGAACGTGGGAGCGGGAGGTATTGGACACAGTCACGGTGGGTGTGTGTGTATGGGTCACGGTGTCGGTGGGTGTATGGGACACGGTGACGGTGGGAGCGGGTGGTATGGGACACTGTGATGGTGGTTGTGGGTGTATGGGACACAGTGATGGTGGGTGTGGGTGTATGGGACACGGTGACGGTGGGTGTATGGGACACGGTGTGGTGGGTGTATGGGACACGGTGACGGTGGGTGTATGGGACACGGTGATGGTGGGTGTATGGGACACAGTGATGGTGGGTGTATTGGAGATGGTGACGGTGGGAGCGGGTGGTATGGGACACAGTGACGGTGGCTGTGGTTGTATGGGACACGGTGACGGTGGGTGTATGGGACACGGTGACGGTGGGTGCGGGTATGGGACATTGTGAAGGTGGGTGTGGGTGTATGGGAGACGGTGACGGTGCGTGTATGGGACACGGTGAAGGTAGGTGTTGGGTATATGGGACAAGGTGACGGTGGGTGTATGGGACGCGGTGACGGTGGGTGTGGGTATATGGGACATGGTGATTGTTGGTGTGGGTGTGGGACACGGTGACGGTGGGAGTGGGTGTATGGGACTCGGTGACGGTGTGTGTGGGTGTTTCGGACGTGGTGAAGGTGGGAGTGGGTGTATGGGATGCGGTGACGGTGTTGGTGGGTGTATGGGAGACTGTGACCGTGGGAGCGGGAGGTATTGGACACAGTCACGGTGGGTGTGTGTGTATGGGTCACGGTGTCGGTGGGTGTATGGGACACGGTGACGGTGGGAGCGGGTGGTATGGGACACTGTGTTGGTGGTTGTGGGTGTATGGGACACAGTGATGGTGGGTGTGGGTGTATGGGACACGGTGACGGTGGGTGTATGGGACACGGTGTGGTGGGTGTATGGGACACGGTGACGGTGGGTGTATGGGACACGGTGATGGTGGGTGTATGGGACACAGTGATGGTGGGTGTATTGGAGATGGTGACGGTGGGAGCGGGTGGTATGGGACACAGTGACGGTGGCTGTGGTTGTATGGGACACGGTGACGGTGGGTGTATGGGACACGGTGACGGTGGGTGATATGGGACACAGTGACGGTGGGTGTGGGTGTATGGGACACGGTGACGGTGCGTGTATGGGACACGGTGACGGTGGGAGCGGGTGGTATGGGACACAGTGACGGCGTGTGTGGGTGTATGGGACACGGTGACGGTGGGTGGTATGGGACACAGTGACGGTGTGTGTGGGTGTTTGGGACACGGTGACGGTGGGTGTTTGGGACACGGTGACGGTGGGTGCGGGTTTATGGGACACAGTGACGGTGTGTGTGGGTGTATGGGACACGGTGACGGTGGGTGCGGGTTTATGGGACACTGTGACGGTGGGTGTGGGTGTATGGGACACGGTGATGGTGGGTGGTATGGGACACAGTGAAGTGTGTGGGTGTATGGGACACAGTTACGGTGGGTGTTTGGGACACGGTGACGGTGGGTGCGGTTTTATGGGACACATTGACGGTAGTGTGGTTGTATGGGACACGGTGACGGTGGGTGTGGGTGTATGGGACACGGTGATGGTGGGAGCGGTTGGTATGGGACACGGTGATGGTGGGTGTATGGGAGACGGTGAAGGTGGGTGTATGGGACACTGTGACGGTGGGTGTGGGTGTATGGGACACGGTGACAGTGGGTGTGGGTGTTATTGGACGCGGTGACGGTGGGTTTGGTTTATATGGGACACGGTGATGGCGGGTGTGGGTATGGGACGCGCTGATGATGGAAGTGGACTATGGGATACAGTGACGGTGTGTGTGGGTGTATGGGACACGGTGACGGTGGGTGGTATGGGACACAGTGACGGTGTGTGTGGGTGTATGGGACACGGTGACGGTGGGTGTTTGGGACACAGTGACGGTGTGTGTGGGTGTATGGGACATGGTGACGGTGGGAGGTATGGGACACAGTGACGGTGTGTGTGGGTGTTTGGGACACGGTGACGGTGGGTGTTTGGGACACGGTGACGGTGGGTGCGGGTTTATGGGACATAGTGACGGTGTGTGTGGGTGTATGGGACACGGTGACGGTGGGTGTTTGGGACACGGTGACGGTGGGTGCGGTTTTATGGGACACAGTGACGGTGGGTGTGGGTGTATGGGACACGGTGACGGTGTGTGTATGGGACACGGTGACGGTGGTTGTATAAGACACGGTGACGGTGGGAGCGGTTGGTATGGGACACGGTGACGGTGGGTGTATGGGACACAGTGATGGTGGGTGTATGGGACACGGTGATGTTGGGTGTATGGGAGACGGTGAAGGTGGGTGTATGGGACACTGTGACGGTGGGTGTGGGTGTATTGGACACTGTGACAGTGGGTGTGGGTGTTATTGGACGCGGTGACGGTGGGTTTGGTTTATATGGGACACGGTGATGGCGGGTGTGGGTATGGGACGCGCTGACGATGGAAGTGGACTATGGGATACAGTGACGGTGGAAGTGGGTTATGGGATAAAGTGACAGTGGGTGTGGGTGTGTGGGACACTGTGACAGAGGGTGTTTGTGATGCGGTGACGTTGGGTCTGGGTGGTATGGGACGCGATGACGGTGGGTGTGTGTGTTTGGGACACGCTGATGGTGGATGAATTGGACACGGTGACGGTGGGTGTGGGTATGGGACATGGTGACGGTGGGTGTGGTTGGTATGGGACACGGTGACAGTGGATGTATGGGACTGTGACGGTGGATGTGGGTGGTATGGGACACGATGACGGTGGGTGTGGGTGTATGGGACATGGTGATGGAGGGAGTGGGTGTATGGGACATGGTGATGGTGGGTGTGGGTGTATGGGACGCTGTGACGGTGGGTGTGGGTGTATGGGACACGGTGACGGTGGGTGTGGGTGGTATGGGACACGGTGATGGTGGGTGTATGGGACACGGTGACGGTGGGTGTATGGGAGACGGTGATGGTGGGAGTATGGGACATGGTGACGGTGGGTGTATGGGACACGGTGACGGTGGGTGTATGGGAGACGGTGATAGTGGGTGTATGGGACATGGTGACGGTGGGTGTATGGGACACTGTGAAGGTGGGTGTGGGTGTATGGGACATGGTGACGGAGGGAGTGGGTGTATGGGACATGGTGATGGTGGGTGTGGGTGTATGGGACGCTGTGACGGTGGGTGTGGGTGTATGGGACACGGTGACGGTGGGTGCGGGTGGTATGGGACACGGTGATGGTGGGTGTATGGGACACGGTGACGGTGGGTGTATGGGAGACGGTGATGGTGGGTGTATGGGACATGGTGTCGGTGGGTGTATGGGACACGGTGACGGTGGGTGTATGGGAGACAGTGACGGTGGGTGTATGGGAGACGGTGATGGTGGGTGTATGGGACATGGTGACGGTGGGTGTATGGGAGACGGTGACGGTGGGAGCGGGTGGTATGGGACACAGTGACAGTGGGTGTGTGTGTATGGGACACGGTGACGGTGGGTGTATGGTACACGGTGACGGTGGGAGCGGGTTTATGGGACACGGTGATGGTGGGAGCGGGTGGTATGGGACACAGTGACAGTGGGTGTGGGTGTATGGGACATGGTGACGGTGGGTGTATGGGACACGGTGACGGTGGGAGCGGGTTTATGGGACACGGTAACGGTGGGAGTGGGTGGTATGGGACACGGTGACGGTGGGAGTGGGTGTATGGGACATGGTGACAGTGGGAGTGGGTGGTATGGGACATGGTGACAGTGGGAGTGGGTGTATGGGACACGGTGACGGTGGGTGCGGGTGGTATGGGACATGGTGATGGTGGGTGTGGGTGTATGGGACATGGTGACGGTGGGAGTGGGTGTATGGGACATGGTGACGGTGGGTTTGGGTTATATGGGACACAGTGATGGTGGGTGTGGGTGTGTGGGATGCGGTGAAGTTGGCAGTGGGCTATGGGATACAGTGACGGTGGAATTGGGTTATGGGATAAAGTGACACTGGGTGTGGGTGTGGGACACGGTGACGTTGGGTTTGGGTGGTATGCGACGCGGTGACGTTGGGTGTGGGTGGTATGGGACACGATGACGGTGGGTCTGGGTGGTATGGGACATGGTGAAGGTGCGTATGGGTGAGTGGGACACTGTTACAGAGGGTGTATGTGACGCGGTAACGTTGGGTGTGGGTGGTATGGGACGCGGTGACGGTTGGTCTGGGTCGTATGCGATACGGTGACAGAGGGTGTATGTGACGCGGTGACGGTGGGAGTGGGTGGTATGGGACACGGTGAAGGAGCGTATGGGTGAGTGGGACACTGTGACAGAGGGTGTATGTGACGCGGTGACGTTGGGTGTGGGTGGTATGGAACACGGTGACGGTGGGAGTGGGTATGGGACACGGTGAAGGAAGGTGTGGGTATGGGACACGGTGACGTTGGGTGTTGGTGGTATGGAACACGGTGACGGTGGGAGTGGGTATGGGACACGGTGAAGGAAGGTTAGGGTATAGGACATTGTGAAGGTGGGTGTGGGTGTATGGGAGACGGTGACGGTGCGTGTATGGGACACGGTGATGGTAGGTGTTGGGTATATGGGACAAGGTGACGGTGGGTGTAAGGGACGCGGTGACGGTGGGTGTGGGTATATGGGACACGGTGATGGTTGGTGTGGGTGTGGGACACGGTGACGGTGGGAGTGGGTGTATGTGACTCGGTGACGGTGTGTGTGGGTGTTTCGGACGTGGTGAAGGTGGGAGTGGGTGTATGGGATGCGGTGACGGTATTGGTGGGTTTATGGGAGACTGTGACCGTGGGAGCGGGAGGTATTGGACACAGTCACGGTGGGTGTGTGTATGGGTCACGGTGTCGGTGGGTGTATGGGAGACTGTGACCGTGGGAGCGGGTGGTATGGGACACAGTGACGGTGGGTGTGGGTGCATGGGACACGGTGAAGGTGGGAGCGGGTGGTATGGGACATAGTGACGGTGGGTGTGGGTGTATGGGACACGGTAACGGTGGGCGTGGGTGTATGGGACACGGTGACGGTGTGTGTGGGTGTATGGGACACGGTGACGGTGGGTGTATAGGAAGCAGTGACGGTGGGCGTGGGTCTATGGCATATGGTGACGGTGATGGTGGGTGTATGGGGCATAGTGACGGTGTGTGTATGGGAGACGGTGACGGTAGGTGTGGGTGTTGGAGACGGTGACGGGGGTGTGGGTGTATGGGACACGGTGACGGTGGGTGTATGGGACACGGTGATGGTGGGTGTATGGGACACGGTGACGGTGGGTGTATGGGAGACGGTGACGGTGGGAGCGGGTGGTATGGGACACAGTGACGGTGGGTGTGGGTGTATGGGACACAGTGACGGTGGGTGTATGGGAGACGGTGACGGTGGGAGCGGGAGGTATGGGACATGGTGACGGTGGGTGTGGGTGCATGGGTCACGGTGACGGTGGGTGTGGGTGTACGGGACACGGTGACGGTGGGTGTATGGGACATGGTGACGGTGGGTGTATGGGACACGGTGACGGTGGGAGTGGGTGTTATTGGACGCGGTGATGGTGGGTGTGGGTATTATGGGACGCGGTGACGGTGGGTATGGGTGTTAAGGGACGCGGTGACAGTGGGAGTGGGTGTATGGGACACGGTGATGGTGGGTGTGGGTGTTTGGGACATGGTGACGGTGGGTGTGGGTGTATGGGACATGGTGATAGTGGGTGTATGGGACACGGTGACGGTGGGCGCGGGTGGTATGGGACACAGTGACGGTGGGTGTGGGTGTATGTGACTCGGTGACGGTGTGTGTGGGTGTTTCGGACGTGGTGAAGGTGGGAGTGGGTGTATGGGATGCGGTGACGGTGTTGGTGGGTGTATGGGAGACTGTGACCGTGGGAGCGGGAGGTATTGGACACAGTCACGGTGGGTGTGTGTATGGGTCACGGTGTCGGTGGGTGTATGGGAGACTGTGACCGTGGGAGCGGGTGGTATGGGACACAGTGACGGTGGGTGTGGGTGCATGGGACACGGTGAAGGTGGGAGCGGGTGGTATGGGACATAGTGACGGTGGGTGTGGGTGTATGGGACACGGTAACAGTGGGCGTGGGTGTATGGGACACGGTGACGGTGTGTGTGGGTGTATGGGACACGGTGACGGTGTGTGTATGGGAGACGGTGACGGTAGGTGTGGGTGTTGGAGACGGTGACGGGGGTGTGGGTGTATGGGACACGGTGACGGTGGGTGTATGGGACACGGTGATGGTGGGTGTATGGGACACGGTGACGGTGGGTGTATGGGAGACGGTGACGGTGGGAGCGGGTGGTATGGGACACAGTGACGGTGGGTGTGGGTGTATGGGACACAGTGACGGTGGGTGTATGGGAGACGGTGACGGTGGGAGCGGGAGGTATGGGACATGGTGACGGTGGGTGTGGGTGCATGGGTCACGGTGACGGTGGGTGTGGGTGTACGGGACACGGTGACGGTGTGTGTATGGGAGACGGTGACGGTAGGTGTGGGTGTTGGAGACGGTGACGGGGGTGTGGGTGTATGGGACACGGTGACGGTGGGTGTATGGGACACGGTGATGGTGGGTGTATGGGACACGGTGACGGTGGGTGTATGGGAGACGGTGACGGTGGGAGCGGGTGGTATGGGACACAGTGACGGTGGGTGTGGGTGTATGGGACACAGTGACGGTGGGTGTATGGGAGACGGTGACGGTGGGAGCGGGAGGTATGGGACATGGTGACGGTGGGTGTGGGTGCATGGGTCACGGTGACGGTGGGTGTGGGTGTACGGGACACGGTGACGGTGGGTGTATGGGACATGGTGACGGTGGGTGTATGGGACACGGTGACGGTGGGAGTGGGTGTTATTGGACGCGGTGATGGTGGGTGTGGGTATTATGGGACGCGGTGACGGTGGGTATGGGTGTTAAGGGACGCGGTGACGGTGGGAGTGGGTGTATGGGACACGGTGATGGTGGGTGTGGGTGAGTGGGACCTGGTGACGGTGGGTGTGGGTGTATGGGACATGGTGATAATGGGTGTAATGGTACACGGTGACGGTGGGCGCGGGTGGTATGGGACACAGTGATGGTGGGTGTGGGTGTATTGGACACAGTGAAGGTGGGAGCGGGTGGTATGGGACATGGTGACGGTGGGAGTGGATGTATGGGACACGGTGACGGAGGGTGTGGGTGTGTGGGACATGGTGACGGTGGGTGTGGGTGTATGGGACATGTGACGGTGGGACAGGGTGTATGGGACACGGTGATGGTGGGTGGTATGGGACACAATGACGGTGTGTGTTGGTGTATGGGACACAGTGACGGTGGGTGTATGGGACACGGTGACGGTGGGAGCGGGTGGTATGGGACACAGTGACCGTGTGTGTGGGTGTATGGGACACGGTGACGGTGGGTGGTATGGGACACAGTGACGGTGGGTGTGGGTGTATGGGACACGGTAACGGTGGGCGTGGGTGTATGGGACACGGTGACGGTGTGTGTGGGTGTATGGGACACGGTGACGGTGGGTGTATAGGAAGCAGTGACGGTGGGCGTGGGTCTATGGCATATGGTGACGGTGATGGTGGGTGTATGGGGCACAGTGACGGTGTGTGTATGGGAGACGGTGACGGTAGGTGTGGGTGTTGGAGACGGTGACGGGGGTGTGGGTGTATGGGACACGGTGACGGTGGGTGTATGGGACACGGTGATGGTGGGTGTATGGGACACGGTGACGGTGGGTGTATGGGAGACGGTGACGGTGGGAGCGGGTGGTATGGGACACAGTGACGGTGGGAGAGGGTGTATGGGACACGGTGATGGTGGGTGGTATGGGACACAGTGACAGTGGGTGTATGGGACACGGTGACGGTGGGAGCGGGTGGTATGGGACACAGTGACGGTGTGTGTGGGTGTATGGGACACTGTGACGGTGGGTGGTATGGGACACAGTGACGGTGGGTGTGGGTGTATGGGACACGGTAACGGTGATGGTGGGTGTATGGGACACGGTGACGGTGGGTGTATGGGACACGGTGATGGTGGGTGTATGGGACACGGTGACGGTGGGTGTATGGGAGACGGTGACGGTGGGAGCGGGTGGTATGGGACACAGTGACGGTGGGTGTGGGTGTATGGGACACATTGACGGTGGGGGTATGGGAGACGGTGACGGTGGGAGCGGGAGGTATGGGACATGGTGACGGTGGGTGTGGGTGCATGGGTCACGGTGACGGTGTGTGTGGGTGTACGGGACACGGTGACGGTGGGTGTATGGGACATGGTGACGGTGGGTGTATGGGACACGGTGACGGTGGGAGTGGGTGTTATTGGACGCGGTGATGGTGGGTGTGGGAATTATGGGACGCGGTGACGGTGGGTATGGGTGTTAAGGGACGCGGTGACGGTGGGAGTGGGTGTATGGGACACGGTGATGGTGGGTGTGGGTGTGTGGGACATGGTGACGGTGGGTGTGGGTGTATGGGACACGGTGAAGGTGGGAGCGGGTGGTATGGGACATGGTGACGGTGGGAGTGGATGTATGGGACACGGTGACAGAGGGTGTGGGTGTGTGGGACATGGTGACGGTGGGTGTGGGTGTATGGGACATGTGACGGTGTGTGTTGGTGTATGGGACACAGTGACGGTGGGTGTATGGGACACGGTGACGGTGGGAGCGGGTGGTATGGGACACAGTGACGGTGGGTGTGGGTGCATGGGACACGGTGACGGTGGGAGCGGGTGGTATGGGACATAGTGACGGTGGGTGTGGGTGTATGGGACACGGTAACGGTGGGCGTGGGTGTATGGGACACGGTGACGGTGTGTGTGGGTGTATGGGACACGGTGACGGTGGGTGTATAGGAAGCAGTGACGGTGGGCGTGGGTCTATGGCATATGGTGACGGTGATGGTGGGTGTATGGGGCACAGTGACGGTGTGTGTATGGGAGACGTTGACGGTAGGTGTGGGTGTTGGAGACGGTGACGGGGGTGTGGGTGTATGGGACACGGTGACGGTGGGTGTATGGGACACGGTGATGGGGGGTGTATGGGACACGGTGACGGTGGGTGTATGGGAGACGGTGACGGTGGGAGCGGGTGGTATGGGACACAGTGACGGTGGGTGTGGGTGTATGGGACACAGTGACGGTGGGTGTATGGGAGACGGTGACGGTGGGAGCGGGAGGTATGCGACTCGGTGACGGTGTGTGTGGGTGTTTCGGACGTGGTGAAGGTGGGAGTGGGTGTATGGGATGCGGTGACGGTATTGGTGGGTTTATGGGAGACTGTGACCGTGGGAGCGGGAGGTATTGGACACAGTCACGGTGGGTGTGTGTATGGGTCACGGTGTCGGTGGGTGTATGGGAGACTGTGACCGTGGGAGCGGGTGGTATGGGACACAGTGACGGTGGGTGTGGGTGCATGGGACACGGTGAAGGTGGGAGCGGGTGGTATGGGACATAGTGACGGTGGGTGTGGGTGTATGGGACACGGTAACGGTGGGCGTGGGTGTATGGGACACGGTGACGGTGTGTGTGGGTGTATGGGACACGGTGACGGTGGGTGTATAGGAAGCAGTGACGGTGGGCGTGGGTCTATGGCATATGGTGACGGTGATGGTGGGTGTATGGGGCATAGTGACGGTGTGTGTATGGGAGACGGTGACGGTAGGTGTGGGTGTTGGAGACGGTGACGGGGGTGTGGGTGTATGGGACACGGTGACGGTGGGTGTATGGGACACGGTGATGGTGGGTGTATGGGACACGGTGACGGTGGGTGTATGGGAGACGGTGACGGTGGGAGCGGGTGGTATGGGACACAGTGACGGTGGGTGTGGGTGTATGGGACACAGTGACGGTGGGTGTATGGGAGACGGTGACGGTGGGAGCGGGAGGTATGGGACATGGTGACGGTGGGTGTGGGTGCATGGGTCACGGTGACGGTGGGTGTGGGTGTACGGGACACGGTGACGGTGGGTGTATGGGACATGGTGACGGTGGGTGTATGGGACACGGTGACGGTGGGAGTGGGTGTTATTGGACGCGGTGATGGTGGGTGTGGGTATTATGGGACGCGGTGACGGTGGGTATGGGTGTTAAGGGACGCGGTGACAGTGGGAGTGGGTGTATGGGACACGGTGATGGTGGGTGTGGGTGTTTGGGACATGGTGACGGTGGGTGTGGGTGTATGGGACATGGTGATAGTGGGTGTATGGGACACGGTGACGGTGGGCGCGGGTGGTATGGGACACAGTGACGGTGGGTGTGGGTGTATGTGACTCGGTGACGGTGTGTGTGGGTGTTTCGGACGTGGTGAAGGTGGGAGTGGGTGTATGGGATGCGGTGACGGTGTTGGTGGGTGTATGGGAGACTGTGACCGTGGGAGCGGGAGGTATTGGACACAGTCACGGTGGGTGTGTGTATGGGTCACGGTGTCGGTGGGTGTATGGGAGACTGTGACCGTGGGAGCGGGTGGTATGGGACACAGTGACGGTGGGTGTGGGTGCATGGGACACGGTGAAGGTGGGAGCGGGTGGTATGGGACATAGTGACGGTGGGTGTGGGTGTATGGGACACGGTAACAGTGGGCGTGGGTGTATGGGACACGGTGACGGTGTGTGTGGGTGTATGGGACACGGTGACGGTGTGTGTATGGGAGACGGTGACGGTAGGTGTGGGTGTTGGAGACGGTGACGGGGGTGTGGGTGTATGGGACACGGTGACGGTGGGTGTATGGGACACGGTGATGGTGGGTGTATGGGACACGGTGACGGTGGGTGTATGGGAGACGGTGACGGTGGGAGCGGGTGGTATGGGACACAGTGACGGTGGGTGTGGGTGTATGGGACACAGTGACGGTGGGTGTATGGGAGACGGTGACGGTGGGAGCGGGAGGTATGGGACATGGTGACGGTGGGTGTGGGTGCATGGGTCACGGTGACGGTGGGTGTGGGTGTACGGGACACGGTGACGGTGTGTGTATGGGAGACGGTGACGGTAGGTGTGGGTGTTGGAGACGGTGACGGGGGTGTGGGTGTATGGGACACGGTGACGGTGGGTGTATGGGACACGGTGATGGTGGGTGTATGGGACACGGTGACGGTGGGTGTATGGGAGACGGTGACGGTGGGAGCGGGTGGTATGGGACACAGTGACGGTGGGTGTGGGTGTATGGGACACAGTGACGGTGGGTGTATGGGAGACGGTGACGGTGGGAGCGGGAGGTATGGGACATGGTGACGGTGGGTGTGGGTGCATGGGTCACGGTGACGGTGGGTGTGGGTGTACGGGACACGGTGACGGTGGGTGTATGGGACATGGTGACGGTGGGTGTATGGGACACGGTGACGGTGGGAGTGGGTGTTATTGGACGCGGTGATGGTGGGTGTGGGTATTATGGGACGCGGTGACGGTGGGTATGGGTGTTAAGGGACGCGGTGACGGTGGGAGTGGGTGTATGGGACACGGTGATGGTGGGTGTGGGTGAGTGGGACATGGTGACGGTGGGTGTGGGTGTATGGGACATGGTGATAATGGGTGTATGGGACACGGTGACGGTGGGCGCGGGTGGTATGGGACACAGTGATGGTGGGTGTGGGTGTATTGGACACAGTGAAGGTGGGAGCGGGTGGTATGGGACATGGTGACGGTGGGAGTGGATGTATGGGACACGGTGACGGAGGGTGTGGGTGTGTGGGACATGGTGACGGTGGGTGTGGGTGTATGGGACATGTGACGGTGGGACAGGGTGTATGGGACACGGTGATGGTGGGTGGTATGGGACACAATGACGGTGTGTGTTGGTGTATGGGACACAGTGACGGTGGGTGTATGGGACACGGTGACGGTGGGAGCGGGTGGTATGGGACACAGTGACCGTGTGTGTGGGTGTATGGGACACGGTGACGGTGGGTGGTATGGGACACAGTGACGGTGGGTGTGGGTGTATGGGACACGGTAACGGTGGGCGTGGGTGTATGGGACACGGTGACGGTGTGTGTGGGTGTATGGGACACGGTGACGGTGGGTGTATAGGAAGCAGTGACGGTGGGCGTGGGTCTATGGCATATGGTGACGGTGATGGTGGGTGTATGGGGCACAGTGACGGTGTGTGTATGGGAGACGGTGACGGTAGGTGTGGGTGTTGGAGACGGTGACGGGGGTGTGGGTGTATGGGACACGGTGACGGTGGGTGTATGGGACACGGTGATGGTGGGTGTATGGGACACGGTGACGGTGGGTGTATGGGAGACGGTGACGGTGGGAGCGGGTGGTATGGGACACAGTGACGGTGGGAGAGGGTGTATGGGACACGGTGATGGTGGGTGGTATGGGACACAGTGACAGTGGGTGTATGGGACACGGTGACGGTGGGAGCGGGTGGTATGGGACACAGTGACGGTGTGTGTGGGTGTATGGGACACTGTGACGGTGGGTGGTATGGGACACAGTGACGGTGGGTGTGGGTGTATGGGACACGGTAACGGTGATGGTGGGTGTATGGGACACGGTGACGGTGGGTGTATGGGACACGGTGATGGTGGGTGTATGGGACACGGTGACGGTGGGTGTATGGGAGACGGTGACGGTGGGAGCGGGTGGTATGGGACACAGTGACGGTGGGTGTGGGTGTATGGGACACAGTGACGGTGGGGGTATGGGAGACGGTGACGGTGGGAGCGGGAGGTATGGGACATGGTGACGGTGGGTGTGGGTGCATGGGTCACGGTGACGGTGGGTGTGGGTGTACGGGACACGGTGACGGTGGGTGTATGGGACATGGTGACGGTGGGTGTATGGGACACGGTGACGGTGGGAGTGGGTGTTATTGGACGCGGTGATGGTGGGTGTGGGAATTATGGGACGCGGTGACGGTGGGTATGGGTGTTAAGGGACGCGGTGACGGTGGGAGTGGGTGTATGGGACACGGTGATGGTGGGTGTGGGTGTGTGGGACATGGTGACGGTGGGTGTGGGTGTATGGGACACGGTGAAGGTGGGAGCGGGTGGTATGGGACATGGTGACGGTGGGAGTGGATGTATGGGACACGGTGACAGAGGGTGTGGGTGTGTGGGACATGGTGACGGTGGGTGTGGGTGTATGGGACATGTGACGGTGTGTGTTGGTGTATGGGACACAGTGACGGTGGGTGTATGGGACACGGTGACGGTGGGAGCGGGTGGTATGGGACACAGTGACGGTGGGTGTGGGTGCATGGGACACGGTGACGGTGGGAGCGGGTGGTATGGGACATAGTGACGGTGGGTGTGGGTGTATGGGACACGGTAACGGTGGGCGTGGGTGTATGGGACACGGTGACGGTGTGTGTGGGTGTATGGGACATGGTGACGGTGGGTGTATAGGAAGCAGTGACGGTGGGCGTGGGTCTATGGCATATGGTGACGGTGATGGTGGGTGTATGGGGCACAGTGACGGTGTGTGTATGGGAGACGTTGACGGTAGGTGTGGGTGTTGGAGACGGTGACGGGGGTGTGGGTGTATGGGACACGGTGACGGTGGGTGTATGGGACACGGTGATGGTGGGTGTATGGGACACGGTGACGGTGGGTGTATGGGAGACGGTGACGGTGGGAGCGGGTGGTATGGGACACAGTGACGGTGGGTGTGGGTGTATGGGACACAGTGACGGTGGGTGTATGGGAGACGGTGACGGTGGGAGCGGGAGGTATGCGACACAGTGACGGTGTGTGTGGGAGTATGGGACACGGTGACGGTGGGTGGTATGCGACACAGTGACGGTGTGTGTGGGTGTATGGGACACGGTGACGGTGGGTGGTATGGGACACAGTGACGGTGATGGTGGGTGTATGGGACATGGTGACAGTGGGTGTATGGGACGCTGTGACGGTGGGTGTGGGTGTGTGGGACACTGTGACGGTGGGTGTATGGGACACGGTGACGGTGGGTGTATGGGACGCTGTGACGGTGGTTGCATGTGACGCGGTGACAGTGGGTGTGGGTGTGTGGGACACTGTGACAGAGGGTGTATATGATGCGGTGACGTTGGGTGTGTGTGTATGGTACACGGTGATGGTGGATGAATTGGACACGGTGACGGTGGGTGTGGGTATGGGACATGGTGACGGTGGAAGTATGGGACACTCTGACGGTGGGAGTGGGTGGTATGGGACACGGTGACGGTGGATGTGGGTGGTATGGGTCACGGTGACGGTGGGAGTGGGTGGTATGGGACACGGTGACGGTGGGAGTGGGTGTATAGGACGCAGTGATGGTGGGCGTGGGTGTATGGGACACGGTGACAGTGGGTGTGGGTGTTATGGGACACAGTGACGGTGGGTGTGGGTGCATGGGACACGGTGACGGTGGGAGCGGGTGGTATGGGACATAGTGACGGTGGGTGTGGGTGTATGGGACATGGTAACGGTGGGCGTGGGTGTATGGGACACGGTGACGGTGTGTGTGGGTGTATGGGACACGGTGACGGTGGGTGTATAGGAAGCAGTGACGGTGGGCGTGGGTCTATGGCATATGGTGACGGTGATGGTGGGTGTATGGGGCACAGTGACGGTGTGTGTATGGGAGACGGTGACGGTAGGTGTGGGTGTTGGAGACGGTGACGGGGGTGTGGGTGTATGGGACATGGTGACGGTGGGTCTATGGGACACGGTGATGGTGGGTGTATGGGACACGGTGACGGTGGGTGTATGGGAGACGGTGACGGTGGGAGCGGGTGGTATGGGACACAGTGACGGTGGGTGTGGGTGTATGGGACACAGTGACGGTGGGTGTATGGGAGACGGTGACGGTGGGAGCGGGAGGTATGCTGTGGGTGACGGTGGGTGTGGGTGTTGGTGGGGTGTGGGTGTGGGTGGGTGTGGGTCTATGGGACACGGTGATGGTGGGTGTATGGGACACGGTGACGGTGGGTGTATGGGACGCTGTGACGGTGGTTGCATGTGACGCGGTGACAGTGGGTGTGGGTGTGTGGGACACTGTGACAGAGGGTGTATATGATGCGGTGATGTTGGGTGTGTGTGTATGGTACACGGTGATGGTGGATGAATTGGACACGGTGACGGTGGGTGTGGGTATGGGACATGGTGACGGTGGAAGTATGGGACACTCTGACGGTGGGAGTGGGTGGTATGGGACACGGTGACGGTGGATGTGGGTGGTATGGGTCACGGTGACGGTGGGAGTGGGTGGTATGGGACACGGTGACGGTGGGAGTGGGTGTATAGGACGCAGTGATGGTGGGCATGGGTGTATGGGACACGGTGACAGTGGGTGTGGGTGTTATGGGACGCGGTGACGGTGGGTGTGGGTGTTATGGGACGCCGTGATGGTGGGTGTGGGTGTATGGGACACGGTGACGGTGGGTGTATGGGACACGGTGACAGTGGGTGTGGGTGTATGGGACGCTGTGACGGTGGGAGTGGGTGGTATGGGACACGGTGACGGTCGGTGTGGTTGTATGGGATACGGTGACGGAGCGAGTGGGTGTATGGGACATGGTGACGGTCGGTGTGGGTGTATGGGACGCTATGACGGTGGGTGTGGGTGCATTGGATACAGTGACGGTGGGTGTGGGTGTATGGGACACGGTGACGGTGGGTGTATGGGACACAGTGACGGTGGGTGTGGATGTATGGGACACTGTGACGGTGGGAGTGGGTGTATGGGACACGGTGACGGTGGGTGTATGGGAGACGGGAACGGTGGGAGCGGGTGGTATGGGACACAGTGACGGTGGGTGTGGGTGTATGGGACACAGTGACGGTGGGTGTATGGGAGACGGTGACGGTGGGAGCGGGAGGTATGCGACACAGTGACGGTGTGTGTGGGTGTATGGGACACGGTGACGGTGGGTGGTATGGGACACAGTGACGGTGGGTGTGGGTGTATGGGACACGGTAACGGTGGGCGTGGGTGTATGGGACACGGTGACGGTGTGTGTGGGTGTATGGGACACGGTGACGGTGGGTGTATAGGAAGCAGTGACGGTGGGCGTGGGTCTATGGCATATGGTGACGGTGATGGTGGGTGTATGGGGCACAGTGACGGTGTGTGTATGGGAGACGGTGACGGTAGGTGTGGGTGTTGGAGACGGTGACGGGGGTGTGGGTGTATGGGACACAGTGACGGTGGGTGTATGGGAGACGGTGACGGTGGGAGCGGGAGGTATGGGACACAGTGACGGTGTGTGTGGGTGTATGGGACACGGTGACGGTGGGTGGTATGGGACACAGTGACGGTGGGTGTGGGTGTATGGGACACGGTAATGGTGGGCGTGGGTGTATGGGACACGGTGACGGTGGGTGTATGGGAGACGGTGACGGTGGGAGCGCGTGGTATGGGACACAGTGACGGTGGGTGTGGGTGTATGGGACACAGTGACGGTGGGTGTATGGGACACGGTGACGGTGGGAGTGGGTGTTATGGGACGCAGTGACGGTGGGTTTGGGTGTTATGGGACGCGGTGATGGTGGGTGTGGGTGTTATGGGACGCCGTGACGGTGGGTATGGGTGTTATGGGACGCGGTGACGGTGGGTATGTGTGTTATGGGACGCTGTGACGGTGGGTATGGGTGTTATGGGACGCGGTGACGGTGGGTATGTGTGTTATGGGACACAGTGATGGTGGGTGTGGGTGTATGGGATGCCGTGATGGTGAGTGTGGGTGTTATGGGTCGCGGTGACGTTGGGTGTGGGTTTATGGGACGCTGTGACAGTGGGTGTGGGTGTTATGGGACGCGGTGACGGTGGGTATGTGTGTTATGGGACGCGGTGACGGTGGGTATGTGTGTTATGGGACGCTGTGACGGTGGGTATGGGTGTTATGGGACGCGGTGACGGTGGGTATGGGTGTTATGGGACGCGGTGACGGTGGGTATGTGTGTTATGGGACGCTGTGACGGTGGGTATGGGTGTTATGGGACGCGGTGACGGAGGGTATGGGTGTTATGGGACGCTGTGACGGTGGGTGTGGGTGTTATGGGACACGGTGATGGTGGGTGTGGGTGTTATGGGACGCCGTGATGGTGGGGGTGGGTGTTATGGGTCGCGGTGACGGTGGGTGTGGATGTATGGGACACGGTGACGGTGGGTGTATGGGACACGGTGACAGTGGGTGTATGGGACACGGTGACGGTGGGTGTGGATGTATGGGACACGGTGACGGTGGGTGTATGGGACACGGTGATGGTGGGTGTATGGGACATGGTGACAGTGGGTGTATGGGACGCTGTGACGGTGGGTGTGGGTGTGTGGGACACTGTGACGGTGGGTGTATGGGACACGGTGACGGTGGGTGTATGGGACGCTGTGACGGTGGTTGCATGTGACGCGGTGACAGTGGGTGTGGGTGTGTGGGACACTGTGACAGAGGGTGTATATGATGCGGTGACGTTGGGTGTGTGTGTATGGTACACGGTGATGGTGGATGAATTGGACACGGTGACGGTGGGTGTGGGTATGGGACATGGTGACGGTGGAAGTATGGGACACTCTGACAGTGGGAGTGGGTGGTATGGGACACAGTGACGGTGGGAGTGGGTGTATGGGACACGGTGACGGTGGATGTGGGTGGTATGGGTCACGGTGACGGTGGGAGTGGGTGGTATGGGACACGGTGACGGTGGGAGTGGGTGTATGGGACACGGTGACGGTGGATGTGGGTGGTATGGGTCACGGTGACGGTGGGAGTGGGTGGTATGGGACACGGTGACGGTGGGAGTGGGTGTATAGGACGCAGTGATGGTGGGCGTGGGTGTATGGGACACGGTGACAGTGGGTGTGGGTGTTATGGGACGCGGTGACGGTGGGTGTGGGTGTTATGGGACGCCGTGACGGTGGGTGTGGGTGTTATGGGTCGCGGTGACGGTGTGTGTGGGTGTTATGGGTCGCGGTGACAGTGGGTGTGGGTGTATGGGACACGGTGACGGTGGGTGTATGGGACACGGTGACAGTGGGTGTATGGGACACTCTGACGGTGGGAGTGGGTGGTATGGGACACGGTGACGGTGGATGTGGGTGGTATGGGTCACGGTGACGGTGGGAGTGGGTGGTATGGGACACGGTGACGGTGGGAGTGGGTGTATAGGACGCAGTGATGGTGGGCGTGGGTTTCTGGGACACGGTGACAGTGGGTGTGGGTGTTATGGGACGCGGTGACGGTGGGTGTGGGTGTTATGGGACGCCGTGATGGTGGGTGTGGGTGTTATGGGTCGAGGTGACGGTGTGTGTGGGTGTTATGGGTCGCGGTGACAGTGGGTGTGGGTGTATGGGACACGGTGACGGTGGGTGTATGGGACACGGTGACAGTGGGTGTGGGTGTATGGGACGCTGTGACGGTGGGAGTGGGAGGTATGGGACACGGTGACGGTCGGTGTGGTTGTATGGGATACGGTGACGGAGCGAGTGGGTGTATGGGACATGGTGACGGTCGGTGTGGGTGAATGGGACGCTATGAAGGTGGGTGTGGGTGCATTGGATACAGTGACGGTGGGTGTGGGTGTATGGGACACGGTGACGGTGGGTGTATGGGACACAGTGACGGTGTGTGTGGATGTATGGGACACTGTGACGGTGGGAGTGGGTGTATGGGACACGGTGACGGTGGGTGTATGGGAGACGGTGACGGTGGGAGCGGGTGGTATGGGACACAGTGACGGTGGGTGTGGGTGTATGGGACATAGTGACGGTGGGTGTATGGGAGACGGTGACGGTGGGAGCGGGAAGTATGCGACACAGTGACGGTGTGTGTGGGTGTATGGGACACGGTGACGGTGGGTGGTATGGGACACAGTGACGGTGGGTGTGGGTGTATGGGACACGGTAACGGTGGGCGTGGGTGTATGGGACACGGTGACGGTGTGTGTGGGTGTATGGGACACGGTGACGGTGGGTGTATAGGAAGCAGTGACGGTGGGCGTGGGTCTATGGCATATGGTGACGGTGATGGTGGGTGTATGGGGCACAGTGACGGTGTGTGTATGGGAGACGGTGACTGTAGGTGTGGGTGTTGGAGACGGTGACGGGGGTGTGGGTGTATGGGACACAGTGACGGTGGGTGTATGGGAGACGGTGACGGTGGGAGCGGGAGGTATGGGACACAGTGACGGTGTGTGTGGGTGTATGGGACACGGTGACGGTGGGTGGTATGGGACACAGTGACGGTGGGTGTGGGTGTATGGGACACGGTAATGGTGGGCGTGGGTGTATGGGACACGGTGACGGTGGGTGTATGGGAGATGGTGACGGTGGGAGCGGGTGGTATGGGACACAGTGACGGTGGGTGTGGGTGTATGGGACACAGTGACGGTGGGTGTATGGGACACGGTGACGGTGGGAGTGGGTGTTATTGGACGCAGTGACGGTGGGTTTGGGTGTTATGGGACGCGGTGATGGTGGGTGTGGGTGTTATGGGACGCCGTGACGGTGGGTATGGGTGTTATGGGACGCCGTGACGGTGGGTATGGGTGTTATGGGACGCAGTGACGGTGGGTGTGGGTGTTATGGGTCGCGGTGACGTTGGGTGTGGGTTTATGGGACGCTGTGACAGTGGGTGTGGGTGTATGGGACACGGTGACGGTGGGTGTGGGTGTATGGGACGCCGAGATGGTGGGTGTGGGTGTTATGGGTCGCAGTGACGGTGGGTGTGGGTGTTATGGGTCGCGGTGACGTTGGGTGTGGGTTTATGGGACGCTGTGACAGTGGGTGTGCGTGTATGGGACACGGTGACGGTGGGTGTGGGTGTATGGGACGCCGAGATGGTGGGTGTGGGTGTTATGGGTCGCAGTGACGGTGGGTATGGGTGTTATGGGACGCGGTGACGGTGGGTATGTGTGTTATGGGACGCTGTGACGGTAGGTGTGAGTTTATGGCATGCTGTGACGGTGGGTGTGGGTGTTATGGGACACGGTGACAGTGGGTGTGAGAGTTATGGGTCGCGGTGACGGTGGGTGTGGATGTATGGGACACGGTGACGGTGGGTGTATGGGACACGGTGATGGTGGGTGTATGGGACACGGTGACGGTGTGTGTATGGGACACGGTGATGGTGGGTGTATGGGACACGGTGACGGTGGGTGTGGATGCATGGGACACGGTGACGGTGGGTGTATGGGACACGGTGATGGTGGGTGTATGGGTCGCGGTGACGGTGGGTGTATGGGACACGGTGACGGTGGGTGTGGATGTATGGGACACGGTGACGGTGGGTGTATGGGACATGGTGACAGTGGGTGTATGGGACGCTGTGACGGTGGGTGTGGGTGTGTGGGACACTGTGACGGTGGGTGTATGGGACACGGTGACGGTGGGTGTATGGGACGCTGTGACGGTGGTTGCATGTGACGCGGTGACAGTGGGTGTGGGTGTGTGGGACACTGTGACAGAGGGTGTATATGATGCGGTGACGTTGGGTGTGTGTGTATGGTACACGGTGATGGTGGATGAATTGGACACGGTGACGGTGGGTGTGGGTATGGGACATGGTGACGGTGGAAGTATGGGACACTCTGACAGTGGGAGTGGGTGGTATGGGACACAGTGACGGTGGGAGTGGGTGTATGGGACACGGTGACGGTGGATGTGGGTGGTATGGGTCACGGTGACGGTGGGAGTGGGTGGTATGGGACACGGTGACGGTGGGAGTGGGTGTATGGGACACGGTGACGGTGGATGTGGGTGGTATGGGTCACGGTGACGGTGGGAGTGGGTGGTATGGGACACGGTGACGGTGGGAGTGGGTGTATAGGACGCAGTGATGGTGGGCGTGGGTGTATGGGACACGGTGACAGTGGGTGTGGGTGTTATGGGACGCGGTGACGGTGGGTGTGGGTGTTATGGGACGCCGTGATGGTGGGTGTGGGTGTTATGGGCCGCGGTGATGGTGTGTGTGGGTGTTATGGGTCGCGGTGACAGTGGGTGTGGGTGTATGGGACACGGTGACGGTGGGTGTATGGGACACGGTGACAGTGGGTGTGGGTGTATGGGACGCTGTGACGGTGGGAGTGGGTGGTATGGGACACGGTGACGGTCGGTGTGGTTGTATGGGATACGGTGACGGAGCGAGTGGGTGTATGGGACATGGTGACGGTCGGTGTGGGTGTATGGGACGCTATGACGGTGGGTGTGGGTGCATTGGATACAGTGACGGTGGGTGTGGGTGTATGGGACACGGTGACGGTGGGTGTATGGGACACAGTGACGGTGGGTGTAGATGTATGGGACACTGTGACGGTGGGAGTGGGTGTATGGGACACGGTGACGGTGGATTTGGGTGGATATGGGTCACGGTGACGGTGGGTGTGGGTGTATGGAACATGGTGACGGAGGGAGTTGGTTTATGGGACATGGTGACGGTGGTTGTTAGTGTATGGGACGCTATGATGGTGGGTGTGGGAGTATGGGACATGGTGACGGTGGGAGTGGGTGTATGGGTCATGGTGACGGTGGGTGTGGGTGTATGGGACGCTATGACGGTGGGTGTATGGGACACGGTGACGGTGGGTGTGGGTGTATAGGACATGGTGACGGTGGGTGTGGTTGTATGGGACATGGTGACGGTGGGAGTGGGTGTATGGGACATGGTGACGGTGGGTGTGGGTGTATGGGACGCTATGACGTTGGGTGTATGGGATACGGTGACGGTGGGTGTGTGTATGGGACACGGTGACGGTGGGTGCGGGTGGTATGGGACACAGTGACTGTGGGTGTGGGTGTATGGGACACGGTGACGGTGGGTGTGGGTGTGTGGGAAATGGTGACGGTGGGTGTATGGGACACAGTGATGGTGGGAGCGGGTGGTATGGGACACAGTGACGGTGAGTGTGGGTGTATGGGACACGGTGACGGTGGGTGCGGGTGGTATGGGACTGAGTGACGGTGGGTGTGGGTGTATGGGACACGGTGACGGTGGGTGTATGGGAGACGGTGAAGTTGGGAGCGGGTGGTATGGGACATGGTGACTTTGGGAGTGGGTGTATGGGACACGGTGACGGTGGGTGTGGGTGTGTGGGACATGGTGACGGTGGGTGTGTGTGTATGGGACATGGTGAT
The DNA here is from genome assembly GCF_048418815.1 of Hemitrygon akajei. NCBI lineage: Eukaryota > Metazoa > Chordata > Chondrichthyes > Myliobatiformes > Dasyatidae > Hemitrygon > Hemitrygon akajei. Next base: position 108,182,439 of record NC_133128.1, on the reverse strand, counting down.
GGTGGTAGAGGGTGTATGGGACACGGTGATGGTGGGTGTGGGTGTGTGGGACATGGTGACTGTGGGTGTGGGTGTATGGGACATGGTGACGGTGGGAGAGGGTGTATGGGACACGGTGATGGTGGGTGGTATGGGACACAGTGACGGTGTGTGTGGGTGTATGGGACACGGTGACGGTGGGTGTTTGGGACACGGTGATGGTGGGTGCGGGTTTATGGGACACAGTGACGGTGTGTGTGGGTGTATGGGACACGGTGACGGTGGGTGCGGGTTTATGGGACACAGTGACAGTGTGTGTGGGTGTATGGGACACGGTAACGGTGGGTGTTTGGGACACGGTGATGGTTTGTGCGGGTTTATGGGACATGGTGATGGTGGGTGTGGGTGTATGGGACACGGTGACTGTGGGTGTGGGAGTATGGGACAAGGTGATGGTGGGTGTATGGGACAAGGTGACGGTGGATGTGGGTGGTATGGGACACGGTGACGGTGGGTGTTTGGGACACGGTGATGGTGGGTGTGGGTTTATGGGACATGGTGATGGTGGGTGTGGGTGTATGGGACACGGTGACTGTGGGTGTGGGAGTATGGGACAAGGTGATGGTGGGTGTATGGGACAAGGTGACGGTGGGAGTGGGTGGTATTGGACACGGTGACGGTGGGTGTGGGTGTATGGGACGCTATGACGGTGGGTGTGGGTTTATGGGATACGGTGACGGAGGGAGTGGGTGTATGGGACATGGTGACGGTGGGTGTGGGTGTATGGGACACGGTAACGGTGGGTGTTTGGGACACGGTGATGGTTTGTGCGGGTTTATGGGACATGGTGATGGTGGGTGTGGGTGTATGGGACACGGTGACTGTGGGTGTGGGAGTATGGGACAAGGTGATGGTGGGTGTATGGGACAAGGTGACGGTGGATGTGGGTGGTATGGGACACGGTGACGGTGGGTGTTTGGGACACGGTGATGGTGGGTGCGGGTTTATGGGACATGGTGATGGTGGGTGTGGGTGTATGGGACACGGTGACTGTGGGTGTGGGAGTATGGGACAAGGTGATGGTGGGTGTATGGGACAAGGTGACGGTGGGAGTGGGTGGTATTGGACACGGTGACGGTGGGTGTGGGTGTATGGGACGCTATGACGGTGGGTGTGGGTTTATGGGATACGGTGACGGAGGGAGTGGGTGTATGGGACATGGTGACGGTGGGTGTGGGTGTATGGGACACGGTGACGGTGGGTGTGGGTGTATGGGACGCTATGACGGTGGGTGTGGGTGCATTGGATACGTTGACTGTGGGTGTGGGTGTATGGGACACGGTGATGGTGGGTGTATGGGACACGGTAACGGTGGGTGTATGGGACACAGTGACGGTGGGTGTGGATGTATGGGACACGATGACTGTGGGTGTGGGTGTATGGAACATGGTGACGGAGGGAGTTGTTTTATGGGACATGGTGACGGTGGTTGTTGGTGTATGGGACGCTATGACGGTGGGTGTGGGTTTATGGGACATGGTGACGGAGGGAGTCGGTGTATGGGACATGGTGACGGTGGGTGTGGGTGTATGTGACGCTATGACGGTGGGTGTGGGTGTTTGGGACATGGTGACGGTGGGTGTGAGTGTATGGGATACGGTGACGGTGGGTGTGTGTATGGGACACGGTGACGGTGGGTGTATGGGACACGGTGATGGTGGGTGTGTGGGACACTGTGACAGAGGATGTTTGTGATGCGGTGACGTTGGGTCTGGGTGGTATGAAATGCGATGACGGTGGGTGTGTGTGTATGGTACACAGTGATGGTGGATGAATTGGACACGGTGACGGTGGGTGTGGGTATGGGACATGGTGACGGTGGATGTATGGGACACTGTGACGGTGGGAGTGGGTGTATGGGACACGGTGACGGTGGGTGTGGGTGGTATGGGTCACGGTGACGGTGGGTGTGGGTGTATGGGACGCTATGACGGTGGGTGTGGGTGCATTGGTTACGGTGACGGTGGGTGTGGGTGTATGGGACACGGTGATGGTGGGTGTATGGGACACGGTGACGGTGGGTGTATGGGAGACGTTGACGGTGGGTGTATGGGACACGGTGATAGTGGGTGAATGGGACACGGTGACAGTGGGAGCGGTTGGTATGGGACACAGTGATGGTGGGCATGGGTCTATGGCATACGGTGACGTTGGGTGTATGGGACACGGTGATGGTGGGTGTATGGGACACGGTGATGGTGGGTGTATGCGAGACGGTGAAGGTTGGTGTATGGGACACGGTGACGGTGGGTGTATGGGAAACGGTGACGGTGGGTGAGGTTGGTGTGGGACACAGTGATGGTGGGTGTGGGTGTATGGGACACAGTGACGGTGGGTGTATGGGACATGGTGACGGTGGGAGCGGGTGGTATGGGACACAGTGATGGTGGGTGTGGGTGTATGGGACACGGTGACGGTGGGTGTATGGGACGGTGAAGGTGGGAGTGGGTGGTATGGGACATGGTGACGGTGGGAGTGGGTGTATGGGACATGGTGACGGTGGGTGTGGGTGTGTGGGACATGGTGACGGTGGGTGTGGGTGTATGGGACATGGTGATGGTGGGTGTATGGGACACGGTGACGGTGGGTGCGGGTGGTATGGACACAGTGACGGTGGGTGTATGGGACACAGTGAAGGTGGGTGTATGGGACACGGTGAAGGTGGGAGCGGGTGGTAAGGGACATGGTGACGGTGGGAGTGGGTGTATGGGACACGGTGACGGAGGGTGTGGGTGTGTGGGACATGGTGACGGTGGGTGTGGGTGTATGGGACACGGTGACGGTGGGAGTGGGTGTATGGTACACGGTGACGGTGTGTGTGGGTGTACGGGACACGGTGACGGTGGGTGTTTGGGACACGGTGATGGTGGGTGTGGGTGTATGGGACATGGTGATGGTGGGTGTGGGTGTATGGGACACGGTGACTGTGGGTGTTGGTGTATGGGACACGGTGACGGTGGGTGTATGGGACACGGTGACGGTGGGTGTATGGGACACGGTGACGGTGGATGTGGGTGGTATGGGTCACGGTGACGGTGGGAGTGGGTGGTATGGGACACGGTGACGGTGGGTGTGGGTGTATGGAACGCTATGACGGTGTGTGTGGGTGTATGGGATACGGTGACGGAGGGAGAGGGTGTATGGGACATGGTCACGGTGGGTGTGGGTGTATGGGATACGGTGACGGTGGGAGTGGGTGTATGGGACATGGTGACGGTGGGTGTGGGGGTATGGGACGCTATAACGGTGGGTGTGGTTGCATTGGATATGGTGACGGTGGGTGTGGGAGTATGGGACACGGTGATGGTGGGTGTATGGGACACAGTGACGGTGGGTGTATGGGACACAGTGACGGTGGGTGTGGATGTATGGGACACTGTGACGGTGGGATTGGGTGGTATGGGACATGGTGACGGTGGGTGTGGGTGGTATGGGACACGGTGACGGTGGGTGTGGGTGTATGGGTCGCTATGACGGTGGGTGTGGGTGTATGGGACATGGTGACGGTGTGTGTGGGTTTATGTGATACGGTGACTGAGGGAGTGGGTGTATGGGACATGGTGACGGTGGGTGTGGGTGTATGGGATACGGTGACGGAGGGAGTGGGTGTATGGGACATGGTGACGGTGGGTGTGGGTGTATTGGATACGGTGACGGTGTGTGTGGGTGTATGGGACAAGATGATGGTGGGTGTATGGGACACGGTGACGGTGGGTGTATGGGACACAGTGACGGTGGGTGTGGGTGTATGGGACACGGTGACGGTGGGTGTGGGTGTATGGGACACTGTGACGGTGGGAGTGGGTGTATGGGATGCTATGACGGTGGGTGTGGGTGCATTGGATACGGTGACGGTGGGTGTGGGTGTATGGGACATGGTGATGGTGGGTGTATGGGACACGGTGACTGTGGGTGTGGGTGTATGGGACACGGTGACGGTGGGTGTGGATGTATGGGACACTGTGACGGGGGGTGTGGGTGGTATGGGACATGGTGACGGTGGATTTGGGTGGATATGGGTCATGGTGACGGTGGGTGTGGGTGTATGGGACGCTATGACGGTGGGTGTGTGTGTATGGGACATGGTAACGGTGGATGTGGGTGGTATGGGTCACGGTGACAGTGGGAGTGGGTGGTATGGGACACGGTGACGGTGGGTGTGGGTGTATGGAACGATATGACGGTGGGTGTGGGTGTATGGGACACGGTGACGGTGGGTGTGGGTGTATGGGATACGGTGACGGTGGGTGTGGGTGCATTGGATACGGTGACGGTGGGTGTGGGTGTATGGGACACGGTGATGGTGGGTGTATGGGACACAGTGACGGTGGGTGTGGATGTATGGGACACTGTGACGGAGGGAGTGGTTGGTATGGGACACGGTGACGGTGGATTTGTGTGTATGGGACGCTATGACGGTGGGTGTGGGTGTATGGGACATGGTGACGGTGTGGTGTGGGTGTATGGGACACGGTGACGGTGGGTGTATTGGACACGGTGACGGTGGGTGTATGGGACATGGTGATGGTGGGTGTATGGGACACGGTGACGGTGGGTGTATGGGACATGGTGATGGTGGGTGTATGGGACACGGTGACGGTGGGTGTATGGGACACGGTGATGGTGGGTGTATGGGACACGGTTAAGGTGGGTGTGGGTGTATGGGACGCTGTGACGGTGGGTGTGGGTGTGTGGGACACTGTGACGGTGGTTGTATGTGACGCGGTGACAGTGGGTGTGGGTGTGTGGGATACTGTGACAGAGGGTGTATATGATGCGGTGACGTTGGGTCTGGGTGATATGAAACGAGATGACGGTGGGTGTGTGTGTATGGTACACGGTGATGGTGGGTGTGTGTGTATGGTACACGGTGATGGTGGATGAATTGGACACGGTGACGGTGGGTGTGAGTATGGGACACGGTGACGGTGGGAGTGGGTGGTATGGGACACGGTGACGGTGGATGTGGGTGGTATGGGTCACGGTGACGGTGGGAGTGGGTGGTATGGGACATGGTTACGGTGGGTGTGGGTGTATGGGACGCTATGACGGTGGGTGTGGGTGTATGGGATACGGTAACGGAGGGAGTGGGTGTATGGGACATGGTGACGGTGGGTGTGGGTGTATGGGACGCTATGACGGTGGGTGTGGGTGCATTGGATACGGTGACGGTGGGTGTGGGTGTATGGGACACGGTGATGGTGGCTGTATGGGACACGGTGACGGTGGGTGTATGGGAGACGTTGACGGTGGGTGTATGGGACACGGTGATAGTGGGTGTATGGGACACAGTGACGGTGGGAGCGGTTGGTATGGGACACAGTGATGGTAGGTGTGGGTGTATGGGACACGGTGACGGTGGGTGTATGGGAAACGGTGACGGTGGAAGCGGGTGGTATGGGACACAGTGATGGTGGGTGTGGGTGTATGGGACACGGTGACGGTGGGTGTATGGGACACGGTGACGGTGGGAGTGGGTGGTATGGGTCACGGTGACGGTGGGTGTGGGTGTATGGGACGCTATGACGGTGGGTGTGGGTGCACTGGATACAGTGACGGTGGGTGTGGGTGTATGGGACACGGTGATGGTGGGTGTATGGGACACGGTGACGGTGGGTGTATGGGACACAGTGACGGTGGGTGTGGATGTATGGGACACGGTGACGGTGGGTGTATGGGACACTGTGACGGTGGGTGTGGGTGTGTGGGACACTGTGACAGAGGGTGTTTGTGATGCGGTGACGTTGGGTCTGGGTGGTATGCAACGCGATGACGGTGGGTGTGTGTGTATGGTACACGGTGATGGTGGATGAATTGGACACGGTGACGGTGGGAGTGGGTGGTATGGGACATGGTGACGGTGGGTGTGGTTGGTATGGGACACGGTGACGGTGGATGTGGGTGTTATGGGTCAGGGTGAAGGTGGGAGTGGGTGGTATGGGACACGGTGACGGTGGGTGTGGGTGTATGGGACACGGTGACGGAGGGAGTGGGTGTATGGGACATGGTGACGGTGGGTGTGGGGGTATGGGACGCTATGACGGTGGGTGTGGGTGTATGGGATACGGTGACGGAGGGAGTGGGTGTATGGGACATGGTGACGGTGGGTGTGGGGGTATGGGACGCTATGACGGTGGGTGTGGGTGCATTGGATATGGTGATGGTGGGTGTGGGTGTATGGGATACGGTGATGATGGGTGTATGGGACACGGTGACGGTGGGTGTATGGGAGACATTGACGGTGGGTGTATGGGACACGGTGACGGTGGATTTGGGTGGATATGGGTCACGGTGACGGTGGGAGTGGGTTGTTTGGGACACGGTGACTGTGGTTGTGGGTGTATGGGACATGGTGACGGAGGGAGTTGGTTTATGCGACATGGTGACGGTGGTTGTTGGTGTATGGGACGCTATGACGGTGGGTGTGGGTGTATGGGACATGGTGACGGAGGGAGTGGGTGTATGGGACATGGTGACGGTGGGTGTGGGTGTATGGGACATGGTGACGGTGAGTGTGGGTGTGTGGGACATGGTGACAGTGGGTGTGGGTGTATGGGACATGGTGATGGTGGGTGTATGGGTCACGGTGATAGTGGGAGCGGGTGATATGGGACACAGTGACAGTGAGTGTGGGTGTATGTGACACGGTGACGGTGGGAGTGGGTGTATGGTACACGGTGACGGTGGGAGTGGGTGTATGGTACACGGTGACGGTGTGTGTGGGTGTACGGGACACGGTGACGGTGGGTGTTTGGGACACGGTGATGGTGGGTGTGGGTGTATGGGACATGGTGATGGTGGGTATGGGTGTATGGGACACGGTGACTGTGGGTGTTGGTGTATGGGACACGGTGACGGTGGGTGTATGGGACACGGTGACGGTGGGTGTATGGGACACGGTGACGGTGGATGTGGGTGGTATGGGTCACGGTGACGGTGGGAGTGGGTGGTATGGGACACGGTGACGGTGGGTGTGGGTGTATGGAACGCTATGACGGTGTGTGTGGGTGTATGGGATACGGTGACGGAGGGAGAGGGTGTATGGGACATGGTCACGGTGGGTGTGGGTGTATGGGATACGGTGACGGTGGGAGTGGGTGTATGGGACATGGTGACGGTGGGTGTGGGGGTATGGGACGCTATAACGGTGGGTGTGGTTGCATTGGATATGGTGACGGTGGGTGTGGGAGTATGGGACACGGTGATGGTGGGTGTATGGGACACAGTGACGGTGGGTGTATGGGACACAGTGACGGTGGGTGTGGATGTATGGGACACTGTGACGGTGGGTGTGGGTGCATTGGATACGGTGACGGTGGGAGTGGGTGTATGGGACATGGTGACGGTGGGTGTGGGGGTATGGGACGCTATGACGGTGGGTGTGGGTGCATTGGATACGGTGACGGTGGGTGTGGGTGTATGGGACACGGTGATGGTGGCTGTATGGGACACGGTGACGGTGGGTGTATGGGAGACGTTGACGGTGGGTGTATGGGACACGGTGATAGTGGGTGTATGGGACACAGTGACGGTGGGAGCGGTTGGTATGGGACACAGTGATGGTAGGTGTGGGTGTATGGGACACGGTGACGGTGGGTGTATGGGAAACGGTGACGGTGGAAGCGGGTGGTATGGGACACAGTGATGGTGGGTGTGGGTGTATGGGACACGGTGACGGTGGGTGTATGGGACACGGTGACGGTGGGAGTGGGTGGTATGGGTCACGGTGACGGTGGGTGTGGGTGTATGGGACGCTATGACGGTGGGTGTGGGTGCACTGGATACAGTGACGGTGGGTGTGGGTGTATGGGACACGGTGATGGTGGGTGTATGGGACACGGTGACGGTGGGTGTATGGGACACAGTGACGGTGGGTGTGGATGTATGGGACACGGTGACGGTGGGTGTATGGGACACTGTGACGGTGGGTGTGGGTGTGTGGGACACTGTGACAGAGGGTGTTTGTGATGCGGTGACGTTGGGTCTGGGTGGTATGCAACGCGATGACGGTGGGTGTGTGTGTATGGTACACGGTGATGGTGGATGAATTGGACACGGTGACGGTGGGAGTGGGTGGTATGGGACATGGTGACGGTGGGTGTGGTTGGTATGGGACACGGTGACGGTGGATGTGGGTGTTATGGGTCAGGGTGAAGGTGGGAGTGGGTGGTATGGGACACGGTGACGGTGGGTGTGGGTGTATGGGACACGGTGACGGAGGGAGTGGGTGTATGGGACATGGTGACGGTGGGTGTGGGGGTATGGGACGCTATGACGGTGGGTGTGGGTGTATGGGATACGGTGACGGAGGGAGTGGGTGTATGGGACATGGTGACGGTGGGTGTGGGGGTATGGGACGCTATGACGGTGGGTGTGGGTGCATTGGATATGGTGATGGTGGGTGTGGGTGTATGGGATACGGTGATGATGGGTGTATGGGACACGGTGACGGTGGGTGTATGGGAGACATTGACGGTGGGTGTATGGGACACGGTGACGGTGGATTTGGGTGGATATGGGTCACGGTGACGGTGGGAGTGGGTTGTTTGGGACACGGTGACTGTGGTTGTGGGTGTATGGGACATGGTGACGGAGGGAGTTGGTTTATGCGACATGGTGACGGTGGTTGTTGGTGTATGGGACGCTATGACGGTGGGTGTGGGTGTATGGGACATGGTGACGGAGGGAGTGGGTGTATGGGACATGGTGACGGTGGGTGTGGGTGTATGGGACATGGTGACGGTGAGTGTGGGTGTGTGGGACATGGTGACAGTGGGTGTGGGTGTATGGGACATGGTGATGGTGGGTGTATGGGTCACGGTGATAGTGGGAGCGGGTGATATGGGACACAGTGACAGTGAGTGTGGGTGTATGTGACACGGTGACGGTGGGAGTGGGTGTATGGTACACGGTGATGGTGGGTGTGGGTGTGTGGGACACGGTGACGGTGGGTGCGGATTGTATGGGACTGAGTGACGGTGGGTGTGGGTGTATGGGACACGGTGATGGTAGGTGGTATGGGACACCGTGACGGTGTGTGTGGGTGTATGGAACACGGTGACGGTGGGTGTTTGGGACATGGTGATGGTGGGTGCGGGTTTATGGGACACAGTGACGGTGTGTGTGGGTGTATGGGACATGGTGACGGTGGGTGCGGGTTTATGGGACACAGTGACGGTGTGTGTGGGTGTATGGGACACGGTGACGGTAAGTGTTTGGGACACGGTGATGGTGGGTGTGGGTGTATGGGACATGGTGATGGTGGGTGTGGGTGTATGGGACACGGTGAAGGTGGGTGTATGGGACACGGTGACGGTGGGTGTGGGTGTATGGGACACGGTGATGGTGGGTGGTATGGGACACGGTGACTGTGGGTGTGGGTGTATGGGACACGGTGACGGTGGCTGTATGGGACACGGTGACGGTGGGTGTATGGGACACGGTGACGGTGGATGTGGGTGGTATGGGTCACGGTGACGGTGGGAGTGGTTGGTATGGGACACGGTGACGGTGGGTGTAGGTGTATGGGACGCTATGACGGTGGGTGTGGGTGTATGGGATACGGTGAAGGAGGGAGTGGGTGTGTGGGACATGGTGACTGTGGGTGTGGGTGTATGGGACATGGTGACGGTGGGAGAGGGTGTATGGGACACGGTGATGGTGGGTGGTATGGGACACAGTGACGGTGTGTGTGGGTGTATGGGACACGGTGACGGTGGGTGTTTGGGACACGGTGATGGTGGGTGCGGGTTTATGGGACATGGTGATGGTGGGTGTGGGTGTATGGGACACGGTGACGGTGGGTGTGGGTGTATGGGACACGGTGACGGTGGGTGCGGGTTTATGGGACACAGTGACAGTGTGTGTGGGTGTATGGGACACGGTAACGGTGGGTGTTTGGGACACGGTGATGGTTTGTGCGGGTTTATGGGACATGGTGATGGTGGGTGTGGGTGTATGGGACACGGTGACTGTGGGTGTGGGAGTATGGGACAAGGTGATGGTGGGTGTATGGGACAAGGTGACGGTGGATGTGGGTGGTATGGGACACGGTGACGGTGGGTGTTTGGGACACGGTGATGGTGGGTGCGGGTTTATGGGACATGGTGATGGTGGGTGTGGGTATATGGGACACGGTGACTGTGGGTGTGGGAGTATGGGACAAGGTGATGGTGGGTGTATGGGACAAGGTGACGGTGGGAGTGGGTGGTATTGGACACGGTGACGGTGGGTGTGGGTGTATGGGACGCTATGACGGTGGGTGTGGGTTTATGGGATACGGTGACGGAGGGAGTGGGTGTATGGGACATGGTGACGGTGGGTGTGGGTGTATGGGACACGGTGACGGTGGGTGTGGGTGTATGGGACGCTATGACGGTGGGTGTGGGTGCATTGGATACGTTGACTGTGGGTGTGGGTGTATGGGACACGGTGATGGTGGTTGTATGGGACACGGTAACGGTGGGTGTATGGGACACAGTGACGGTGGGTGTGGATGTATGGGACACGATGACTGTGGGTGTGGGTGTATGGAACATGGTGACGGAGGGAGTTGTTTTATGGGACATGGTGACGGTGGTTGTTGGTGTATGGGACGCTATGACGGTGGGTGTGGGTTTATGGGACATGGTGACGGAGGGAGTCGGTGTATGGGACATGGTGACGGTGGGTGTGGGTGTATGTGACGCTATGACGGTGGGTGTGGGTGTTTGGGACATGGTGACGGTGGGTGTGAGTGTATGGGATACGGTGACGGTGGGTGTGTGTATGGGACACGGTGACGGTGGGTGTATGGGACACGGTGATGGTGGGTGTATGGGACACTGTGACGGTGGGTGTATGGGACACTGTGACGGTGGGTGTGGGTGTGTGGGACACTGTGACAGAGGATGTTTGTGATGCGGTGACGTTGGGTCTGGGTGGTATGAAATGCGATGACGGTGGGTGTGTGTGTATGGTACACAGTGATGGTGGATGAATTGGACACGGTGACGGTGGGTGTGGGTATGGGACATGGTGACGGTGGATGTATGGGACACTGTGACGGTGGGAGTGGGTGTATGGGACACGGTGACGGTGGGTGTGGGTGGTATGGGTCACGGTGACGGTGGGTGTGGGTGTATGGGACGCTATGACGGTGGGTGTGGGTGCATTGGTTACGGTGACGGTGGGTGTGGGTGTATGGGACACGGTGATGGTGGGTGTATGGGACACGGTGACGGTGGGTGTATGGGAGACGTTGACGGTGGGTGTATGGGACACGGTGATAGTGGGTGAATGGGACACGGTGACGGTGGGAGCGGTTGGTATGGGACACAGTGATGGTGGGCATGGGTCTATGGCATACGGTGACGTTGGGTGTATGGGACACGGTGATGGTGGGTGTATGGGACACGGTGATGGTGGGTGTATGGGAGACGGTGAAGGTTGGTGTATGGGACACGGTGACGGTGGGTGTATGGGAAACGGTGACGGTGGGTGAGGTTGGTGTGGGACACAGTGATGGTGGGTGTGGGTGTATGGGACACAGTGACGGTGGGTGTATGGGACATGGTGACGGTGGGAGCGGGTGGTATGGGACACAGTGATGGTGGGTGTGGGTGTATGGGACACGGTGACGGTGGGTGTATGGGACGGTGAAGGTGGGAGTGGGTGGTATGGGACATGGTGACGGTGGGAGTGGGTGTATGGGACATGGTGACGGTGGGTGTGGGTGTGTGGGACATGGTGACGGTGGGTGTGGGTGTATGGGACATGGTGATGGTGGGTGTATGGGACACGGTGACGGTGGGTGCGGGTGGTATGGACACAGTGACGGTGGGTGTATGGGACACAGTGAAGGTGGGTGTATGGGACACGGTGAAGGTGGGAGCGGGTGGTAAGGGACATGGTGACGGTGGGAGTGGGTGTATGGGACACGGTGACGGAGGGTGTGGGTGTGTGGGACATGGTGACGGTGGGTGTGGGTGTATGGGACACGGTGACGGTGGGAGTGGGTGTATGGTACACGGTGACGGTGTGTGTGGGTGTACGGGACACGGTGACGGTGGGTGTTTGGGACACGGTGATGGTGGGTGTGGGTGTATGGGACATGGTGATGGTGGGTGTGGGTGTATGGGACACGGTGACTGTGGGTGTTGGTGTATGGGACACGGTGACGGTGGGTGTATGGGACACGGTGACGGTGGGTGTATGGGACACGGTGACGGTGGATGTGGGTGGTATGGGTCACGGTGACGGTGGGAGTGGGTGGTATGGGACACGGTGACGGTGGGTGTGGGTGTATGGAACGCTATGACGGTGTGTGTGGGTGTATGGGATACGGTGACGGAGGGAGAGGGTGTATGGGACATGGTCACGGTGGGTGTGGGTGTATGGGATACGGTGACGGTGGGAGTGGGTGTATGGGACATGGTGACGGTGGGTGTGGGGGTATGGGACGCTATAACGGTGGGTGTGGTTGCATTGGATATGGTGACGGTGGGTGTGGGAGTATGGGACACGGTGATGGTGGGTGTATGGGACACAGTGACGGTGGGTGTATGGGACACAGTGACGGTGGGTGTGGATGTATGGGACACTGTGACGGTGGGATTGGGTGGTATGGGACATGGTGACGGTGGGTGTGGGTGGTATGGGACACGGTGACGGTGGGTGTGGGTGTATGGGTCGCTATGACGGTGGGTGTGGGTGTATGGGACATGGTGACGGTGTGTGTGGGTTTATGTGATACGGTGACTGAGGGAGTGGGTGTATGGGACATGGTGACGGTGGGTGTGGGTGTATGGGATACGGTGACGGAGGGAGTGGGTGTATGGGACATGGTGACGGTGGGTGTGGGTGTATTGGATACGGTGACGGTGTGTGTGGGTGTATGGGACAAGATGATGGTGGGTGTATGGGACACGGTGACGGTGGGTGTATGGGACACAGTGACGGTGGGTGTGGGTGTATGGGACACGGTGACGGTGGGTGTGGGTGTATGGGACACTGTGACGGTGGGAGTGGGTGTATGGGATGCTATGACGGTGGGTGTGGGTGCATTGGATACGGTGACGGTGGGTGTGGGTGTATGGGACATGGTGATGGTGGGTGTATGGGACACGGTGACTGTGGGTGTGGGTGTATGGGACACGGTGACGGTGGGTGTGGATGTATGGGACACTGTGACGGGGGGTGTGGGTGGTATGGGACATGGTGACGGTGGATTTGGGTGGATATGGGTCATGGTGACGGTGGGTGTGGGTGTATGGGACGCTATGACGGTGGGTGTGTGTGTATGGGACATGGTGACGGTGGATGTGGGTGGTATGGGTCACGGTGACAGTGGGAGTGGGTGGTATGGGACACGGTGACGGTGGGTGTGGGTGTATGGAACGATATGACGGTGGGTGTGGGTGTATGGGACACGGTGACGGTGGGTGTGGGTGTATGGGATACGGTGACGGTGGGTGTGGGTGCATTGGATACGGTGACGGTGGGTGTGGGTGTATGGGACACGGTGATGGTGGGTGTATGGGACACAGTGACGGTGGGTGTGGATGTATGGGACACTGTGACGGAGGGAGTGGTTGGTATGGGACACGGTGACGGTGGATTTGTGTGTATGGGACGCTATGACGGTGGGTGTGGGTGTATGGGACACGGTGACGGTGGGTGTATGGGACACGGTGACGGTGGATGTGGGTGGTATGGGTCACGGTGACGGTGGGAGTGGGTGGTATGGGACACGGTGACGGTGGGTGTGGGTGTATGGAACGCTATGACGGTGTGTGTGGGTGTATGGGATACGGTGACGGAGGGAGAGGGTGTATGGGACATGGTCACGGTGGGTGTGGGTGTATGGGATACGGTGACGGTGGGAGTGGGTGTATGGGACATGGTGACGGTGGGTGTGGGGGTATGGGACGCTATAACGGTGGGTGTGGTTGCATTGGATATGGTGACGGTGGGTGTGGGAGTATGGGACACGGTGATGGTGGGTGTATGGGACACAGTGACGGTGGGTGTATGGGACACAGTGACGGTGGGTGTGGATGTATGGGACACTGTGACGGTGGGATTGGGTGGTATGGGACATGGTGACGGTGGGTGTGGGTGGTATGGGACACGGTGACGGTGGGTGTGGGTGTATGGGTCGCTATGACGGTGGGTGTGGGTGTATGGGACATGGTGACGGTGTGTGTGGGTTTATGTGATACGGTGACTGAGGGAGTGGGTGTATGGGACATGGTGACGGTGGGTGTGGGTGTATGGGATACGGTGACGGAGGGAGTGGGTGTATGGGACATGGTGACGGTGGGTGTGGGTGTATTGGATACGGTGACGGTGTGTGTGGGTGTATGGGACAAGATGATGGTGGGTGTATGGGACACGGTGACGGTGGGTGTATGGGACACAGTGACGGTGGATGTGGGTGTATGGGACACGGTGACGGTGGGTGTGGGTGTATGGGACACTGTGACGGTGGGAGTGGGTGTATGGGATGCTATGACGGTGGGTGTGGGTGCATTGGATACGGTGACGGTGGGTGTGGGTGTATGGGACATGGTGATGGTGGGTGTATGGGACACGGTGACTGTGGGTGTGGGTGTATGGGACACGGTGACGGTGGGTGTGGATGTATGGGACACTGTGACGGGGGGTGTGGGTGGTATGGGACATGGTGACGGTGGATTTGGGTGGATATGGGTCATGGTGACGGTGGGTGTGGGTGTATGGGACGCTATGACGGTGGGTGTGTGTGTATGGGACATGGTGACGGTGGATGTGGGTGGTATGGGTCACGGTGACAGTGGGAGTGGGTGGTATGGGACACGGTGACGGTGGGTGTGGGTGTATGGAACGATATGACGGTGGGTGTGGGTGTATGGGACACGGTGACGGTGGGTGTGGGTGTATGGGATACGGTGACGGTGTGTGTGGGTGCATTGGATACGGTGACGGTGGGTGTGGGTGTATGGGACACGGTGATGGTGGGTGTATGGGACACAGTGACGGTGGGTGTGGATGTATGGGACACTGTGACGGAGGGAGTGGTTGGTATGGGACACGGTGACGGTGGATTTGTGTGTATGGGACGCTATGACGGTGGGTGTGGGTGTATGGGACATGGTGACGGTGTGGTGTGGGTGTATGGGACACGGTGACGGTGGGTGTATTGGACACGGTGACGGTGGGTGTATGGGACATGGTGATGGTGGGTGTATGGGACACGGTGACGGTGGGTGTATGGGACATGGTGATGGTGGGTGTATGGGACACGGTGACGGTGGGTGTATGGGACACGGTGATGGTGGGTGTATGGGACACGGTTAAGGTGGGTGTGGGTGTATGGGACGCTGTGACGGTGGGTGTGGGTGTGTGGGACACTGTGACGGTGGTTGTATGTGACGCGGTGACAGTGGGTGTGGGTGTGTGGGATACTGTGACAGAGGGTGTATATGATGCGGTGACGTTGGGTCTGGGTGATATGAAACGAGATGACGGTGGGTGTGTGTGTATGGTACACGGTGATGGTGGGTGTGTGTGTATGGTACACGGTGATGGTGGATGAATTGGACACGGTGACGGTGGGTGTGAGTATGGGACACGGTGACGGTGGGAGTGGGTGGTATGGGACACGGTGACGGTGGATGTGGGTGGTATGGGTCACGGTGACGGTGGGAGTGGGTGGTATGGGACATGGTTACGGTGGGTGTGGGTGTATGGGACGCTATGACGGTGGGTGTGGGTGTATGGGATACGGTAACGGAGGGAGTGGGTGTATGGGACATGGTGACGGTGGGTGTGGGTGTATGGGACGCTATGACGGTGGGTGTGGGTGCATTGGATACGGTGACGGTGGGTGTGGGTGTATGGGACACGGTGATGGTGGCTGTATGGGACACGGTGACGGTGGGTGTATGGGAGACGTTGACGGTGGGTGTATGGGACACGGTGATAGTGGGTGTATGGGACACAGTGACGGTGGGAGCGGTTGGTATGGGACACAGTGATGGTAGGTGTGGGTGTATGGGACACGGTGACGGTGGGTGTATGGGAAACGGTGACGGTGGAAGCGGGTGGTATGGGACACAGTGATGGTGGGTGTGGGTGTATGGGACACGGTGACGGTGGGTGTATGGGACACGGTGACGGTGGGAGTGGGTGGTATGGGTCACGGTGACGGTGGGTGTGGGTGTATGGGACGCTATGACGGTGGGTGTGGGTGCACTGGATACAGTGACGGTGGGTGTGGGTGTATGGGACACGGTGATGGTGGGTGTATGGGACACGGTGACGGTGGGTGTATGGGACACAGTGACGGTGGGTGTGGATGTATGGGACACGGTGACGGTGGGTGTATGGGACACTGTGACGGTGGGTGTGGGTGTGTGGGACACTGTGACAGAGGGTGTTTGTGATGCGGTGACGTTGGGTCTGGGTGGCATGCAACGCGATGACGGTGGGTGTGTGTGTATGGTACACGGTGATGGTGGATGAATTGGACACGGTGACGGTGGGAGTGGGTGGTATGGGACATGGTGACGGTGGGTGTGGTTGGTTTGGGACACGGTGACGGTGGATGTGGGTGTTATGGGTCAGGGTGAAGGTGGGAGTGGGTGGTATGGGACACGGTGACGGTGGGTGTGGGTGTATGGGACACGGTGACGGAGGGAGTGGGTGTATGGGACATGGTGACGGTGGGTGTGGGGGTATGGGACGCTATGACGGTGGGTGTGGGTGTATGGGATACGGTGACGGAGGGAGTGGGTGTATGGGACATGGTGACGGTGGGTGTGGGGGTATGGGACGCTATGACGGTGGGTGTGGGTGCATTGGATATGGTGATGGTGGGTGTGGGTGTATGGGATACGGTGATGATGGGTGTATGGGACACGGTGACGGTGGGTGTATGGGAGACATTGACGGTGGGTGTATGGGACACGGTGACGGTGGATTTGGGTGGATATGGGTCACGGTGACGGTGGGAGTGGGTTGTTTGGGACACGGTGACTGTGGTTGTGGGTGTATGGGACATGGTGACGGAGGGAGTTGGTTTATGCGACATGGTGACGGTGGTTGTTGGTGTATGGGACGCTATGACGGTGGGTGTGGGTGTATGGGACATGGTGACGGAGGGAGTGGGTGTATGGGACATGGTGACGGTGGGTGTGGGTGTATGGGACATGGTGACGGTGAGTGTGGGTGTGTGGGACATGGTGACAGTGGGTGTGGGTGTATGGGACATGGTGATGGTGGGTGTATGGGTCACGGTGATAGTGGGAGCGGGTGATATGGGACACAGTGACGGTGAGTGTGGGTGTATGTGACACGGTGACGGTGGGTGTGGGTGTGTGGGACACGGTGACGGTGGGTGCGGATTGTATGGGACTGAGTGACGGTGGGTGTGGGTGTATGGGACACGGTGATGGTAGGTGGTATGGGACACCGTGACGGTGTGTGTGGGTGTATGGGACACGGTGACGGTGGATGTTTGGGACATGGTGATGGTGGGTGCGGGTTTATGGGACACAGTGACGGTGTGTGTGGGTGTATGGGACATGGTGACGGTGGGTGCGGGTTTATGGGACACAGTGACGGTGTGTGTGGGTGTATGGGACACGGTGACGGTAAGTGTATGGGACATGGTGATGGTGGGTGTGGGTGTATGGGACACGGTGAAGGTGGGTGTATGGGACACGGTGACGGTGGGTGTGGGTGTATGGGACACGGTGATGGTGGGTGGTATGGGACACGGTGACTGTGGGTGTGGGTGTATGGGACACGGTGACGGTGGCTGTATGGGACACGGTGACGGTGGGTGTATGGGACACGGTGACGGTGGATGTGGGTGGTATGGGTCACGGTGACGGTGGGAGTGGTTGGTATGGGACACGGTGACGGTGGGTGTAGGTGTATGGGACGCTATGACGGTGGGTGTGGGTGTATGGGATACGGTGAAGGAGGGAGTGGGTGTATGGGACATGGTGACGGTGGGTGTGGGTGTATGGGACGCTATGACGGTGGGTGTGGGTGCATTGGATACGGTGACAGTGGGTCTGGGTGTATGGGACACGGTGATGGTGGGTGTATGGGACACGGTGACGGTGGGTGTATGGGACACAGTGACGGTGGGTGTGGATGTATGGGACACTGTGACGGTGGAAGTGGGTGGTATGGGTCACGGTGACGGTGGGTGTGGGTGTATGGAACATGGTGACGGAGGGAGTTGGTTTATGAGACATGGCGACGGAGGTTGTTGGTGTATGGGACGCTATGACGGTGGGTGTGGGTGTATGGGACATGGTGACGGAGGGAGTGGGTGTATGGGACATGGTGACGGAGGGTGTGGGTGTTTGGGACGCTATGACGGTGGGTGTGGGTGTTTGGGACATGGTGACGGTGGGTGTGGGTGTATGGGATACGGTGACGGTGGGTGTGTGTATGGGACACGGTGTCGGTGGGTGTATGGGACACGGTGACAGTGGGTGTATGGGACACGGTGACGGTGGGTGTATGGGACACGGTGATGGTGGGTGTATGGGACACTGTGACGGTGGGTGTGGGTGTGTGGGACACTGTGACTGAGGGTGTTTGTGATGCCGTGACGTTGGGTCTGGGTGGTATGAAACGCGATGACGGTGGGTGTGTGTGTATGGTACACGGAGATGGTGGATGAATTGGACACGGTGACGGTGTGTGTGGGTATGGGACATGGTGACGGTGGATGTATGGGAAACTGTGACGGTGGGAGTGGGTGTATGGGAGACGGTGACGGTGGATGTGGGTGGTATGGGTCACGGTGACGGTGGGTGTGGGTGTATGGGACGCTATGACGGTGGGTGTGGGGGCATTGGATATGGTGACAGTGGGTGTGGGTGTATGGGACACGGTGATGGTGGGTGTATGGGACACGGTGACGGTGGGTGAATGGGACACGGTGACGGTGGGAGCGGTTGGTATGGGACACAGTGATGGTGGGCATGGGTCTATGGCATACGGTGACGTTGGGTGTATGGGACACGCTGATGGTGGGTGTATGGGACACGGTGATGGTGGGTGTATGGGAGACGGTGAATGTGAGTGTATGGGACACGGTGACGGTGGGTGTATGGGAAACGGTGACGGTGGGTGCGGTTGGTGTGGGACACAGTGATGGTGGGTGTGGGTGTATGGGACACTGTGACGGTGGGTGTATGGGACATGG
The DNA here is from genome assembly GCF_048418815.1 of Hemitrygon akajei. Lineage (NCBI taxonomy): Eukaryota > Metazoa > Chordata > Chondrichthyes > Myliobatiformes > Dasyatidae > Hemitrygon > Hemitrygon akajei. The sequence goes on along the minus strand of NC_133128.1, from coordinate 108,163,208 downwards.
TGACGGTGGGAGCGGGTGGTATGGGACACAGTGACGGTGGGTGTGGGTGCATTGGATATGGTGATGGTGGGTGTGGGTGTATGGTACACGGTGATGGTGGTTGTATGGGACATGGTGACGGTGGGTGTATGGGAGACATTGACGGTGGGAGTATGGGACACGGTGACGGTGGGTGTGGGTGGTATGGGACACGGTGACGGTGGTATTGGGTGGATATGGGTCACGGTGACGGTGGGAGTGGGTTGTATGGGACACGGTGACTGTGGGTGTGGGTGTATGGGACATGGTGACGGAGGGAGTTGGTTTATGCGACATGGTGACGGTGGTTGTTGGTGTATGGGACGCTATGACGGTGGGTGTGGGTGTATGGGACATGGTGACGGAGGGAGTGGGTGTATGGGACATGGTGACGGTGGGTGTGGGTGTATGGGACGCTATGACGGTGGGTGTGGGTGCATGGGACATGGTGACGGTGGGTGTGGGTGTATGGGATACGGTGACGGTGGGTGTGTGTATGGGACACGGTGACGGTGGGTGTATGGGACACGGTGACGGTGGGAGCGGTTGGTATGGGACACAGTGATGGTAGGTGTGGGTGTATGGGACACGGTGACGGAGGGTGTATGGTACACGGTGAAGGTGGGAGCGGGTGCTATGGGACACAGTGATGGTGGGTGTGGGTGAATGGGACACAGTGAAGGTGCGAGCGGGTGGTATGGGACATGGTGACGGTGGGAGTGGGTGTATGGGACACGATGATGGTGGGTGTATGGGACACGGTGACGGTGGGCGCGTGTGGTATGGGACAAAGTGACGGTGGGTGTGGGTGTATGGGACACGGTGATGGTGGGTGTATGGGACACGGTGAAGGTGGGAGCGGGTGGTATGGGACATGGTGACGGTGGGAGTGGGTGTATGGGACACGGTGACGGTGGGTGTGGGTGTGTGGGACATGGTGACGTTGGGTGTGGGTGTATGGGACCCGGTGATGGTGGGTGGTATGGGACACAGTGACGGTGTGTGTGGGTGCATGGGACACAGTGACGGTGGGTGTGGGTGTATGGGACACGGTGATGGTGGGTGTATGGGACACGGTGACGGTGGGTGCGTGTTTATGGGACACAGTGACGGTGGGTGTGGGTGTATGGGACACGGTGATGGTGGGTGTTATGGGATACAGTGACGGTGGGTGCGGGTTTATGGGATACAGTGACGGTGGGTGTGGGTATATGGGACACGGTGATGGTGGGTGTATGGGACACGGTAACGGTGGGTGTGGGTGTATGGGACACGGTGATGGTGGGTGTATGGGACACGGTGACGGTGGGTGTATGGGAGACGTTGACGGTGGGTGTATGGGACACGGTGATGGTGGGTGTATGGGAGACGGTGAAGGTGGGTGTATGGGAAATGGTGAAGTTGGGTGTATGGGACACGGTGACGGTGGGAGCGGTTGGTATGGGACACAGCGATGGTGGGTGTGGGTGTATGGGACACGGTGACGGTGGGTGTATGGTACATGGTGAAGGTGGGAGTGGGTGTATGGGACAGGGTGACGGTGGGTGTGGGTGTGTGGGACATGGTGACGGTGGGTGTGGTTGTATGGGACATGGTGATGGTGGGTGTATGGGACACGGTGACGGTGGGTGTATGGGAGACGTTGACGGTGGGTGTATGGGACACGGTGATGGTGGGTGTATGGGAGACGGTGAAGGTGGGTGTATGGGAAATGGTGAAGTTGGGTGTATGGGACACGGTGACGGTGGGAGCGGTTGGTATGGGACACAGCGATGGTGGGTGTGGGTGTATGGGACACGGTGACGGTGGGAGTGGGTGTATGGTACACGGTGACGGTGGGTGTGGGTGTGTGGGACGCTATGACGGTGGGTGTGGGTGCATTGGATATGGTGACAGTGGGTGTGGGTGTATGGGACACGGTGATGGTGGGTGTATGGGACACGGTGACGGTGGGTGTATGGGAGACGTTGACGGTGGGTGTATGGGACACTGTGACGGTGGGTGTGGGTGTGTGGGACACTGTGACAGAGGGTGTTTGTGATGCCGTGACGTTGGGTCTGGGTGGTATGAAACGCGATGACGGTGGGTGTGTGTGTATGGTACACGGAGATGGTGGATGAATTGGACACGGTGACGGTGTGTGTGGGTATGGGACATGGTGACGGTGGATGTATGGGAAACTGTGACGGTGGGAGTGGGTGTATGGGAGACGGTGACGGTGGATGTGGGTGGTATGGGTCACGGTGACGGTGGGTGTGGGTGTATGGGACGCTATGACGGTGGGTGTGGGTGCATTGGATACGGTGACAGTGGGTGTGGGTGTATGGGACACGGTGATGGTGGGTGTATGGGACACGGTGACGGTGGGTGAATGGGACACGGTGACGGTGGGAGCGGTTGGTATGGGACACAGTGATGGTGGGCATGGGTGTATGGGACACTGTGACGGTGGGTGTATGGGACATGGTGACGGTGGGAGCGGGTGGTATGGGACACAGTGACGGTGTGTGTGGGTATGGGACATGGTGACGGTGGATGTATGGGAAACTGTGACGGTGGGAGTGGGTGTATGGGAGACGGTGACGGTGGATGTGGGTGGTATGGGTCACGGTGACGGTGGGTGTGGGTGTATGGGACGCTATGACGGTGGGTGTGGGTGCATTGGATACGGTGACAGTGGGTGTGGGTGTATGGGACACGGTGATGGTGGGTGTATGGGACACGGTGACGGTGGGTGAATGGGACACGGTGACGGTGGGAGCGGTTGGTATGGGACACAGTGATGGTGGGCATGGGTGTATGGGACACTGTGACGGTGGGTGTATGGGACATGGTGACGGTGGGAGCGGGTGGTATGGGACACGGTGACGGAGGGTGTATGGTACACGGTGAAGGTGGGAGCGGGTGCTATGGGACACAGTGATGGTGGGTGTGGGTGAATGGGACACAGTGAAGGTGGGAGCGGGTGGTATGGGACATGGTGACGGTGGGAGTGGGTGTATGGGACACGGTGATGGTGGGTGTATGGGACACGGTGACGGTGGGTGTATGGGAGACGTTGACGGTGGGTGTATGGGACACGGTGATGGTGGGTGTATGGGAGACGGTGAAGGTGGGAGCGGGTTTATGGGATACAGTGACGGTGGGTGTGGGTATATGGGACACGGTGATGGTGGATGAATTGGACACGGTGACGGTGGGTGTGGGTATGGGACATGGTGACGGTGGATGTATGGGACACTGTGACGGTGGGAGTGGGTGTATGGGACACGGTGACGGTGGGTGTGGGTGGTATGGGTCACGGTGACGGTGGGTGTGGGTGTATGGGACGCTATGACGGTGGGTGTGGGTGCATTGGTTACGGTGACGGTGGGTGTGGGTGTATGGGACACGGTGATGGTGGGTGTATGGGACACGGTGACGGTGGGTGTATGGGAGACGTTGACGGTGGGTATATGGGACACGGTGATAGTGGGTGAATGGGACACGGTGACGGTGGGAGCGGTTGGTATGGGACACAGTGATGGTGGGCATGGGTCTATGGCATACGGTGACGTTGGGTGTATGGGACACGGTGATGGTGGGTGTATGGGACACGGTGATGGTGGGTGTATGGGAGACGGTGAAGGTTGGTGTATGGGACACGGTGACGGTGGGTGTATGGGAAACGGTGACGGTGGGTGAGGTTGGTGTGGGACACAGTGATGGTGGGTGTGGGTGTATGGGACACAGTGACGGTGGGTGTATGGGACATGGTGACGGTGGGAGCGGGTGGTATGGGACACAGTGATGGTGGGTGTGGGTGTATGGGACACGGTGACAGTGGGTGTATGGGACGGTGAAGGTGGGAGTGGGTGGTATGGGACATGGTGACGGTGGGAGTGGGTGTATGGGACATGGTGACGGTGGGTGTGGGTGTGTGGGACATGGTGACGGTGGGTGTGGGTGTATGGGACATGGTGATGGTGGGTGTATGGGACACGGTGACGGTGGGTGCGGGTGGTATGGACACAGTGACGGTGGGTGTATGGGACACAGTGAAGGTGGGTGTATGGGACACGGTGAAGGTGGGAGCGGGTGGTAAGGGACATGGTGACGGTGGGAGTGGGTGTATGGGACACGGTGACGGAGGGTGTGGGTGTGTGGGACATGGTGACGGTGGGTGTGGGTGTATGGGACACGGTGACGGTGGGAGTGGGTGTATGGTACACGGTGACGGTGTGTGTGGGTGTACGGGACACGGTGACGGTGGGTGTTTGGGACACGGTGATGGTGGGTGTGGGTGTATGGGACATGGTGATGGTGGGTGTGGGTGTATGGGACACGGTGACTGTGGGTGTTGGTGTATGGGACACGGTGACGGTGGGTGTATGGGACACGGTGACGGTGGGTGTATGGGACACGGTAACGGTGGATGTGGGTGGTATGGGTCACGGTGACGGTGGGAGTGGGTGGTATGGGACACGGTGACGGTGGGTGTGGGTGTATGGAACGCTATGACGGTGTGTGTGGGTGTATGGGATACGGTGACGGAGGGAGAGGGTGTATGGGACATGGTCACGGTGGGTGTGGGTGTATGGGATACGGTGACGGTGGGAGTGGGTGTATGGGACATGGTGACGGTGGGTGTGGGGGTATGGGACGCTATAACGGTGGGTGTGGTTGCATTGGATATGGTGACGGTGGGTGTGGGAGTATGGGACACGGTGATGGTGGGTGTATGGGACACAGTGACGGTGGGTGTATGGGACACAGTGACGGTGGGTGTGGATGTATGGGACACTGTGACGGTGGGATTGGGTGGTATGGGACATGGTGACGGTGGGTGTGGGTGGTATGGGACACGGTGACGGTGGGTGTGGGTGTATGGGTCGCTATGACGGTGGGTGTGGGTGTATGGGACATGGTGACGGTGTGTGTGGGTTTATGTGATACGGTGACTGAGGGAGTGGGTGTATGGGACATGGTGACGGTGGGTGTGGGTGTATGGGATACGGTGACGGAGGGAGTGGGTGTATGGGACATGGTGACGGTGGGTGTGGGTGTATTGGATACGGTGACGGTGTGTGTGGGTGTATGGGACAAGATGATGGTGGGTGTATGGGACACGGTGACGGTGGGTGTATGGGACACAGTGACGGTGGGTGTGGGTGTATGGGACACGGTGACGGTGGGTGTGGGTGTATGGGACACTGTGACGGTGGGAGTGGGTGTATGGGATGCTATGACGGTGGGTGTGGGTGCATTGGATACGGTGACGGTGGGTGTGGGTGTATGGGACATGGTGATGGTGGGTGTATGGGACACGGTGACTGTGGGTGTGGGTGTATGGGACACGGTGACGGTGGGTGTGGATGTATGGGACACTGTGACGGGGGGTGTGGGTGGTATGGGACATGGTGACGGTGGATTTGGGTGGATATGGGTCATGGTGACGGTGGGTGTGGGTGTATGGGACGCTATGACGGTGGGTGTGTGTGTATGGGACATGGTGACGGTGGATGTGGGTGGTATGGGTCACGGTGACAGTGGGAGTGGGTGGTATGGGACACGGTGACGGTGGGTGTGGGTGTATGGAACGATATGACGGTGGGTGTGGGTGTATGGGACACGGTGACGGTGGGTGTGGGTGTATGGGATACGGTGACGGTGGGTGTGGGTGCATTGGATACGGTGACGGTGGGTGTGGGTGTATGGGACACGGTGATGGTGGGTGTATGGGACACAGTGACGGTGGGTGTGGATGTATGGGACACTGTGACGGAGGGAGTGGTTGGTATGGGACACGGTGACGGTGGATTTGTGTGTATGGGACGCTATGACGGTGGGTGTGGGTGTATGGGACACGGTGACGGTGGGTGTATGGGACACGGTGACGGTGGATGTGGGTGGTATGGGTCACGGTGACGGTGGGAGTGGGTGGTATGGGTCACGGTGACGGTGGGTGTGGGTGTATGGAACGCTATGACGGTGTGTGTGGGTGTATGGGATACGGTGACGGAGGGAGAGGGTGTATGGGACATGGTCACGGTGGGTGTGGGTGTATGGGATACGGTGACGGTGGGAGTGGGTGTATGGGACATGGTGACGGTGGGTGTGGGGGTATGGGACGCTATAACGGTGGGTGTGGTTGCATTGGATATGGTGACGGTGGGTGTGGGAGTATGGGACACGGTGATGGTGGGTGTATGGGACACAGTGACGGTGGGTGTATGGGACACAGTGACGGTGGGTGTGGATGTATGGGACACTGTGACGGTGGGATTGGGTGGTATGGGACATGGTGACGGTGGGTGTGGGTGGTATGGGACACGGTGACGGTGGGTGTGGGTGTATGGGTCGCTATGACGGTGGGTGTGGGTGTATGGGACATGGTGACGGTGTGTGTGGGTTTATGTGATACGGTGACTGAGGGAGTGGGTGTATGGGACATGGTGACGGTGGGTGTGGGTGTATGGGATACGGTGACGGAGGGAGTGGGTGTATGGGACATGGTGACGGTGGGTGTGGGTGTATTGGATACGGTGACGGTGTGTGTGGGTGTATGGGACAAGATGATGGTGGGTGTATGGGACACGGTGACGGTGGGTGTATGGGACACAGTGACGGTGGGTGTGGGTGTATGGGACACGGTGACGGTGGGTGTGGGTGTATGGGACACTGTGACGGTGGGAGTGGGTGTATGGGATGCTATGACGGTGGGTGTGGGTGCATTGGATACGGTGACGGTGGGTGTGGGTGTATGGGACATGGTGATGGTGGGTGTATGGGACACGGTGACTGTGGGTGTGGGTGTATGGGACACGGTGACGGTGGGTGTGGATGTATGGGACACTGTGACGGGGGGTGTGGGTGGTATGGGACATGGTGACGGTGGATTTGGGTGGATATGGGTCATGGTGACGTTGGGTGTGGGTGTATGGGACGCTATGACGGTGGGTGTGTGTGTATGGGACATGGTGACGGTGGATGTGGGTGGTATGGGTCACGGTGACAGTGGGAGTGGGTGGTATGGGACACGGTGACGGTGGGTGTGGGTGTATGGAACGATATGACGGTGGGTGTGGGTGTATGGGACACGGTGACGGTGGGTGTGGGTGTATGGGATACGGTGACGGTGGGTGTGGGTGCATTGGATACGGTGACGGTGGGTGTGGGTGTATGGGACACGGTGATGGTGGGTGTATGGGACACAGTGACGGTGGGTGTGGATGTATGGGACACTGTGACGGAGGGAGTGGTTGGTATGGGACACGGTGACGGTGGATTTGTGTGTATGGGACGCTATGACGGTGGGTGTGGGTGTATGGGACATGGTGACGGTGTGGTGTGGGTGTATGGGACACGGTGACGGTGGGTGTATTGGATACGGTGACGGTGGGTGTATGGGACATGGTGATGGTGGGTGTATGGGACACGGTGACGGTGGGTGTATGGGACATGGTGATGGTGGGTGTATGGGACACGGTGACGGTGGGTGTATGGGACACGGTGATGGTGGGTGTATGGGACACGGTGAAGGTGGGTGTGGGTGTATGGGACGCTGTGACGGTGGGTGTGGGTGTGTGGGACACTGTGACGGTGGTTGTATGTGACGCGGTGACAGTGGGTGTGGGTGTGTGGGATACTGTGACAGAGGGTGTATATGATGCGGTGACGTTGGGTCTGGGTGATATGAAACGAGATGACGGTGGGTGTGTGTGTATGGTACACGGTGATGGTGGGTGTGTGTGTATGGTACACGGTGATGGTGGGTGTGGGTGTATGGGACATGGTGATGGTGGGTGTATGGGTCACGGTGATAGTGGGAGCGGGTGATATGGGACACAGTGACGGTGAGTGTGGGTGTATGTGACACGGTGACGGTGGGAGTGGGTGTATGGTACACGGTGACGGTGGGTGTGGGTGTGTGGGACACGGTGACGGTGGGTGCGGATTGTATGGGACTGAGTGACGGTGGGTGTGGGTGTATGGGACACGGTGATGGTAGGTGGTATGGGACACCGTGACGGTGTGTGTGGGTGTATGGGACACGGTGACGGTGGGTGTTTGGGACATGGTGATGGTGGGTGCGGGTTTATGGGACACAGTGACGGTGTGTGTGGGTGTATGGGACATGGTGACGGTGGGTGCGGGTTTATGGGACACAGTGACGGTGTGTGTGGGTGTATGGGACACGGTGACGGTAAGTGTTTGGGACACGGTGATGGTGGGTGTGGGTGTATGGGACATGGTGATGGTGGGTGTGGGTGTATGGGACACGGTGAAGGTGGGTGTATGGGACACGGTGACGGTGGGTGTGGGTGTATGGGACACGGTGATGGTGGGTGGTATGGGACACGGTGACTGTGGGTGTGGGTGTATGGGACACGGTGACGGTGGCTGTATGGGACACGGTGACGGTGGGTGTATGGGACACGGTGACGGTGGATGTGGGTGGTATGGGTCACGGTGACGGTGGGAGTGGTTGGTATGGGACACGGTGACGGTGGGTGTAGGTGTATGGGACGCTATGACGGTGGGTGTGGGTGTATGGGATACGGTGAAGGAGGGAGTGGGTGTATGGGACATGGTGACGGTGGGTGTGGGTGTATGGGACGCTATGACGGTGGGTGTGGGTGCATTGGATACGGTGACAGTGGGTCTGGGTGTATGGGACAAGGTGATGGTGGGTGTATGGGACACGGTGACGGTGGGTGTATGGGACACAGTGACGGTGGGTGTGGATGTATGGGACACTGTGACGGTGGAAGTGGGTGGTATGGGTCACGGTGACGGTGGGTGTGGGTGTATGGTACATGGTGACGGAGGGAGTTGGTTTATGGGACATGGCGACGGTGGTTGTTGGTGTATGGGACGCTATGACGGTGGGTGTGGGTGTATGGGACATGGTGACGGAGGGAGTGGGTGTATGGGACATGGTGACGGAGGGTGTGGGTGTTTGGGACGCTATGACGGTGGGTGTGGGTGTTTGGGACATGGTGACGGTGGGTGTGGGTGTATGGGATACGGTGACGGTGGGTGTGTGTATGGGACACGGTGTCGGTGGGTGTATGGGACACGGTGACAGTGGGTGTATGGGACACGGTGACGGTGGGTGTATGGGACACGGTGATGGTGGGTGTATGGGACACTGTGACGGTGGGTGTGGGTGTGTGGGACACTGTGACTGAGGGTGTTTGTGATGCCGTGACGTTGGGTCTGGGTGGTATGAAACGCGATGACGGTGGGTGTGTGTGTATGGTACACGGAGATGGTGGATGAATTGGACACGGTGACGGTGTGTGTGGGTATGGGACATGGTGACGGTGGATGTATGGGAAACTGTGACGGTGGGAGTGGGTGTATGGGAGACGGTGACGGTGGATGTGGGTGGTATGGGTCACGGTGACGGTGGGTGTGGGTGTATGGGACGCTATGACGGTGGGTGTGGGGGCATTGGATATGGTGACAGTGGGTGTGGGTGTATGGGACACGGTGATGGTGGGTGTATGGGACACGGTGACGGTGGGTGAATGGGACACGGTGACGGTGGGAGCGGTTGGTATGGGACACAGTGATGGTGGGCATGGGTCTATGGCATACGGTGACGTTGGGTGTATGGGACACGCTGATGGTGGGTGTATGGGACACGGTGATGGTGGGTGTATGGGAGACGGTGAATGTGAGTGTATGGGACACGGTGACGGTGGGTGTATGGGAAACGGTGACGGTGGGTGCGGTTGGTGTGGGACACAGTGATGGTGGGTGTGGGTGTATGGGACACTGTGACGGTGGGTGTATGGGACATGGTGACGGTGGGAGCGGGTGGTATGGGACACAGTGACGGTGGGTGTGGGTGCATTGGATATGGTGATGGTGGGTGTGGGTGTATGGTACACGGTGATGGTGGTTGTATGGGACATGGTGACGGTGGGTGTATGGGAGACATTGACGGTGGGAGTATGGGACACGGTGACGGTGGGTGTGGGTGGTATGGGACACGGTGACGGTGGATTTGGGTGGATATGGGTCACGGTGACGGTGGGAGTGGGTTGTATGGGACACGGTGACTGTGGGTGTGGGTGTATGGGACATGGTGACGGAGGGAGTTGGTTTATGCGACATGGTGACGGTGGTTGTTGGTGTATGGGACGCTATGACGGTGGGTGTGGGTGTATGGGACATGGTGACGGAGGGAGTGGGTGTATGGGACATGGTGACGGTGGGTGTGGGTGTATGGGACGCTATGACGGTGGGTGTGGGTGCATGGGACATGGTGACGGTGGGTGTGGGTGTATGGGATACGGTGACGGTGGGTGTGTGTATGGGACACGGTGACGGTGGGTGTATGGGACACGGTGACGGTGGGAGCGGTTGGTATGGGACACAGTGATGGTAGGTGTGGGTGTATGGGACACGGTGACGGAGGGTGTATGGTACACGGTGAAGGTGGGAGCGGGTGCTATGGGACACAGTGATGGTGGGTGTGGGTGAATGGGACACAGTGAAGGTGGGAGCGGGTGGTATGGGACATGGTGACGGTGGGAGTGGGTGTATGGGACACGGTGACGGTGGGTGTGGGTGTGTGGGACATGGTGACGGTGGGTGTGGGTGTATGGGACACGATGATGGTGGGTGTATGGGACACGGTGACGGTGGGCGCGTGTGGTATGGGACAAAGTGACGGTGGGTGTGGGTGTATGGGACACGGTGATGGTGGGTGTATGGGACACGGTGAAGGTGGGAGCGGGTGGTATGGGACATGGTGACGGTGGGAGTGGGTGTATGGGACACGGTGACGGTGGGTGTGGGTGTGTGGGACATGGTGACGTTGGGTGTGGGTGTATGGGACCCGGTGATGGTGGGTGGTATGGGACACAGTGACGGTGTGTGTGGGTGCATGGGACACAGTGACGGTGGGTGTGGGTGTATGGGACACGGTGATGGTGGGTGTATGGGACACGGTGACGGTGGGTGCGTGTTTATGGGACACAGTGACGGTGGGTGTGGGTGTATGGGACACGGTGATGGTGGGTGTTATGGGATACAGTGACGGTGGGTGCGGGTTTATGGGATACAGTGACGGTGGGTGTGGGTATATGGGACACGGTGATGGTGGGTGTATGGGACACGGTAACGGTGGGTGTGGGTGTATGGGACACGGTGATGGTGGGTGTATGGGACACGGTGACGGTGGGTGTATGGGAGACGTTGACGGTGGGTGTATGGGACACGGTGATGGTGGGTGTATGGGAGACGGTGAAGGTGGGTGTATGGGAAATGGTGAAGTTGGGTGTATGGGACACGGTGACGGTGGGAGCGGTTGGTATGGGACACAGCGATGGTGGGTGTGGGTGTATGGGACACGGTGACGGTGGGTGTATGGTACATGGTGAAGGTGGGAGTGGGTGTATGGGACAGGGTGACGGTGGGTGTGGGTGTGTGGGACATGGTGACGGTGGGTGTGGTTGTATGGGACATGGTGATGGTGGGTGTATGGGACACGGTGACGGTGGGTGTATGGGAGACGTTGACGGTGGGTGTATGGGACACGGTGATGGTGGGTGTATGGGAGACGGTGAAGGTGGGTGTATGGGAAATGGTGAAGTTGGGTGTATGGGACACGGTGACGGTGGGAGCGGTTGGTATGGGACACAGCGATGGTGGGTGTGGGTGTATGGGACACGGTGACGGTGGGAGTGGGTGTATGGTACACGGTGACGGTGGGTGTGGGTGTGTGGGACGCTATGACGGTGGGTGTGGGTGCATTGGATATGGTGACAGTGGGTGTGGGTGTATGGGACACGGTGATGGTGGGTGTATGGGACACGGTGACGGTGGGTGTATGGGAGACGTTGACGGTGGGTGTATGGGACACTGTGACGGTGGGTGTGGGTGTGTGGGACACTGTGACAGAGGGTGTTTGTGATGCCGTGACGTTGGGTCTGGGTGGTATGAAACGCGATGACGGTGGGTGTGTGTGTATGGTACACGGAGATGGTGGATGAATTGGACACGGTGACGGTGTGAGTGGGTATGGGACATGGTGACGGTGGATGTATGGGAAACTGTGACGGTGGGAGTGGGTGTATGGGAGACGGTGACGGTGGATGTGGGTGGTATGGGTCACGGTGACGGTGGGTGTGGGTGTATGGGACGCTATGACGGTGGGTGTGGGTGCATTGGATACGGTGACAGTGGGTGTGGGTGTATGGGACACGGTGATGGTGGGTGTATGGGACACGGTGACGGTGGGTGAATGGGACACGGTGACGGTGGGAGCGGTTGGTATGGGACACAGTGATGGTGGGCATGGGTGTATGGGACACTGTGACGGTGGGTGTATGGGACATGGTGACGGTGGGAGCGGGTGGTATGGGACACAGTGACGGTGTGTGTGGGTATGGGACATGGTGACGGTGGATGTATGGGAAACTGTGACGGTGGGAGTGGGTGTATGGGAGACGGTGACGGTGGATGTGGGTGGTATGGGTCACGGTGACGGTGGGTGTGGGTGTATGGGACGCTATGACGGTGGGTGTGGGTGCATTGGATACGGTGACAGTGGGTGTGGGTGTATGGGACACGGTGATGGTGGGTGTATGGGACACGGTGACGGTGGGTGAATGGGACACGGTGACGGTGGGAGCGGTTGGTATGGGACACAGTGATGGTGGGCATGGGTGTATGGGACACTGTGACGGTGGGTGTATGGGACATGGTGACGGTGGGAGCGGGTGGTATGGGACACGGTGACGGAGGGTGTATGGTACACGGTGAAGGTGGGAGCGGGTGCTATGGGACACAGTGATGGTGGGTGTGGGTGAATGGGACACAGTGAAGGTGGGAGCGGGTGGTATGGGACATGGTGACGGTGGGAGTGGGTGTATGGGACACGGTGATGGTGGGTGTATGGGACACGGTGACGGTGGGTGTATGGGAGACGTTGACGGTGGGTGTATGGGACACGGTGATGGTGGGTGTATGGGAGACGGTGAAGGTGGGAGCGGGTTTATGGGATACAGTGACGGTGGGTGTGGGTATATGGGACACGGTGATGGTGGGTGTATGGGACACGGTAACGGTGGGTGTGGGTGTATGGGACACGGTGATGGTGGGTGTATGGGACACGGTGACAGTGGGTGTATGGGAGACGTTGACGGTGGGTGTATGGGACACGGTGATGGTGGGTGTATGGGAGACGGTGAAGGTGGGTGTGGGTGTGTGGGACGCTATGACGGTGGGTGTGGGTGCATTGGATATGGTGACAGTGGGTGTGGGTGTATGGGACACGGTGATGGTGGGTGTATGGGACACGGTGACGGTGGGTGTATGGGAGACGTTGACGGTGGGTGTATGGGACACTGTGACGGTGGGTGTGGGTGTGTGGGACACTGTGACAGAGGGTGTTTGTGATGCCGTGACGTTGGGTCTGGGTGGTATGAAACGCGATGACGGTGGGTGTGTGTGTATGGTACACGGAGATGGTGGATGAATTGGACACGGTGACGGTGTGTGTGGGTATGGGACATGGTGACGGTGGATGTATGGGAAACTGTGACGGTGGGTGTGGGTGCATTGGATATGGTGACAGTAGGTGTGGGTGTATGGGACACGGTGATGGTGGGTGTATTGGACACGGTGATGGTGGGTGTATGGGAGACGGTGAAGGTGGGTGTGGGTGTGTGGGACGCTATGACGGTGGGTGTGGGTGCATTGGATATGGTGACAGTGGGTGTGGGTGTATGGGACACGGTGATGGTGGGTGTATGGGACACGGTGACGGTGGGTGTATGGGAGACGTTGACGGTGGGTGTATGGGACACTGTGACGGTGGGTGTGGGTGTGTGGGACACTGTGACAGAGGGTGTTTGTGATGCCGTGACGTTGGGTCTGGGTGGTATTAAACGCGATGACGGTGGGTGTGTGTGTATGGTACACGGAGATGGTGGATGAATTGGACACGGTGACGGTGTGTGTGGGTATGGGACATGGTGACGGTGGATGTATGGGAAACTGTGACGGTGGGAGTGGGTGTATGGGAGACGGTGACGGTGGATGTGGGTGGTATGGGTCACGGTGACGGTGGGTGTGGGTGTATGGGACGCTATGACGGTGGGTGTGGGTGCATTGGATACGGTGACAGTGGGTGTGGGTGTATGGGACACGGTGATGGTGGGTGTATGGGACACGGTGACGGTGGGTGAATGGGACACGGTGACGGTGGGAGCGGTTGGTATGGGACACAGTGATGGTGGGCATGGGTCTATGGCATACGGTGACGTTGGGTGTATGGGACACGCTGATGGTGGGTGTATGGGACACGGTGATGGTGGGTGTATGGGAGACGGTGAATGTGAGTGTATGGGACACGGTGACGGTGGGTGTATGGGAAACGGTGACGGTGGGTGCGGTTGGTGTGGGACACAGTGATGGTGGGTGTGGGTGTATGGGACACTGTGACGGTGGGTGTATGGGACATGGTGACGGTGGGAGCGGGTGGTATGGGACACAGTGACGGTGGGTGTGGGTGCATTGGATATGGTGATGGTGGGTGTGGGTGTATGGTACACGGTGATGGTGGGTGTATGGGACATGGTGACGGTGGGTGTATGGGAGACATTGACGGTGGGAGTATGGGACACGGTGACGGTGGGTGTGGGTGGTATGGGACACGGTGACGGTGGATTTGGGTGGATATGGGTCACGGTGACGGTGGGAGTGGGTTGTATGGGACACGGTGACTGTGGGTGTGGGTGTATGGCACATGGTGACGGAGGGAGTTGGTTTATGCGACATGGTGACGGTGGTTGTTGGTGTATGGGACGCTATGACGGTGGGTGTGGGTGTATGGGACATGGTGACGGAGGGAGTGGGTGTATGGGACATGGTGACGGTGGGTGTGGGTGTATGGGACGCTATGAGGGTGGGTGTGGGTGCATGGGACATGGTGACGGTGGGTGTGGGTGTATGGGATACGGTGACGGTGGGTGTATGGGACACGGTGACGGTGGGAGCGGTTGGTATGGGACACAGTGATGGTAGGTGTGGGTGTATGGGACACGGTGACGGAGGGTGTATGGTACACGGTGAAGGTGGGAGCGGGTGCTATGGGACACAGTGATGGTGGGTGTGGGTGTATGGGACACAGTGAAGGTGGGAGCGGGTGGTATGGGACATGGTGACGGTGGGAGTGGGTGTATGGGACACGGTGACGGTGGGTGTGGGTGTGTGGGACATGGTGACGGTTGGTGTGGGTGTATGGGACACGATGATGGTGGGTGTATGGGACACGGTGACGGTGGGCGCGTGTGGTATGGGACACAGTGACGGTGGGTGTGGGTGTATGGGACACGGTGATGGTGGGTGTATGGGACACGGTGAAGGTGGGAGCGGGTGGTATGGGACATGGTGACGGTGGGAGTGGGTGTATGGGACACGGTGACGGTGGGTGTGGGTGTGTGGGACATGGTGACGTTGGGTGTGGGTGTATGGGACCCGGTGATGGTGGGTGGTATGGGACACAGTGACGGTGTGTGTGGGTGTATGGGACACAGTGACGGTGGGTGTGGGTGTATGGGACACGGTGATGGTGGGTGTATGGGACACGGTGACGGTGGGTGCGTGTTTATGGGACACAGTGACGGTGGGTGTGGGTGTATGGGACACGGTGATGGTGGGTGTTATGGGATACAGTGACGGTGGGAGCGGGTTTATGGGATACAGTGACGGTGGGTGTGGGTATATGGGACACGGTGATGGTGGGTGTATGGGACACGGTAACGGTGGGTGTGGGTGTATGGGACACGGTGATGGTGGGTGTATGGGACACGGTGACGGTGGGTGTATGGGAGACGTTGACGGTGGGTGTATGGGACACGGTGATGGTGGGTGTATGGGAGACGGTGAAGGTGGGTGTATGGTAAATGGTGAAGTTGGGTGTATGGGACACGGTGACGGTGGGAGCGGTTGGTATGGGACACAGCGATGGTGGGTGTGGGTGTATGGGACACGGTGACGGTGGGTGTATGGGACACGGTGACGGTGGGAGCGGGTGGTATGGGACACAGTGACTGTGGGTGTGGGTGTATGGGACACGGTGACGGTGGGTGTATGGTACATGGTGAAGGTGGGAGTGGGTGTATGGGACAGGGTGATGGTGGGTGTGGGTGTGTGGGACATGGTGACGGTGGGTGTGGTTGTATGGGACATGGTGATGGTGGGTGTATGGCACACGGTGATGGTGGGAGCGGGTGGTATGGGACACAGTGACGGTGAGTGTGCGTGTATGGGACACGGTGACGGTGGGAGTGGGTGTATGGTACACGGTGACGGTGGGTGTGGGTGTGTGGGACGCTATGACGGTGGGTGTGGGTGCATTGGATATGGTGACAGTGGGTGTGGGTGTATGGGACACGGTGATGGTGGGTGTATGGGACACGGTGACGGTGGGTGAATGGGACACGGTGAAGGTGGGAGCGGGTGGTATGGGACATGGTGGCTTTGGGAGTGGGTGTATGGGACACGGTGACGGTGGGTGTGGGTGTGTGGGACATGGTGACGGTGGGTGTGGGTGTATGGGACATGGTGATGGTGGGTGTGGGTTTATGAGACACAGTGACGGTGTGTGTGGGTGTATGGGACACGGTGACGGTGGGTGCGGGTTTATGGGACACAGTGACGGTGTGTGTGGGTGTATGGGACACGGTGATGGTGGGTGGTATGGGATACAGTGACGGTGTGTGTGGGTGTATGGGACTCGGTAACGGTGGGTGTTTGGGACACGGTGACGGTGGGTGCGGGTTTATGGGATACAGTGACGGTGGGTGTGGGTATATGGGACACGGTGATGGTGGGTGTATGGGACACGGTAAAGGTGGTTGTGGGTGTATGGGACACGGTGATGGTGGGTTTTTGGGACACGGTGACGGTGGGTGTATGGGAGACGTTGACGGTGGGTGTATGGGACACGGTGATGGTGGGTGTATGGGAGACGGTGAAGGTGGGTGTATGGGAAACGGTGACGGTGGGTGTATGGGACACGGTGACGGTGGGAGCGGTTGGTATGGGACACAGCGATGGTGGGTGTGGGTGTATGGGACACGGTGACGGTGGGTGTATGGGACATGGTGACGGTGGGAGCGGGTGGTATGGGACACAGTGACTGTGGGTGTGGGTGTATGGGACACGGTGACGGTGGGTGTATGGTACATGGTGAAGGTGGGAGTGGGTGTATGGGACACAGTGACGGTGAGTGTGGGTGTATGGGACACGGTGACGGTGGGAGTGGGTGTATGGTACACGGTGACGGTGGGTGTGGGTGTGTGGGACGCTATGACGGTGGGTGTGGGTGCATTGGATATGGTGACAGTGGGTGTGGGTGTATGGGACACGGTGACGGTGGGTGAATGGGACACGGTGAAGGTGGGAGCGGGTGGTATGGGACATGGTGGCTTTGGGAGTGGGTGTATGGGACACGGTGACGGTGGGTGTGGGTGTGTGGGACACGGTGACGGCGGGTGTTTGGTATACGGTGACGGTGGGTGCATGTTTATGGGACACAGTGACGGTGGGTGTGGGTGTATGGGACACGGTGACGGTGGGTGTATTGGACACGGTGACGGTGGGTGTATGGGACATGGTGATGGTGGGTGTATGGGACACGGTGACGGTGGGTGTATGGGACATGGTGATGGTGGGTGTGTGGGACGCTATGACGGTGGGTGTGGGAGCATTGGATATGGTGACAGTGGGTGTGGGTGTATGGGAGACGGTGACGGTGGGTGTATTGGACACGGTGACGGTGGGTGTATGGGACATGGTGATGGTGGGTGTATGGGACACGGTGACGGTGGGTGTATGGGACATGGTGATGGTGGGTGTATGGGACACGGTGACGGTGGGTGAATGGGACACGGTGATGGTGGGTGTATGGGACACGGTGAAGGCGGGTGTGGGTGTATGGGACGCTGTGACGGTGGGTGTGGGTGTGTGGGACACTGTGACGGTGGTTGTATGTGACGCGGTGACAGTGGGTGTGGGTGTGTGGGACACTGTGACAGAGGGTGTATATGATGCGGTGACGTTGGGTCTGGGTGATATGAAACGAGATGACGGTGGGTGTGTGTGTATGGTACACGGTGATGGTGGGTGTGTGTGTATGGTACACGGTGATGGTGGATGTATGAGACACGGTGACGGTGGGTGTGGGTGTGTGGGACATGGTGACGGTGGGTGTGGGTGTATGGGACACGGTGATGGTGGGTGTATGGGACACGGTGAAGGTGGGAGCGGGTGGTATGGGACATGGTGACGGTGGGAGTGGGTGTATGGGACACGGTGACGGTGGGTGTGGGTGTGTGGGACACGGTGACGGCGGGTGTTTGGTATACGGTGACGGTGGGTGCATGTTTAAGGGACACAGTGACGGTGGGTGTGGGTGTATGGGACACGGTGATGGTGGGTGGTATGGGATACAGTGACGGTGTGTGTGGGTGTATGGGACACGGTAACGGTGGGTGTTTGGGACACGGTGACGGTGGGTGCGGGTTTATGGGATACAGTGACGGTGGGTGTGGGTATATGGGACACGGTGATGGTGGGTGTATGGGACACGGTAAAGGTGGTTGTGGGTGTATGGGACACGGTGATGGTGGGTGTATGGGACACGGTGACGGTGGGTGTATGGGAGACGTTGACGGTGGGTGTATGGGACACGGTGATGGTGGGTGTATGGGAGACGGTGAAGGTGGGTGTATGGGAAACGGTGACGGTGGGTGTATGGGACACGGTGACGGTGGGAGCGGTTGGTATGGGACACAGCGATGGTGGGTGTGGGTGTATGGGACACGGTGACGGTGGGTGTATGGGACACTGTGACGGTGGGAGCGGGTGGTATGGGACACAGTGACTGTGGGTGTGGGTGTATGGGACACGGTGACGGTGGGTGTATGGTACATGGTGAAGGTGGGAGTGGGTGTATGGGACACAGTGACGGTGAGTGTGGGTGTATGGGACACGGTGACGGTGGGAGTGGGTGTATGGTACACGGTGACGGTGGGTGTGGGTGTGTGGGACGCTATGACGGTGGGTGTGGGTGCATTGGATATGGTGACAGTGGGTGTGGGTGTATGGGACACGGTGACGGTGGGTGTATTGGACACGGTGACGGTGGGTGTATGGGACATGGTGATGGTGGGTGTATGGGACACGGTGACGGTGGGTGTATGGGACATGGTGATGGTGGGTGTATGGGACACGGTGACGGTGGGTGAATGGGACACGGTGATGGTGGGTGTATGGGACACGGTGAAGGCGGGTGTGGGTGTATGGGACGCTGTGACGGTGGGTGTGGGTGTGTGGGACACTGTGACGGTGGTTGTATGTGACGCGGTGACAGTGGGTGTGGGTGTGTGGGACACTGTGACAGAGGGTGTATATGATGCGGTGACGTTGGGTCTGGGTGATATGAAACGAGATGACGGTGGGTGTGTGTGTATGGTACACGGTGATGGTGGGTGTGTGTGTATGGTACACGGTGATGGAGGATGTATGAGACACGGTGACGGTGGGTGTGGGTGTGTGGGACATGGTGACGGTGGGTGTGGGTGTATGGGACACGGTGATGGTGGGTGTATGGGACACGGTGAAGGTGGGAGCGGGTGGTATGGGACATGGTGACGGTGGGAGTGGGTGTATGGGACACGGTGACGGTGGGTGTGGGTGTGTGGGACACGGTGACGGCGGGTGTTTGGTATACGGTGACGGTGGGTGCATGTTTATGGGACACAGTGACGGTGGGTGTGGGTGTATGGGACACGGTGATGGTGGGTGGTATGGGATACAGTGACGGTGTGTGTGGGTGTATGGGACACGGTAACGGTGGGTGTTTGGGACACGGTGACGGTGGGTGCGGGTTTATGGGATACAGTGACGGTGGGTGTGGGTATATGGGACACGGTGATGGTGGGTGTATGGGACACGGTAAAGGTGGTTGTGGGTGTAGGGACACGGTGATGGTGGGTGTATGGGACACGGTGACGGTGGGTGTATGGGAGACGTTGACGGTGGGTGTATGGGACACGGTGATGGTGGGTGTATGGGAGACGGTGGGTGTGGGTGTATGGGACACGGTGATGGTGGGTGTATGGGACACGGTGACGGTGGGTGCGTGTTTATGGGACACAGTGACGGTGGGTGTGGGTGTATGGGACACGGTGATGGTGGGTGTTATGGGATACAGTGACGGTGGGAGCGGGTTTATGGGATACAGTGACGGTGGGTGTGGGTATATGGGACACGGTGATGGTGGGTGTATGGGACATGGTAACGGTGGGTGTGGGTGTATGGGACACGGTGATGGTGGGTGTATGGGACACGGTGACGGTGGGTGTATGGGAGACGTTGACGGTGGGTGTATGGGACACGGTGATGGTGGGTGTATGGGAGACGGTGAAGGTGGGTGTATGGTAAATGGTGAAGTTGGGTGTATGGGACACGGTGACGGTGGGAGCGGTTGGTATGGGACACAGCGATGGTGGGTGTGGGTGTATGGGACACGGTGACGGTGGGTGTATGGGACACGGTGACGGTGGGAGCGGGTGGTATGGGACACAGTGACTGTGGGTGTGGGTGTATGGGACACGGTGACGGTGGGTGTATGGTACATGGTGAAGGTGGGAGTGGGTGTATGGGACAGGGTGATGGTTGGTGTGGGTGTGTGGGACATGGTGACGGTGGGTGTGGTTGTATGGGACATGGTGATGGTGGGTGTATGGCACACGGTGATGGTGGGAGCGGGTGGTATGGGACACAGTGACGGTGAGTGTGCGTGTATGGGACACGGTGACGGTGGGAGTGGGTGTATGGTACACGGTGACGGTGGGTGTGGGTGTGTGGGACGCTATGACGGTGGGTGTGGGTGCATTGGATATGGTGACAGTGGGTGTGGGTGTATGGGACACGGTGATGGTGGGTGTATGGGACACGGTGACGGTGGGTGAATGGGACACGGTGAAGGTGGGAGCGGGTGGTATGGGACATGGTGGCTTTGGGAGTGGGTGTATGGGACACGGTGACGGTGGGTGTGGGTGTGTGGGACATGGTGACGGTGGGTGTGGGTGTATGGGACATGGTGATGGTGGGTGTGGGTTTATGAGACACAGTGACGGTGTGTGTGGGTGTATGGGACACGGTGACGGTGGGTGCGGGTTTATGGGACACAGTGACGGTGTGTGTGGGTGTATGGGACACGGTGATGGTGGGTGGTATGGGATACAGTGACGGTGTGTGTGGGTGTATGGGACTCGGTAACGGTGGGTGTTTGGGACACGGTGACGGTGGGTGCGGGTTTATGGGATACAGTGACGGTGGGTGTGGGTATATGGGACACGGTGATGGTGGGTGTATGGGACACGGTAAAGGTGGTTGTGGGTGTATGGGACACGGTGATGGTGGGTTTATGGGACACGGTGACGGTGGGTGTATGGGAGACGTTGACGGTGGGTGTATGGGACACGGTGATGGTGGGTGTATGGGAGACGGTGAAGGTGGGTGTATGGGAAACGGTGACGGTGGGTGTATGGGACACGGTGACGGTGGGAGCGGTTGGTATGGGACACAGCGATGGTGGGTGTGGGTGTATGGGACACGGTGACGGTGGGTGTATGGGACATGGTGACGGTGGGAGCGGGTGGTATGGGACACAGTGACTGTGGGTGTGGGTGCATGGGACACGGTGACGGTGGGTGTATGGTACATGGTGAAGGTGGGAGTGGGTGTATGGGACACAGTGACGGTGAGTGTGGGTGTATGGGACACGGTGACGGTGGGAGTGGGTGTATGGTACACGGTGACGGTGGGTGTGGGTGTGTGGGACGCTATGACGGTGGGTGTGGGTGCATTGGATATGGTGACAGTGGGTGTGGGTGTATGGGACACGGTGACGGTGGGTGAATGGGACACGGTGAAGGTGGGAGCGGGTGGTATGGGACATGGTGGCTTTGGGAGTGGGTGTATGGGACACGGTGACGGTGGGTGTGGGTGTGTGGGACACGGTGACGGCGGGTGTTTGGTATACGGTGACGGTGGGTGCATGTTTATGGGACACAGTGACGGTGGGTGTGGGTGTATGGGACACGGTGATGGTGGGTGTGGGTGTATGGGACACGGTGACGGTGGGTGTATTGGACACGGTGACGGTGGGTGTATGGGACATGGTGATGGTGGGTGTATGGGACACGGTGACGGTGGGTGTATGGGACATGGTGATGGTGGGTGTGTGGGACGCTATGACGGTGGGTGTGGGTGCATTGGATATGGTGACAGTGGGTGTGGGTGTATGGGACACGGTGACGGTGGGTGTATTGGACACGGTGACGGTGGGTGTATGGGACATGGTGATGGTGGGTGTATGGGACACGGTGACGGTGGGTGTATGGGACATGGTGATGGTGGGTGTATGGGACACGGTGACGGTGGGTGAATGGGACACGGTGATGGTGGGTGTATGGGACACGGTGAAGGCGGGTGTGGGTGTATGGGACGCTGTGACGGTGGGTGTGGGTGTGTGGGACACTGTGACGGTGGTTGTATGTGACGCGGTGACAGTGGGTGTGGGTGTGTGGGACACTGTGACAGAGGGTGTATATGATGCGGTGACGTTGGGTCTGGGTGATATGAAACGAGATGACGGTGGGTGTGTGTGTATGGTACACGGTGATGGTGGGTGTGTGTGTATGGTACACGGTGATGGTGGATGTATGAGACACGGTGACGGTGGGTGTGGGTGTGTGGGACATGGTGACGGTGGGTGTGGGTGTATGGGACACGGTGATGGTGGGTGTATGGGACACGGTGAAGGTGGGAGCGGGTGGTATGGGACATGGTGACGGTGGGAGTGGGTGTATGGGACACGGTGACGGTGGGTGTGGGTGTGTGGGACACGGTGACGGCGGGTGTTTGGTATACGGTGACGGTGGGTGCATGTTTATGGGACACAGTGACGGTGGGTGTGGGTGTATGGGACACGGTGATGGTGGGTGGTATGGGATACAGTGACGGTGTGTGTGGGTGTATGGGACACGGTAACGGTGGGTGTTTGGGACACGGTGACGGTGGGTGCGGGTTTATGGGATACAGTGACGGTGGGTGTGGGTATATGGGACACGGTGATGGTGGGTGTATGGGACACGGTAAAGGTGGTTGTGGGTGTATGGGACACGGTGATGGTGGGTGTATGGGACACGGTGACGGTGGGTGTATGGGAGACGTTGACGGTGGGTGTATGGGACACGGTGATGGTGGGTGTATGGGAGACGGTGAAGGTGGGTGTATGGGAAACGGTGACGGTGGGTGTATGGGACACGGTGACGGTGGGAGCGGTTGGTATGGGACACAGCGATGGTGGGTGTGGGTGTATGGGACACGGTGACGGTGGGTGTATGGGACACTGTGACGGTGGGAGCGGGTGGTATGGGACACAGTGACTGTGGGTGTGGGTGTATGGGACACAGTGACGGTGGGTGTATGGTACATGGTGAAGGTGGGAGTGGGTGTATGGGACACAGTGACGGTGAGTGTGGGTGTATGGGACACGGTGACGGTGGGAGTGGGTGTATGGTACACGGTGACGGTGGGTGTGGGTGTGTGGGACGCTATGACGGTGGGTGTGGGTGCATTGGATATGGTGACAGTGGGTGTGGGTGTATGGGACACGGTGACGGTGGGTGTATTGGACACGGTGACGGTGGGTGTATGGGACATGGTGATGGTGGGTGTATGGGACACGGTGACGGTGGGTGTATGGGACATGGTGATGGTGGGTGTATGGGACACGGTGACGGTGGGTGAATGGGACACGGTGATGGTGGGTGTATGGGACACGGTGAAGGCGGGTGTGGGTGTATGGGACGCTGTGACGGTGGGTGTGGGTGTGTGGGACACTGTGACGGTGGTTGTATGTGACGCGGTGACAGTGGGTGTGGCTGTGTGGGACACTGTGACAGAGGGTGTATATGATGCGGTGACGTTGGGTCTGGGTGATATGAAACGAGATGACGGTGGGTGTGTGTGTATGGTACACGGTGATGGTGGGTGTGTGTGTATGGTACACGGTGATGGTGGATGTATGAGACACGGTGACGGTGGGTGTGGGTGTGTGGGACATGGTGACGGTGGGTGTGGGTGTATGGGACACGGTGATGGTGGGTGTATGGGACACGGTGAAGGTGGGAGCGGGTGGTATGGGACATGGTGACGGTGGGAGTGGGTGTATGGGACACGGTGACGGTGGGTGTGGGTGTGTGGAACACGGTGACGGCGGGTGTTTGGTATACGGTGACGGTGGGTGCATGTTTATGGGACACAGTGACGGTGGGTGTGGGTGTATGGGACACGGTGATGGTGGGTGGTATGGGATACAGTGACGGTGTGTGTGGGTGTATGGGACACGGTAACGGTGGGTGTTTGGGACACGGTGACGGTGGGTGCGGGTTTATGGGATACAGTGACGGTGGGTGTGGGTATATGGGACACGGTGATGGTGGGTGTATGGGACACGGTAAAGGTGGTTGTGGGTGTATGGGACACGGTGATGGTGGGTGTATGGGACACGGTGACGGTGGGTGTATGGGAGACGTTGACGGTGGGTGTATGGGACACGGTGATGGTGGGTGTATGGGAGACGGTGAAGGTGGGTGTATGGGAAACGGTGACGGTGGGTGTATGGGACACGGTGAAGGTGGGAGCGGTTGGTATGGGACACAGCGATGGTGGGTGTGGGTGTATGGGACACGGTGACGGTGGGTGTATGGGACACTGTGACGGTGGGAGCGGGTGGTATGGGACACAGTGACTGTGGGTGTGGGTGTATGGGACACGGTGACGGTGGGTGTATGGTACATGGTGAAGGTGGGAGTGGGTGTATGGGACACAGTGACGGTGAGTGTGGGTGTATGGGACACGGTGACGGTGGGAGTGGGTGTATGGTACACGGTGACGGTGGGTGTGGGTGTGTGGGACGCTATGACGGTGGGTGTGGGTGCATTGGATATGGTGACAGTGGGTGTGGGTGTATGGGACACGGTGATGGTGGGTGTATGGGACACGGTGACGGTGGGTGAATGGGACACAGTGAAGGTGGGAGCGGGTGGTATGGGACATGGTGGCTTTGGGAGTGGGTGTATGGGACACGGTGACGGTGGGTGTGGGTGTGTGGGACATGGTGACGGTGGGTGTGGGTGTATGGGACATGGTGATGGTGGGTGCGGGTTTATGAGACACAGTGACGGTGTGTGTGGGTGTATGGGACACGGTGACGGTGGGTGCGGGTTTATGGGACACAGTGACGGTGTGTGTGGGTGTATGGGACACGGTGATGGTGGGTGTGGGTGTATGGGACATGGTGATGGTGGGTGTGGGTGTATGGGACACGGTGACTGTGGGTGTGGGTGTATGGGACACGGTGACGGTGGCTGTATGGGACACGGTGACGGTGGGTGTATGGGACACGGTGACGGTGGATGTGGGTGGTAAGGGGTCACGGTGACGGTGGGAGTGGGTGGTATGGGACACGGTGACGGTGGGTGTGGGTGTATGGGACGCTATGAGGGTGGGTGTGGGTGTATGGGATACGGTGACGGAGGGAGTGGGTGTATGGGTCATGGTGACGGTGGGTGTGGGTGTATGGGACACTATGATGGTGGGTGTGGGTGCATTGGATACGGTGACGGTGGATCTGGGTGTATGGGACACGGTGATGGTGGGTGTATGGGACACGGTGACGGTGGGTGTATGGGACACAGTGACGGTGGGTGTGGGTGGTATGGGACATGGTGACGGTGGATTTGGGTGGATATGGGTCATGGTGACGGTGGGTCTGGGTGTATGGGACGCATTGACGGTGGGTGTGTGTGTATGGGACATGGTGACGGTGGATGTGGGTGGTATGGGTCACGGTGACAGTGGGAGTGGGTGGTATGGGACGGTGACGGTGGGTGTGGGTGTATGGAACGATATGACGGTGGGTGTGGGTGTATGGGACACGGTGACGGTGGGTGTGGATGTATGGGATACGGTGACGGTGGGTGTGGGTGCATTGGATACGGTGACAGTGGGTGTGGGTGTATGGGACACGGTGATGGTGGGTGTATGGGACACAGTGACGGTGGGTGTGGATGTATGGGACACTGTGACGGAGGGAGTGGGTGGTATGGGACACGGTGACGGTGGATTTGGGTGGATATGGGTCACGGTGACGGTGGATGTGGGTGGTATGGGACACGGTGACGGTGGATTTGGGTGTATGGGACGCTATGACGGTGGGTGTGGGTGCATGGGACATGGTGACGGTGGGTGTGGGTGTATTGGACACGGTGACGGTGGGTGTATGGGACATGGTGATGGTGGGTGTATGGGACACGGTGACGGTGGGTGTATGGGACATGGTGATGGTGGGTGTATGGGACACGGTGACGGTGGGTGTATGGGACATGGTGATGGTGGGTGTATGGGACACGGTGAAGGCGGGTGTGGGTGTATGGGACGCTGTGACGGTGGGTGTGGGTGTGTGGGACACTGTGACGGTGGTTGTATGTGACGCGGTGACAGTGGGTGTGGGTGTGTGGGACACTGTGACAGAGGGTGTATATGATGCGGTGACGTTGGGTCTGGGTGATATGAAACGAGATGACGGTGGGTGTGTGTGTATGGTACACGGTGATGGTGGGTGTGTGTGTATGGTACACGGTGATGGTGGATGTATGGGACACGGTGACGGTGGGTGTGGGTGTGTGGGACATGGTGACGGTGGGTGTGGGTGTATGGGACACGGTGATGGTGGGTGTATGGGACACGGTGAAGGTGGGAGCGGGTGGTATGGGACATGGTGACGGTGGGAGTGGGTGTATGGGACACGGTGACGGTGGGTGTGGGTGTGTGGGACACGGTGACGGTGGGTGCGTGTTTATGGGACACAGTGACGGTGGGTGTGGGTGTATGGGACACGGTGATGGTGGGTGGTATGGGATACAGTGACGGTGTGTGTGGGTGTATGGGACACGGTAACGGTGGGTGTTTGGGACACGGTGACGGTGGGTGCGGGATTATGGGATACAGTGACGGTGGGTGTGGGTATATGGGACACGGTGATGGTGGGTGTATGGGACACGGTAAAGGTGGTTTTGGGTGTATGGGACACGGTGATGGTGGGTGTATGGGACACGGTGACGGTGGGTGTATGGGAGAGGTTGACGGTGGGTGTATGGGACACGGTGATGGTGGGTGCATGGGAGACGGTGAAGGTGGGTGTATGGGAAACGGTGACGGTGGGTGTATGGGACACGGTGACGGTGGGAGCGGTTGGTATGGGACACAGCGATGGTGGGTGTGGGTGTATGGGACACAGTGACGGTGGGTGTATGGGATACGGTGACGGTGGGAGCGGTTGGTATGGGACACAGTGACTGTGGGTGTGGGTGTATGGGACACGGTGACGGTGGGTGTATGGGACATGGTGAAGGTGGGAGTGGGTGTATGGGACAGGGTGACGGTGGGTGTGGGTGTGTGGGACATTGTGACGGTTGGTGTGGTTGTATGGGACATGGTGATGGTGGGTGTATGGCACACGGTGATGGTGGGAGCGGGTGGTATGGGACACAGTGACAGTGAGTGTGGGTGTATGGGACACGGTGACGGTGGGAGTGGGTGTATGGTACACGGTGACGGTGGGTGTGGGTGTGTGGGACGCTATGACGGTGGGTGTGGGGGCATTGGATATGGTGACAGTGGGTGTGGGTGTATGGGACACGGTGATGGTGGGTGTATGGGACACGGTGACGGTGGGTGAATGGGACACGGTGAAGGTGGGAGTGGGTGGTATGGGACATGGTGGCTTTGGGAGTGGGTGTACGGGACACGGTGACGGTGGGTGTGGGTGTGTGGGACATGGTGACGGTGGGTGTGGGTGTATGGGACACGGTGACTGTGGGTGTCGGTGTATGGGACACGGTGACGGTGGCTGTATGGGACACGGTGACGGTGGGTGTATGGGACACGGTGACGGTGGATGTGGGTGGTATGGGTCACGGTGACTGTGGGTGTGGGTGTATGGGACGCTATGATGGTGGGAGTGGGTGTATGGGACACGGTGACGGTGGGTGTGGGTGTGTGGGACATGGTGACGGTGGGTGTGGGTGTATGGGACATGGTGATGGTGGGTGCGGGTTTATGGGACACAGTGACGGTGTGTGTGGGTGTATGGGACACGGTGACGGTGGGTGCGGGTTTATGGGACACAGTGACGGTGTGTGTGGGTGTATGGGACACGGTGACGTGGGTGTTTGGGACACGGTGATGGTGGGTGTGGGTGTATGGGACATGGTGATGGTGGGTGTGGGTGTATGGGACACGGTGACTGTGGGTGTGGGTGTATGGGACACGGTGACGGTGGCTGTATGGGACACGGTGACGGTGGGTGTATGGGACACGGTGACGGTGGATGTGGGTGGTATGGGTCACGGTGACGGTGGGAGTGGGTGGTATGGGACACGGTGACTGTGAGTGTGGGTGTATGGGACGCTATGACGGTGGGTGTGGGTGTATGGGATACGGTGACGGAGGGAGTGGGTGTATGGGACATGGTGACGGTGGGTGTGGGTGTATGGGACGCTATGACTGTGGGTGTGGGTGCATTGGATACGGTGACGGTGGGTCTGGGTGTATGGGACTCGGTGATGGTGGGTGTATGGGACACGGTGACGGTGGGTGTATGGGACACAGTGACGGTGGGTGTGGGTGGTATGGGACATGGTGACGGTGGATTTGGGTGGATATGGGTCATGGTGACGGTGGGTGTTGGTGTATGGGACGCATTGACGGTGGGTGTGTGTGTATGGGACATGGTGACGGTGGATGTGGGTGGTATGGGTCACGGTGACAGTGGGAGTGGGTGGTATGGGACACGGTGACGGTGGGTGTGGGTGTATGGAACGATATGACGGTGGGTGTGGGTGTATGGGACACGGTGACGGTGGGTGTGGATGTATGGGATACGGTGACGGTGGGTGTGGGTGCATTGGATACGGTGACGGTGGGTGTGGTTGTATGGGACACGGTGATGGTGGGTGTATGGGACACAGTGACGGTGGGTGTGGATGTCTGGGACACTGTGACGGAGGGAGTGGGTGGTATGGGACACGGTGACGGTGGATTTGGGTGGATATGGGTCACGGTGACGGTGGATGTGGGTGGTATGGGACACGGTGACGGTGGATTTGGGTGTATGGGACGCTATGACGGTGGGTGTGGGTGTATGGGACATGGTGACGGTGGGTGTGGGTGTATGGGACACGGTGACGGTGGGTGTATTGGACACGGTGACGGTGGGTGTATGGGACATGATGATGGTGGGTGTATGGGACACGGTGACGGTGGGTGTATGGGACATGGTGATGGTGGGTGTATGGGACACGGTGACGGTGGGTGTATGGGTCACGGTGATGGTGGGTGTATGGGACACGGTGAAGGCGGGTGTGGGTGTATGGGACGCTGTGACGGTGGGTGTGGGTGTGTGGGACACTGTGACGGTGGTTGTATGTGACGCGGTGACTGTGGGTGTGGGTGTGTGGGACACTGTGACAGAGGGTGTATATGATGCGGTGACGTTGGGTCTGGGTGATATGAAACGAGATGACGGTGGGTGTGTGTGTATGGTACACGGTGATGGTGGGTGTGTGTGTATGGTACACGGTGATGGTGGATGTATGGGACACGGTGACGGTGGGTGTGGGTGTGTGGGACATGGTGACGGTGGGTGTGGGTGTATGGGACACGGTGATGGTGGGTGTATGGGACACGGTGAAGGTGGGAGCGGGTGGTATGGGACATGGTGACGGTGGGAGTGGGTGTATGGGACACGGTGACGGTGGGTGTGGGTGTGTGGGACACGGTGACGGCGGGTGTTTGGTATACGGTGACGGTGGGTGCGTGTTTATGGGACACAGTGACGGTGGGTGTGGGTGTATGGGACACGGTGATGGTGGGTGGTATGGGATACAGTGACGGTGTGTGTGGGTGTATGGGACACGGTAACGGTGGGTGTTTGGGACACGGTGACGGTGGGTGCGGGTTTATGGGATACAGTGACGGTGGGTGTGGGTATATGGTACACGGTGATGGTGGGTGTATGGGACACGGTAAAGGTGGTTGTGGGTGTATGGGACACGGTGATGGTGGGTGTATGGGACACGGTGACGGTGGGTGTATGGGAGACGTTGACGGTGGGTGTATGGGACACGGTGATGGTGGGTGTATGGGAGACGGTGAAGGTGGGTGTATGGGAAACGGTGACGGTGGGTGTATGGGACACGGTGAAGGTGGGAGCGGTTGGTATGGGACACAGCGATGGTGGGTGTGGGTGTATGGGACACAGTTACGGTGGGTGTATGGGATACGGTGACGGTGGGAGCGGTTGGTATGGGACACAGTGACTGTGGGTGTGGGTGTATGGGACACGGTGACGGTGGGTGTATGGGACATGGTGAAGGTGGGAGTGGGTGTATGGGACAGGGTGACGGTGGGTGTGGGTGTGTGGGACATGGTGACGGTGGGTGTGGTTGTATGGGACATGGTGATGGTGGGTGTATGGCACACGGTGATGGTGGGAGCGGGTGGTATGGGACACAGTGACAGTGAGTGTGGGTGTATGGGACACGGTGACGGTGGGAGTGGGTGTATGGTACACGGTGACGGTGGGTGTGGGTGTGTGGGACGCTATGACGGTGGGTGTGGGGGCATTGGATATGGTGACAGTGGGTGTGGGTGTATGGGACACGGTGATGGTGGGTGTATGGGACACGGTGACGGTGGGTGAATGGGACACGGTGAAGGTGGGAGTGGGTGGTATGGGACATGGTGGCTTTGGGAGTGGGTGTACGGGACACGGTGACGGTGGGTGTGGGTGTGTGGGACATGGTGACGGTGGGTGTGGGTGTATGGGACATGGTGATGGTGGGTGCGGGTTTATGGGACACAGTGACGGTGTGTGTGGGTGTATGGGACACGGTGACGTGGGTGTTTGGGACACGGTGATGGTGGGTGTGGGTGTATGGGACATGGTGATGGTGGGTGTGGGTGTATGGGACACGGTGACTGTGGGTGTCGGTGTATGGGACACGGTGACGGTGGGTGTGGGTGTGTGGGACATGGTGACGGTGGGTGTGGGTGTATGGGACACGGTGACGGTGGATGTGGGTGGTATGGGTCACGGTGACGGTGGGAGTGGGTGGTATGGGACACGGTGACTGTGGGTGTGGGTGTATGGGACGCTATGATGGTGGGAGTGGGTGTATGGGACACGGTGACGGTGGGTGTGGGTGTGTGGGACATGGTGACGGTGGGTGTGGGTGTATGGGACATGGTGACGGTGGGTGTGGGTGTATGGGACACGGTGACGGTGGGTGTATTGGACACGGTGACGGTGGGTGTATGGGACATGGTGATGGTGGGTGTATGGGACACGGTGACGGTGGGTGTATGGGACATGGTGATGGTGGGTGTATGGGACACGGTGACGGTGGGTGTATGGGTCACGGTGATGGTGGGTGTATGGGACACGGTGAAGGCGGGTGTGGGTGTATGGGACGCTGTGACGGTGGGTGTGGGTGTGTGGGACACTCTGACGGTGGTTGTATGTGACGCGGTGACAGTGGGTGTGGGTGTGTGGGACACTGTGACAGAGGGTGTATATGATGCGGTGACGTTGGGTCTGGGTGATATGAAACGAGATGACGGTGGGTGTGTGTGTACGGTACACGGTGATGGTGGGTGTGTGTGTATGGTACACGGTGATGGTGGATGTATGGGACACGGTGACGGTGGGTGTGGGTGTGTGGGACATGGTGACGGTGGGTGTGGGTGTATGGGACACGGTGATGGTGGGTGTATGGGACACGGTGAAGGTGGGAGCGGGTGGTATGGGACATGGTGACGGTGGGAGTGGGTGTATGGGACGGTGACGGTGGGTGTGGGTGTATGGGACACGGTGATGGTGGGTGGTATGGGATACAGTGACGGTGTGTGTGGGTGTATGGGACACGGTAACGGTGGGTGTTTGGGACACGGTGACGGTGGGTGCGGGTTTATGGGATACAGTGACGGTGGGTGTGGGTATATGGGACACGGTGATGGTGGGTGTATGGGACACGGTAAAGGTGGTTGTGGGTGTATGGGACACGGTGATGGTGGGTGTATGGGACACGGTGACGGTGGGTGTATGGGAGACGTTGACGGTGGGTGTATGGGACACGGTGATGGTGGGTGTATGGGAGACGGTGAAGGTGGGTGTATGGGAAACGGTGACGGTGGGTGTATGGGACACGGTGAAGGTGGGAGCGGTTGGTATGGGACACAGCGATGGTGGGTGTGGGTGTATGGGACACAGTGACGGTGGGTGTATGGGATACGGTGACGGTGGGAGCGGTTGGTATGGGACACAGTGACTGTGGGTGTGGGTGTATGGGACACGGTGACGGTGGGTGTATGGGACATGGTGAAGGTGGGAGTGGGTGTATGGGACAGGGTGACGGTGGGTGTGGGTGTGTGGGACATTGTGACGGTGGGTGTGGTTGTATGGGACATGGTGATGGTGGGTGTATGGCACACGGTGATGGTGGGAGCGGGTGGTATGGGACACAGTGACAGTGAGTGTGGGTGTATGGGACACGGTGACGGTGGGAGTGGGTGTATGGTACACGGTGACGGTGGGTGTGGGTGTGTGGGACGCTATGACGGTGGGTGTGGGGGCATTGGATATGGTGACAGTGGGTGTGGGTGTATGGGACACGGTGATGGTGGGTGTATGGGACACGGTGACGGTGGGTGAATGGGACACGGTGAAGGTGGGAGTGGGTGGTATGGGACATGGTGGCTTTGGGAGTGGGTGTACGGGACATGGTGACGGTGGGTGTGGGTGTGTGGGACACGGTGACGGTGGGTGTGGGTGTATGGGACATGGTGATGGTGGGTGCGGGTTTATGGGACACAGTGACGGTGTGTGTGGGTGTATGGGACACGGTGACGATGGGTGCGGGTTTATGGGACACAGTGACGGTGTGTGTGGGTGTATGGGACACGGTGACGTGGGTGTTTGGGACACGGTGATGGTGGCAGTGGGTGGTATGGGACACGGTGACTGTGGGTGTGGGTGTATGGGACGCTATGATGGTGGGAGTGGGTGTATGGGACACGGTGACGGTGGGTGTGGGTGTGTGGGACATGGTGACGGTGGGTGTGGGTGTATGGGACATGGTGATGGTGGGTGCGGGTTTATGGGACACAGTGACGGTGTGTGTGGGTGTATGGGACACGGTGACGGTGGGTGCGGGTTTATGGGACACAGTGACGGTGTGTGTGGGTGTGTGGGACATGGTGACGGTGGGTGTGGTTGTATGGGACATGGTGATGGTGGGTGTATGGCACACGGTGATGGTGGGAGCGGGTGGTATGGGACACAGTGACAGTGAGTGTGGGTGTATGGGACACGGTGACGGTGGGAGTGGGTGTATGGTACACGGTGACGGTGGGTGTGGGTGTGTGGGACGCTATGACGGTGGGTGTGGGGGCATTGGATATGGTGACAGTGGGTGTGGGTGTATGGGACACGGTGATGGTGGGTGTATGGGACACGGTGACGGTGGGTGAATGGGACACGGTGAAGGTGGGAGTGGGTGGTATGGGACATGGTGGCTTTGGGAGTGGGTGTACGGGACACGGTGACGGTGGGTGTGGGTGTGTGGGACATGGTGACGGTGGGTGTGGGTGTATGGGACATGGTGATGGTGGGTGCGGGTTTATGGGACACAGTGACGGTGTGTGTCGGTGTATGGGACACGGTGACGGTGGGTGCGGGTTTATGGGACACAGTGACGGTGTGTGTGGGTTTATGGGACACGGTGACGTGGGTGTTTGGGACACGGTGATGGTGGGAGTGGGTGGTATGGGACACGGTGACTGTGGGTGTGGGTGTATGGGACGCTATGATGGTGGGAGTGGGTGTATGGGACACGGTGACGGTGGGTGTGGGTGTGTGGGACATGGTGACGGTGGGTGTGGGTGTATGGGACATGGTGATGGTGGGTGCGGGTTTATGGGACACAGTGACGGTGTGTGTGGGTGTATGGGACACGGTGACGGTGGGTGCGGGTTTATGGGACACAGTGACGGTGTGTGTGGGTGTATGGGACACGGTGACGTGGGTGTTTGGGACACGGTGATGGTGGGTGTGGGTGTATGGGACATGGTGATGGTGGGTGTGGGTGTATGGGACACGGTGACTGTGGGTGTGGGTGTATGGGACACGGTGACGGTGGCTGTATGGGACACGGTGACGGTGGGTGTATGGGACACGGTGACGGTGGATGTGGGTGGTATGGGTCACGGTGACGGTGGGAGTGGGTGGTATGGGACACGGTGACTGTGGGTGTGGGTGTATGGGACGCTATGACGGTGGGTGTGGGTGTATGGGATACGGTGACGGAGGGAGTGGGTGTATGGGACATGGTGACGGTGGGTGTGGGTGTATGGGACGCTATGACTGTGGGTGTGGGTGCATTGGATACGGTGACGGTGGGTCTGGGTGTA
The DNA here is from genome assembly GCF_048418815.1 of Hemitrygon akajei. NCBI lineage: Eukaryota > Metazoa > Chordata > Chondrichthyes > Myliobatiformes > Dasyatidae > Hemitrygon > Hemitrygon akajei. The sequence continues at coordinate 108,128,573 of NC_133128.1, read as the reverse complement.
TGGGACTCGGTGATGGTGGGTGTATGGGAGACGGTGAAGGTGGGTGTATGGGAAACGGTGACGGTGGGTGTATGGGACACGGTGAAGGTGGGAGCGGTTGGTATGGGACACAGCGATGGTGGGTGTGGGTGTATGGGACACAGTGACGGTGGGTGTATGGGATACGGTGACGGTGGGAGCGGTTGGTATGGGACACAGTGACTGTGGGTGTGGGTGTATGGGACACGGTGACGGTGGGTGTATGGGACATGGTGAAGGTGGGAGTGGGTGTATGGGACAGGGTGACGGTGGGTGTGGGTGTGTGGGACATGGTGACGGTGGGTGTGGTTGTATGGGACATGGTGATGGTGGGTGTATGGCACACGGTGATGGTGGGAGCGGGTGGTATGGGACACAGTGACAGTGAGTGTGGGTGTATGGGACACGGTGACGGTGGGAGTGGGTGTATGGTACACGGTGACGGTGGGTGTGGGTGTGTGGGACGCTATGACGGTGGGTGTGGGGGCATTGGATATGGTGACAGTGGGTGTGGGTGTATGGGACACGGTGATGGTGGGTGTATGGGACACGGTGACGGTGGGTGAATGGGACACGGTGAAGGTGGGAGTGGGTGGTATGGGACATGGTGGCTTTGGGAGTGGGTGTACGGGACACGGTGACGGTGGGTGTGGGTGTGTGGGACATGGTGACGGTGGGTGTGGGTGTATGGGACATGGTGATGGTGGGTGCGGGTTTATGGGACACAGTGACGGTGTGTGTGGGTGTATGGGACACGGTGACGGTGGGTGCGGGTTTATGGGACACAGTGACGGTGTGTGTGGGTGTATGGGACACGGTGACGTGGGTGTTTGGGACACGGTGATGGTGGGAGTGGGTGGTATGGGACACGGTGACTGTGGGTGTGGGTGTATGGGACGCTATGATGGTGGGAGTGGGTGTATGGGACACGGTGACTGTGGGTGTCGGTGTATGGGACACGGTGACGGTGGGTGTGGGTGTGTGGGACATGGTGACGGTGGGTGTGGGTGTATGGGACATGGTGATGGTGGGTGCGGGTTTATGGGACACAGTGACGGTGTGTGTGGGTGTATGGGACACGGTGACGGTGGGTGCGGGTTTATGGGACACAGTGACGGTGTGTGTGGGTGTGTGGGACATGGTGACGGTGGGTGTGGTTGTATGGGACATGGTGATGGTGGGTGTATGGCACACGGTGATGGTGGGAGCGGGTGGTATGGGACACAGTGACAGTGAGTGTGGGTGTATGGGACACGGTGACGGTGGGAGTGGGTGTATGGTACACGGTGACGGTGGGTGTGGGTGTGTGGGACGCTATGACGGTGGGTGTGGGGGCATTGGATATGGTGACAGTGGGTGTGGGTGTATGGGACACGGTGATGGTGGGTGTATGGGACACGGTGACGGTGGGTGAATGGGACACGGTGAAGGTGGGAGTGGGTGGTATGGGACATGGTGGCTTTGGGAGTGGGTGTACGGGACACGGTGACGGTGGGTGTGGGTGTGTGGGACATGGTGACGGTGGGTGTGGGTGTATGGGACATGGTGATGGTGGGTGCGGGTTTATGGGACACAGTGACGGTGTGTGTGGGTGTATGGGACACGGTGACGGTGGGTGCGGGTTTATGGGACACAGTGACGGTGTGTGTGGGTGTATGGGACACGGTGACGTGGGTGTTTGGGACACGGTGATGGTGGGAGTGGGTGGTATGGGACACGGTGACTGTGGGTGTGGGTGTATGGGACGCTATGATGGTGGGAGTGGGTGTATAGGACACGGTGACGGTGGGTGTGGGTGTGTGGGACATGGTGACGGTGGGTGTGGGTGTATGGGACATGGTGATGGTGGGTGCGGGTTTATGGGACACAGTGACGGTGTGTGTGGGTGTATGGGACACGGTGACGGTGGGTGCGGGTTTATGGGACACAGTGACGGTGTGTGTGGGTGTATGGGACACGGTGACGTGGGTGTTTGGGACACGGTGATGGTGGGTGTGGGTGTATGGGACATGGTGATGGTGGGTGTGGGTGTATGGGACACGGTGACTGTGGGTGTGGGTGTATGGGACACGGTGACGGTGGCTGTATGGGACACGGTGACGGTGGGTGTATGGGACACGGTGACGGTGGATGTGGGTGGTATGGGTCACGGTGACGGTGGGAGTGGGTGGTATGGGACACGGTGACTGTGGGTGTGGGTGTATGGGACGCTATGACGGTGGGTGTGGGTGTATGGGATACGGTGACGGAGGGAGTGGGTGTATGGGACATGGTGACGGTGGGTGTGGGTGTATGGGACGCTATGACTGTGGGTGTGGGTGCATTGGATACGGTGACGGTGGGTCTGGGTGTATGGGACTCGGTGATGGTGGGTGTATGGGACACGGTGACGGTGGGTGTATGGGACACAGTGACGGTGGGTGTGGGTGGTATGGGACATGGTGACGGTGGATTTGGGTGGATATGGGTCATGGTGACGGTGGGTGTTGGTGTATGGGACGCATTGACGGTGGGTGTGTGCGTATGGGACATGGTGACGGTGGATGTGGGTGGTATGGGTCACGGTGACAGTGGGAGTGGGTGGTATGGGACACGGTGACGGTGGGTGTGGGTGTATGGAACGATATGACGGTGGGTGTGGGTGTATGGGACACGGTGACGGTGGGTGTGGATGTATGGGATACGGTGACGGTGGGTGTGGGTGCATTGGATACGGTGACGGTGGGTGTGGTTGTATGGGACACGGTGATGGTGGGTGTATGGGACACAGTGACGGTGGGTGTGGATGTATGGGACACTGTGACGGAGGGAGTGGGTGGTATGGGACACGGTGACGGTGGATTTGGGTGGATATGGGTCACGGTGACGGTGGATGTGGGTGGTATGGGACACGGTGACGGTGGATTTGGGTGTATGGGACGCTATGACGGTGGGTGTGGGTGTATGGGACATGGTGACGGTGGGTGTGGGTGTATGGGACACGGTGACGGTGGGTGTATTGGACACGGTGACGGTGGGTGTATGGGACATGGTGATGGTGGGTGTATGGGACACGGTGACGGTGGGTGTATGGGACATGGTGATGGTGGGTGTATGGGACACGGTGACGGTGGGTGTATGGGTCACGGTGATGGTGGGTGTATGGGACACGGTGAAGGCGGGTGTGGGTGTATGGGACGCTGTGACGGTGGGTGTGGGTGTGTGGGACACTGTGACGGTGGTTGTATGTGACGCGGTGACAGTGGGTGTGGGTGTGTGGGACACTGTGACAGAGGGTGTATATGATGCGGTGACGTTGGGTCTGGGTGATATGAAACGAGATGACGGTGGGTGTGTGTGTATGGTACACGGTGATGGTGGGTGTGTGTGTATGGTACACGGTGATGGTGGATGTATGGGACACGGTGACGGTGGGTGTGGGTGTGTGGGACATGGTGACGGTGGGTGTGGGTGTATGGGACACGGTGATGGTGGGTGTATGGGACACGGTGAAGGTGGGAGCGGGTGGTATGGGACATGGTGACGGTGGGAGTGGGTGTATGGGACACGGTGACGGTGGGTGTGGGTGTGTGGGACACGGTGACGGCGGGTGTTTGGTATACGGTGACGGTGGGTGCGTGTTTATGGGACACAGTGACGGTGGGTGTGGGTGTATGGGACACGGTGATGGTGGGTGGTATGGGATACAGTGACGGTGTGTGTGGGTGTATGGGACACGGTAACGGTGGGTGTTTGGGACACGGTGACGGTGGGTGCGGGTTTATGGGATACAGTGACGGTGAATGTGGGTATATGGGACACGGTGATGGTGGGTGTATGGGACACGGTAAAGGTGGTTGTGGGTGTATGGGACACGGTGATGGTGGGTGTATGGGACACGGTGACGGTGGGTGTATGGGAGACGTTGACGGTGGGTGTATGGGACACGGTGATGGTGGGTGTATGGGAGACGGTGAAGGTGGGTGTATGGGAAACGGTGACGGTGGGTGTATGGGACACGGTGAAGGTGGGAGCGGTTGGTATGGGACACAGCGATGGTGGGTGTGGGTGTATGGGACACAGTGACGGTGGGTGTATGGGATACGGTGACGGTGGGAGCGGTTGGTATGGGACACAGTGACTGTGGGTGTGGGTGTATGGGACACGGTGACGGTGGGTGTATGGGACATGGTGAAGGTGGGAGTGGGTGTATGGGACAGGGTGACGGTGGGTGTGGGTGTGTGGGACATGGTGACGGTGGGTGTGGTTGTATGGGACATGGTGATGGTGGGTGTATGGCACACGGTGATGGTGGGAGCGGGTGGTATGGGACACAGTGACAGTGAGTGTGGGTGTATGGGACACGGTGACGGTGGGAGTGGGTGTATGGTACACGGTGACGGTGGGTGTGGGTGTGTGGGACGCTATGACGGTGGGTGTGGGGGCATTGGATATGGTGACAGTGGGTGTGGGTGTATGGGACACGGTGATGGTGGGTGTATGGGACACGGTGACGGTGGGTGAATGGGACACGGTGAAGGTGGGAGTGGGTGGTATGGGACATGGTGGCTTTGGGAGTGGGTGTACGGGACACGGTGACGGTGGGTGTGGGTGTGTGGGACATGGTGACGGTGGGTGTGGGTGTATGGGACATGGTGATGGTGAATGCGGGTTTATGGGACACAGTGACGGTGTGTGTGGGTGTATGGGACACGGTGACGGTGGGTGCGGGTTTATGGGACACAGTGACGGTGTGTGTGGGTGTATGGGACACGGTGACGTGGGTGTTTGGGACACGGTGATGGTGGGTGTGGGTGTATGGGACATGGTGATGGTGGGTGTGGGTGTATGGGACACGGTGACTGTGGGTGTCGGTGTATGGGACACGGTGACGGTGGCTGTATGGGACACGGTGACGGTGGGTGTATGGGACACGGTGACGGTGGATGTGGGTGGTATGGGTCACGGTGACGGTGGGAGTGGGTGGTATGGGACACGGTGACTGTGGGTGTGGGTGTATGGGACGCTATGATGGTGGGAGTGGGTGTATGGGACACGGTGACGGTGGGTGTGGGTGTGTGGGACATGGTGACGGTGGGTGTGGGTGTATGGGACATGGTGATGGTGGGTGCGGGTTTATGGGACACAGTGACGGTGTGTGTGGGTGTATGGGACACGGTGACGGTGGGTGCGGGTTTATGGGACACAGTGACGGTGTGTGTGGGTGTATGGGACACGGTGACGATGGTGTTTGGGACACGGTGATGGTGGGTGTGGGTGTATGGGACATGGTGATGGTGGGTGTGGGTGTATGGGACACGGTGACTGTGGGTGTGGGTGTATGGGACACGGTGACGGTGGCTGTATGGGACACGGTGACGGTGGGTGTATGGGACACGGTGACGGTGGATGTGGGTGGTATGGGTCACGGTGACGGTGGGAGTGGGTGGTATGGGACACGGTGACTGTGGGTGTGGGTGTATGGGACGCTATGACGGTGGGTGTGGGTGTATGGGATACGGTGACGGAGGGAGTGGGTGTATGGGACATGGTGACGGTGGGTGTGGGTGTATGGGACGCTATGACTGTGGGTGTGGGTGCATTGGATACGGTGACGGTGGGTCTGGGTGTATGGGACTCGGTGATGGTGGGTGTATGGGACACGGTGACGGTGGGTGTATGGGACACAGTGACGGTGGGTGTGGATGTATGGGACACTGTGACGGTAGAAGTGGGTGGTATGGGTCACGGTGACGGTGGGTGTGGGTGTATGGAACATGGTGACGGAGGGAGTTGGTTTATGGGACATGGTGACGGTGGTTGTTGGTGTATGGGACGCTATGACGGTGGGTGTGGGTGTATGGGACATGGTGATGGAGGGAGTGGGTGTATTGGACATGGTGACGGTGGGTGTGGGTGTATGGGACGCTATGACGGTGGGTGTGGGTGTTTGGGACATGGTGACGGTGGGTGTGGGTGTATGGGATACGGTGACGGTGGGTGTGTGTATGGGACACGGTGACGGTGGGTGTATGGGACACGGTGACAGTGGGTGTATGGGACACGGTGATGGTGGGTGTATGGGACACTGTGACGGTGGGTGTGGGTGTGTGCGACACTGTGACAGAGGGTGTTTGTGATGCGGTGACGTTGGGTCTGGGTGGTATGAAACGCGATGACGGTGGGTGTGTGTGTTTGGTACACGGAGATGGTGGATGAATTGGACACGGTGACGGTGTGTGTGGGTATGGGACATGGTGACGGTGGATGTATGGGACACTGTGACGGTGGGAGTGGGTGTATGGGACACGGTGACGGTGGATGTGGGTGGTATGGGTCACGGTGACGGTGGGTGTGGGTGTATGGGACGCTATGACGGTGGGTCTGGTTGCATTGGATACGGTGACAGTGGGTGTGGGTGTATGGGACACGGTGATGGTGGATGTATGGGACACGGTGACGGTGGGTGAATGGGACACGGTGACGGTGGGAGCGGTTGGTATGGGACACAGTGATGGTCGGCATGGGTCTATGGCATACGGTGACGTTGGGTGTATGGGACACGATGATGGAGGGTATATGGGACACGCTGATGGTGGGTGTATGGGAGACGGTGAATGTGGGTGTATGGGACACGGTGACGGTGGGTGTATGGAAACGGTGACGGTGGGTGCGGTTGGTGTGGGACACAGTGATGGTGGGTGTGGGTGCATTGGATATTGTGATGGTGGGTGTGGGTGTATGGGACACGGTGACGGTGGGTGTATGGGACATGGTGAAGGTGGGAGTGGGTGTATGGGACAGGGTGACGGTGGGTGTGTGTGTGAGTGTGTGGGACATGGTGACGGTGGGTGTGGTTGTATGGGACATGGTGATGGTGGGTGTATGGCACACGGTGATGGTGGGAGCGGGTGGTATGGGACACAGTGACGGTGAGTGTGGGTGTATGGGACACGGTGACGGTGGGAGTGGGTGTATGGTACACGGTGACGGTGGGTGTGGGTGTGTGGGACACTATGACGGTGGGTGTGGGGGCATTGGATATGGTGACAGTGGGTGTGGGTGTATGGGACACGGTGATGGTGGGTGTATGGGACACGGTGACGGTGGGTGAATGGGACACGGTGAAGGTGGGAGTGGGTGGTATGGGACATGGTGGCTTTGGGAGTGGGTGTATGGGACACGGTGACGGTGGGTGTGGGTGTGTGGGACATGGTGACGGTGGGAGTGGGTGTATGGGACACGGTGACGGTGGGTGTGGGTGTGTGGGACATGGTGACGGTGGGTGTGGGTGTATGGGACATGGTGATGGTGGGTGCGGGTTTATGGGACACAGTGACGGTGTGTGTGGGTGTATGGGACACGGTGACGGTGGGTGCGGGTTTATGGGACACAGTGACGGTGTGTGTGGGTGTATGGGACACGGTGACGGTGGGTGCGGGTTTATGGGACACAGTGACGGTGTGTGTGGGTGTATGGGACACGGTGACGTGGGTGTTTGGGACACGGTGATGGTGGGTGTGGGTGTATGGGACATGGTGATGGTGGGTGTGGGTGTATGGGACACGGTGACTGTGGGTGTGTGTGTATGGGACACGGTGACGGTGGCTGTATGGGACACGGTGACGGTGGGTGTATGGGACACGGTGACGGTGGATGTGGGTGGTATGGGTCACGGTGACGGTGGGAGTGGGTGGTATGGGACACGGTGCCTGTGGGTGTGGGTGTATGGGACGCTATGACGGTGGGTGTGGGTGTATGGGATACGGTGACGGAGGGAGTGGGTGTATGGGACATGGTGACGGTGGGTGTGGGTGTATCGGACGCTATGACTGTGGGTGTGGGTGCATTGGATACGGTGATGGTGGGTCTGGGTGTATGGGACTCGGTGATGGTGGGTGTATGGGACACGGTGACGGTGGGTGTATGGGACACAGTGACGGTGGGTGTGGATGTATGGGACACTGTGACGGTAGAAGTGGGTGGTATGGGTCACGGTGACGGTGGGTGTGGGTGTATGGAACATGGTGACGGAGGGAGTTGGTTTATGGGACATGGTGACGGTGGTTGTTGGTGTATGGGACGCTATGACGGTGGGTGTGGGTGTATGGGACATGGTGATGGAGGGAGTGGGTGTATGGGACGCTATGACGGTGGGTGTGGGTGTTTGGGACATGGTGACGGTGGGTGTGGGTGTATGGGATACGGTGACGGTGGGTGTGTGTATGGGACACGGTGACGGTGGGTGTATGGGACACGGTGACAGTGGGTGTATGGGACACGGTGATGGTGGGTGTATGGGACACTGTGACGGTGGGTGTGGGTGTGTGCGACACTGTGACAGAGGGTGTTTGTGATGCGGTGACGTTGGGTCTGGGTGGTATGAAACGCGATGACGGTGGGTGTGTGTGTTTGGTACACGGAGATGGTGGATGAATTGGACACGGTGACGGTGTGTGTGGGTATGGGACATGGTGACGGTGGATGTATGGGACACTGTGACGGTGGGAGTGGGTGTATGGGACACGGTGACGGTGGATGTGGGTGGTATGGGTCACGGTGACGGTGGGTGTGGGTGTATGGGACGCTATGACGGTGGGTCTGGTTGCATTGGATACGGTGACAGTGGGTGTGGGTGTATGGGACACGGTGATGGTGGATGTATGGGACACGGTGACGGTGGGTGAATGGGACACGGTGACGGTGGGAGCGGTTGGTATGGGACACAGTGATGGTGGGCATGGGTCTATGGCATACGGTGACGTTGGGTGTATGGGACACGATGATGGAGGGTGTATGGGACACGCTGATGGTGGGTGTATGGGAGACGGTGAATGTGGGTGTATGGGACACGGTGACGGTGGGTGTATGGAAACGGTGACGGTGGGTGCGGTTGGTGTGGGACACAGTGATGGTGGGTGTGGGTGCATTGGATATTGTGATGGTGGGTGTGGGTGTATGGGACACGGTGACGGTGGGTGTATGGGACATGGTGAAGGTGGGAGTGGGTGTATGGGACAGGGTGACGGTGGGTGTGAGTGTGTGGGACATGGTGACGGTGGGTGTGGTTGTATGGGACAATGTGATGGTGGGTGTATGGCACACGGTGATGGTGGGAGCGGGTGGTATGGGACACAGTGACGGTGAGTGTGGGTGTATGGGACACGGTGACGGTGGGAGTGGGTGTATGGTACACGGTGACGGTGGGTGTGGGTGTGTGGGACACTATGACGGTGGGTGTGGGGGCATTGGATATGGTGACAGTGGGTGTGGGTGTATGGGACACGGTGATGGTGGGTGTATGGGACACGGTGACGGTGGGTGAATGGGACACGGTGAAGGTGGGAGTGGGTGGTATGGGACATGGTGGCTTTGGGAGTGGGTGTATGGGACACGGTGACGGTGGGTGTGGGTGTGTGGGTCATGGTGACGGTGGGTGTGGGTGTATGGGACATGGTGATGGTGGGTGCGGGTTTATGGGACACAGTGACGGTGTGTGTGGGTGTATGGGACACGGTGACGGTGGGTGCGGGTTTATGGGACACAGTGACGGTGTGTGTGGGTGTATGGGACACGGTGACGTGGGTGTTTGGGACACGGTGATGGTGTGTGTGGGTGTATGGGACATGGTGATGGTGGGTGTGGGTGTATGGGTCACGGTGACTGTGGGTGTGGGTGTATGGGACACGGTGACGGTGGCTGTATGGGACACGGTGACGGTGGGTGTATGGGACACGGTGACGGTGGATGTGGGTGGTATGGGTCACGGTGACGGTGGGAGTGGGTGGTATGGGACACGGTGACTGTGGGTGTGGGTGTATGGGACGCTATGACGGTGGGTGTGGGTGTATGGGATACGGTGACGGAGGGAGTGGGTGTATGGGACATGGTGACGGTGGGTGTGGGTGTATCGGACGCTATGACTGTGGGTGTGGGTGCATTGGATACGGTGACGGTGGGTCTGGGTGTATGGGACTCCGTGATGGTGGGTGTATGGGACACGGTGACGGTGGGTGTATGGGACACAGTGACGGTGGGTGTGGATGTATGGGACACTGTGACGGTAGAAGTGGGTGGTATGGGTCACGGTGACGGTGGGTGTGGGTGTATGGAACATGGTGACGGAGGGAGTTGGTTTATGGGACATGGTGACGGTGGTTGTTGGTGTATGGGACGCTATGACGGTGGGTGTGGGTGTATGGGACATGGTGATGGAGGGACTGGGTGTATTGGACATGGTGACGGTGGGTGTGGGTGTATGGGACGCTATGACGGTGGGTGTGGGTGTTTGGGACATGGTGACGGTGGGTGTGGGTGTATGGGATACGGTGACGGTGGGTGTGTCTATGGGACACGGTGACGGTGGGTGTATGGGACACGGTGACAGTGGGTGTATGGGACACGGTGATGGTGGGTGTATGGGACACTGTGACGGTGGGTGTGGGTGTGTGCGACACTGTGACAGAGGGTGTTTGTGATGCGGTGACGTTGGGTCTGGGTGGTATGAAACGCGATGACGGTGGGTGTGTGTGTTTGGTACACGGAGATGGTGGATGAATTGGACACGGTGACGGTGTGTGTGGGTATGGGACATGGTGACGGTGGATGTATGGGACACTGTGACGGTGGGAGTGGGTGTATGGGACACGGTGACGGTGGATGTGGGTGGTATGGGTCACGGTGACGGTGGGTGTGGGTGTATGGGACGCTATGACGGTGGGTCTGGTTGCATTGGATACGGTGACAGTGGGTGTGGGTGTATGGGACACGGTGATGGTGGATGTATGGGACACGGTGACGGTGGGTGAATGGGACACGGTGACGGTGGGAGCGGTTGGTATGGGACACAGTGATGGTGGGCATGGGTCTATGGCATACGGTGACGTTGGGTGTATGGGACACGATGATGGAGGGTGTATGGGACACGGTGATGGTGGGTGTATGGGAGACGGTGAATGTGGGTGTATGGGACACGGTGACGGTGGGTGTATGGAAACGGTGACGGTGGGTGCGGTTGGTGTGGGACACAGTGATGGTGGGTGTGGGTGCATTGGATATTGTGATGGTGGGTGTGGGTGTATGGGACACGGTGATGGTGGGTGTATGGGACACGGTGACGGTGGGTGTATGGGAGACATTGACGGTGGGTGTATGGGACACGGTGACGGTGGGTGTGGGTGGTATGGGACACGGTGACGGTGGATTTGGGTGGATATGGGTCACGGTGACGGTGGGAGTGGGTTTTATGGGACACGGTGACTGTGGGTGTGGGTGTATGGGACATGGTGACGGAGGGAGTTGGTTTATGCGACATGGTGACGGTGGTTGTTGGTGTATGGGACGCTATGACGGTGGGTGTGGGTGTATGGGACATGGTGACGGAGGGAGTGTGTGTATGGGACACGGTGACGGTGGGTGTATGGTACACGGTGAAGGTGGGAGCGAGTGCTATGGGACACAGTGATGGTGGGTGTGGGTATATGGGACACGGTGAAGGTGGGAGTGGGTGGTATGGGACATTTTGACGGTGGGAGTGGGTGTATGGGACACGGTGACGGTGGGTGTGGGTGTGTGGGACATGGTGACGGTGGGTGTGGGTGTATGGGACACGATGATGGTGGGTGTATGGGACACGATGACGGTGGGCGCGTGTGGTATGGGACACAGTGACGGTGGGTGTGGGTGTATGGGACACGGTGATGGTGGGTGTATGGGACACGGTGAAGGTGGGAGCGGGTGGTATGGGACATGGTGACGGTGGGAGTGGGTGTATGGGACACGGTGACGGTGGGTGTGGGTGTGTGGGACATGGTGACGGTGGGAGAGGGTATATGGGACACGGTGATGGTGGGTGGTATGGGACACAGTGACGGTGTGTGTGGGTGTATGGGACACGGTGACGGTCGGTGTTTGGGACACGGTGATGGTGGGTGCGGGTTTATGGGACACAGTGACGGTGAGTGTGGGTGTATGGGACACGGTGACGGTGGGAGTGGGTGTATGGTACACGGTGACGGTGGGTGTGGGTGTGTGGGACGCTATGACGGTGGGTGTGGGTGCATTGGATACGTTGTCAGTGGGTGTGGGTGTATGGGACATGGTGATGGTGGGTGAATGGGACACGGTGAAGTTGGGAGCGGGTGGTATGGGACATGGTGACTTTGGGAGTGGGTGTATGGGACACGGTGACGGTGGGTGTGGGTGTGTGGGAAATGGTGACGGTGGGTATGGGTGTATGGGACATGGTGACGGTGGGAGTGGGTGTATGGGACACGGTGACGGTGGGAGTGGCTGTATGGTACACGGTGACGGTGGGTGTGGGTGTGTGGGACGCTATGACGGTGGGTGTGGGGGCATTGGATATGGTGACAGTGGGTGTGGGTGTATGGGACACGGTGATGGTGGGTGTATGGGACACGGTGACGGTGGGTGAATGGGACACGGTGAAGGT